>NC_085006.1:1200000-1505000 GCF_963854185.1 Sardina pilchardus
ATTAGAACATTGAAACTGAAACACAACGCAAACCACTAAAGAATCCTACAGTACACAGACAATGGAGACTTATGCCTTCATTGACCCAGGCAGTTCAGCGACTTTTTGTACTGAGAGGGTCATGAGAACGCTGAACCTCAAAGGCAGGAAGACAGATCTCTTGCTCCGAACTATGAGTCAGGAGAAGCTTGTCCATAGCCATATCCTGTCAGACCTGGAAGTTAGTGGACTTGAAGAGAACCAGTATGTTGACCTACCTTCAGTGTTCACACAGCCTGATATTCCTGTCAAGAAAGAGAACATTCCTCAGCAGAAAGACCTCCAGAGGTGGACTTACCTTGAAGAGGTACGCCTTCCGAGTATCCATGCAGAGATTGGCCTGCTGATTGGTGCCAATGCCCACAAGGCAATAGAGCCGTGGCAAGTCATCAATGGCCAAGGTGATGGTCCATACGCCGTAAGAACAGCGATTGGATGGATTGTCAATGGTCCCATCAGAAGAGATCATCTTGAGGGCAAAGATGAAAGATTGCAGAGTTTCACTGCAAACAGGATATCCGTAGCAACTATTGAAGAGTTGTTGACCCAGCAGTTCAACTCTGACTTCTCAGAGCGCAGCTGTGAGGACAGAACAGAGATGTCACAGGATGATCGGCAGTTCATGAAGGATGTGGAACAGTCTTGTCAGTTCATTGATGGACATTACTGTATCAGTCTCCCATTTAAAAAAAGATGCCCAGTAATCGCAGTCATGCAGAACAAAGAGCAATCAACCTTAAAAGGAAGCTCATTAAGAACCCAGAGTTCCACACTGATTACAAGCAATGTTCCCTCTAAGCTGCGCGCGTGCGCGGATGCGCAGGCCAGTCGAAGTGGCCGCGCAACAGATTTTTCAGACCGCGCATATTTTTCAGACCGTACAAACTTTTTTTTTTTTTCAGGGGTTAAAAATGTGACTATCAAACGGGATGTAGCCTAGTTAACAAACATTTAAAATACTGACATGTCTAACAACCAAGTCGGATGTAGACAACGTTACAAACAAAGTATTCTTAAGGCTCTTGGCGGGTACCATGACGAAAAGAAAGGCTGAGCAGGTGCTCCAGAAAAAGGTCTGCCTAACATTTAAAAATGAGTGGCTAGATGAAATAGTCCAAACTGACACAAAAGATGGTCCAGGTAGGATAAAACTTTCAGAGATATTTACATATTTGCCCGGAGGCAAAAGCGAAAGGGGAGTTCGCTAGTGGTAGGCCTAAAACTTTGTCCGAGTGGAAGCTTGATTACCTAAAGCAGGGGTGCTACGGACCGTCACGCACTTTAATGCAGCCCGCCGAGCATGCATTAGTTTATCATAGATTTTGCCCGATAGGTTATCATTGGCTGTTCGCTATTTTTCCCAGCAACAGCGTTGGTAAACGTTACAGCAAACTGCTTTACACTATTCTTAGAGAACGTTTGCAATGTCAATGTCAAAACAGCATGTTACATAGAGATTATAGGCTACTCTTTATAATCTCCATTGCAATAGCTCTAATTTACGTTATGTTACTCATTTGATTGGGAACGCGTTTGAGCGTGCACAAAAGGGATCCAGCTGGCTTGTCATTGTTGATAACTGATATCTCCATTTTATAAGAAATGTTTAAAAGAAAAACGCAAAGAGTAATGCACTCCTGAGCATTATAATAGACTGTGAGAAGGCCATAGGCACAGCAGAGTGCGCCGGCAAGAGTCTTAAAGTGACAGTGCACCATTATAAATGAATTAAACAGCATCATATTAACCGTCTTTAACAAAAACTACTTTCTCATTATTGTCATAATGGGGGGGGGGGGGGCATGGTCATTTTTGGCAGGTCGCGTGGTTGCGAATTGCTCACAGCGGTAAAACCTGCGCTCAGAAAAAAAATGTTTTGCTCAGTGCTGAAAAAAATTAGAGGGAACATTGATTACAAGGCTTTCATGCATGACATCATAGCAAAGGGCTACGCAGAAAAGGTACCTGTGGACCATTGTCAGAGCAAGGAAGGAGAGGTCTGGTACATCCCACACCATGGGGTGTACCACCCTAAAAAGAAGAAAATTAGAGTTTCCTCTGGTGGCCAGACGGAGACTTGCATGGAACATTAGAAGAGTACAGAATGACTGTACATATTTTTGGGGCTACTTCCTCCCCAAGCTGTGCTTGTTTTGCCTTGAGAAAGACAGCAGAAAATGGAAGGAATGAGACAACAGCTGAAGCTGTTGCAACAATTGAGAGAAATGTTTACATGGATGACTGTTTGACAGCTGTGGCTTCAGAAGACAAGGCCATAGCACTTTCACAGTCTCTGAAGGCTTTATGCTTAAGAGGTGGATTTAACCTGACAATATAGCCGCAAGCGGCGATGGCGGGCCCGAGCACCTGCGGTGCGGAGACCTGTGACATTTCGGAATCTAACAAAGCAACTGGTGCGTGTTGGTGGGCATGTGCATGAGCAACACACATGCCCAACAAATTTGGTCAATTTTCTAGAATGTATGGGTCAACCACAACAGACAACACGCTAGGTGGCGCTATAGAGTCCCTAAGCCACGCCCTAGGCCAGAGCTCTATCTCTAACTATCGATAGCAATAACACACAAGCCCACCAAATTTGGTTCATTTTCGTGAATGTGTGTGTCAACCACAACAGACAATGCACTAGGTGGCGCTATACAGTCCCTAAGCCACACCCTAGGCCAGAGCTCTATCCCTGACTAGCTGTAACAATAACACATATGCCCACCAAATGTGGTTAATTTTTGTGAATGTGTCAACCATAATAGACAATGTGCTAGGTGGCGCTATAGAGTCCCTAAGCCACACCCTAGGCCAGAGCTCTATCCCTGACTAGCTGTAACAATAACACATATGCCCACCAATCGGGTTCATTTTCGTGAATGTATCAACCACAACAGATAATGCGCTAGGTGGCGCTATAGAGTCCCTAAGCCACACCCTTGGTCAGAGCTCTGTTTCTGACTTGCGGCAGTAATTACACACAAGCTCACCAAATTTGATTCATTTTCGTGAATGTATATGTCAACCACAACAGGTAACACACTAGGTGGCGCTATAGAGTTTCTTAGCCACACCCTAGGCCAGACCTCTGTCTCTGACTTGCGATAGCAATAACACACAAGCCTACCAAATTTGGTTTATTTTTCGTGAATTTATGTGTCAACCACAACAGACAATGTGCTAGGTGGCGCTATAGAGTCCCTAAGCCACACCCTAGGCCAAAGCTTTGCCTCTGACAAGCCATAGCAATAACACACAAGCCCAAAAAATTTGGTTCATTTTTGTGAATGTTTGTGTCAACCACAACAGATAACGTGCTACTAGGTGGCGCTATAGAGTCCCTAAGCCACACCTTAGGCCAGAGCTCTGTCTCTGACTACCAGAAGCAATTCCACATGTAGCTGCCAAATTACATCCAATTCATAACCTTTTTTCTGCCTATAACACCAACTTCCTGTTTCTTAATAAAACGCCATAATTCAAACCTTCGCCATTTCAATATACTTCAAAAATTCAAAAATCTGGTCGCAATTCCTCTCGGGCAACCCCTCAAGATCATTTTAGTGTTTATATGACATGATTTCGATAAACCGTCTAGGAGAAGTGTTTCAAAATACGTGATGTGCAAAAATCATAATCATAATCATAACTCAAATTCTTCTAACATTCACTATATAGTTTAAATGTAAAACTTGTTCAGAATAATACAACACACATGTCCACCAAATTTGGTTCATTTCCGTGAATGTATGTGTCAACCACAACAGACAGCGCGGTAGGTGGCGCTATAGAGTCCTTGAGCCACACCCTAGGCCAGAGGTCTGTCTCTCAGTAGAGGCATCAATTCTACAGGTAGCTGCCAAATTTCAAGAGTTTTAGAGCATGCCAAGTTGGTGAAAAAGGGCAAAACATTCCGGTAAGGGGAAAAGCACCTGCGGTGCGGAGACATGTGACATTTCGGAATCTAACAAAGCAACATGTGCGTGTTGGTGGGCATGTGCATGAGCAACATACATGCCCACCAAATTTGGTCAATTTTCCTGAATGTATGTGTCAACCACAAAAGACAACACGCTAGGTGGCGCTATAGAGTTCCTAAGCCACACCCTAGGCCAGAGCTCTATCTCTGACTATCGATAGCAATAACGCACAAGCCCACCAAATTTGGTTCATTTTCGTGAATGTGTGTGTCAACCACAACAGACAATGCGCTAGGTGGTGTTATACAGTCCCGAAGACACCCTTGGCCAGAGTGCTGTCTCTGAATAGCTATAGCAATAACACATGCCAACCAAATTTGGTTCATTTTTGTGAATGTATGTGTCAACCACAACAGACAATGCACTAGGTGGCGCTATAGAGTCCCTAAGCCACACCCGAGGCCAGAGCTCTGTCTCTGAATAACTATAGCAATAACACACATGCCCACCAAATTTGGTTAATTTGGGTGAACGTACACAGACAATGCGCTAGGTGGCGCTATAGAGTCCCTAAGCCACACCCTAGGGCAGAGCTCTATCTCTGACTATCGATAGCAATAACGCACAAGCCCACCAAATTTGGTTCATTTTCGTGAATGTGTGTGTCAACCACAACAAACAATGCGCTAGGTGGCGTTATACAGTCTCGAAGACACCCTTGGCCAGAGTGCTGTCTCTGAATAGCTATAGCAATAACACATATGCCAACCAAATTTGGTTCATTTTTGTGAATGTATGTGTCAACCACAACAGACAATGCACTAGGTGGCGCTATAGAGTCCTTAAGCCACACCCGAGGCCAGAGCTCTGTCTCTGAATAACTATAGCAATAACACACATGCCCATAAAAT
Organism: Sardina pilchardus; assembly: GCF_963854185.1. Classification (NCBI taxonomy): domain Eukaryota; kingdom Metazoa; phylum Chordata; class Actinopteri; order Clupeiformes; family Clupeidae; genus Sardina; species Sardina pilchardus. The sequence continues at coordinate 1,204,877 of NC_085006.1, forward strand.
TTGGTTCATTTTGGTGAATGTACGTGTCAACCACAACAGACAATGCATTAGGTGGCGCTCTAGAGTCCCTAAGCCACACTCTAGGCCAGAGCTCTGTCTCTGACTACCGATAGCAATAACACACAAGCCCACCAAATTTGGTTAATTTTGGTGAATGTTTGTGTCAACCACAACAGACAACGCACTAGGTGGCGCTATAGAGTCTCTACGCCACACCCTCTGCCAAAGCTCTGTCTCTGACTAGCCATAGCAATAACACACAAGTCCACCAAATTTGGTTCATTTTGGTGAATGTACGTGTCAACCACAAAATATAATGTGCTGCTAGGTGGCGCTATAGAGTCCCAAAGCCACACCTTAGGCCAGAGCTCTGTCTCTGACTAGCTGAAGCAATTCCACATGTAGCTGCCAAATTACATCCAATTCATAATCTTTTTTCTGCCTATAACACCAACTTCCTGTTTCTCAATAAAACACCATAATTCAAACCTTCGCCATTTCGATATACTTTTGAAATTCAAAAATCTGGTCGCAATTCCTCTCGGGCAACCCCTCAAGATCATTTTAGTGCTTATATGACATGATTTCGATAAACCGTCTAGGAGAAGTGTTTCAAAATACATGATGTGCAAAATTCATAATCATAACCATAACTCAAATTCTTTGAATATTTGCTATAGAGTGTAAATGTAAAAATTGTTTAGATTAATACAACACACATGCCCACCAAATCTGGGCCATTTTCGTGAATGCATGTGTCAACCACAACAGACAGCGTGATAGGTGGCGCTATAGAGTCCCTGAGCCACGCCCTAGGCCAAAGCTCTGTCTCTGAGTTTCGATTGCAATTCTACAAATGGCTGCCAAATTACAAGAGTTTTAGAGCATGCCAAGTTGGTGAAAAAAAAAAACAGGTAAGACGGAAAAAGAATAATAATAAATATAGCCGCAAGCGGCGATGGCGGGCCCGAGCACCTGCGGTGCGGAGACCTGTGACATTTCGGAATCTAACAAATCAACATGTGCGTGTTGGTGGGCATGTGCATGAGCAACACACATGCCCATTAAATTTGGTCAATTTTCCTGAATGTATGTGTCAACCACAACAGACAACACGCTAGGTGGCGCTATAGAGTCCCTAAGCCACACCCCAGGCCAGAGCTCTATCTCTGACTATCGATATCAATAACGCACAAGCCCACCAAATTTGGTTCATTTTCGTGAATGTGTGTGTCAACCACAACAGACAATGCACTAGGTGGCGTTATACAGTCCCTAAGACACCCTTGGCCAGAGCGCTGTCTCTGAATAGCTATAGCAATAACACACAAGCCCACCAAATTTGGTTCATTTTCGTGAATGTATGTGTCAACCACAACAGACAATGTGCTAGGTGGCACTCTAGAGTCCCTAAGCCACACTCTAAGCCAGAGCTCTGTCTCTGACTAGTGGTAGCAATAACACACAAGCCCACTAAATTTGGTTCATTTTCATGAATATATGAGTCAACCACAGTACACAACGCGCTACGTGGCACTATAGAGCCCCTAAGCCACACCCTAGGCCAGAGCTCTATCTCTGTATCCATATTTGTAGTTCAAATTTGAGATGATAACCAGTGTGTTGATATGGTGTACTGTAAATCATGCATCTGTAAGGCTTACATCAATATCTTTGCTTCAGATCATTGAATTCATAAAACCTGTTGCTGTTTTTAATGTGTGTGTGTGTGTGTCTTGATGTAAACAAAACGTAACTAAGTCATGATTGTTTGACTTTTCTGTATTCTAGTTATTACATGCTGTTCCAACCAAGCATTTTTGTGAGGATAAGAACCACTTTAGTTGTGGACAGGTTGGGGATTGAACCAGCAACCCTCCAGTCACAAGCCCCAAGCCCTAACCAGTAGGCCACGGCTGCCTCAAGGGGTGTGTGTGTGTGTGTGTGTGTGTGTGTGTGTGTGTGTGTGTGTGTGTGTGTGTGTGTGTGTGTGTGTGTGTGTGTGTGTGTGTGTGTGTGTGTGTGTGTGTGTGTGTGTGTGTGTGTTTGTGTCTCTGTGTGTGTGTGTGTGTGTGTGTGTGTATCTGTGTGTCTGTGTCTGTGTCTGTGTCTGAGTCTCTGTGTGGAAAGCGGGGGAGGTTAGAGAGACATCCAGCTGGGAGAGAGGGGAGGGGTGGGAAGAACTGTGGGGGGAGGGAAACAGACTAGAGTGGGTGAGCCACAGTGAGGGAGCAAGACCATGCGCGGCTAGGAACAGAGACCTATAAAAACCTAATAAACCTAAATATCTCACTTTCTGTTAACATGGTTGAAATCAAAATTGCAGCATAGGTTGATATGATTATAATTATTCATCAACTCGGTTCAAAATATTTTAGCTAAAACTGTGTCCACCACAATCATTAATGTGCTTTTAAAAAACACAAACAACACCAAATTCAAAACTTTGTATATGACTGTCACTACAAACACACTTACTAATACTCCATCAAATTTCATCCAAATTAGTCACTGTTTTCTGCCTATAACACCAACTTTTTGTTTCTTTTATAAGACACCTAGATTCAAACCTTCGCCATTTCAATATACTTTTGAAATTCAAAAATCTGGTCGCAATTCCTCTCAGGCAACCCCTCAAGATCATTTTAGTGCTTAAATGACATAATTTCGATAAACCGTCTAGGAGAAGTATTTCAAAATACATGATGTGCAAAAATCAGACAATCTCAGATAATTCAAATTCTTCTAAGATTCACTATATAGTTTAAATGGAAAACTTGTTCAGAATAATACAACACACATGTCCACCAAATTTGGTTCATTTCCGTGAATGTATGTGTCAACCACAACAGACAGCGCGGTAGGTGGCGCTATAGAGTCCCTGAGCCACACCCTAGGCCAGAGGTCTGTCTCTCAGTAGAGGCATCAATTCTACAGGTAGCTGCCAAATTTCAAGAGTTTTAGAGCATGCGTAAGAGGAATAGAAGTATAATAATAATAATAATAATCTGAGCAAAAACAATAGGGCCTTGCACCTACGGTGCAGCCACTTTCAGTGGCCGCACCTCGGTGCTCGGGCCCTAAATATAGCCGCAAGCGGCGATGGCGGGCCCGAGCACCAGCGGTGCGGAGACCTGTGACATTTCGGAATCTAACAAAGCAACATGTGCGTGTTGGTGGGCATGTGCATGAGCAACACACTTGCCCACCAAATGTGGTCAATTTTCCTAAATGTGTGTCAACCACAACAGACAACACACTAGGTGGCGCTATAGAGTCCCTAAGCCACACCCTACGCCAGAGCTCTATCTCTGACTATCGATAGCAATAACGCACAAGCCCACCAAATTTGCCTCATTTTCATGAATGTGTGTGTCAACCACAACAGACAATGCGCTAGGTGGCGCTATAGAGTCCCTAAGCCACACCCTAGGCCAGAGCTCTATCCCTGACTAGCGGTAGCAATAATGCACATGCCCACCAAATTTGGTTCATTTTCGTGAATGTGTGTGTCAACCACAACAGACAATAAGCTAGGTGGCGCTATAGAGTCCCTAAGCCACACCCAAGGCCAGAGCTCTGTCTTTGACTAGCGGTAGCAATAACACAGAAGCCCACCAAATTTGGTTCATTTTCGTGAAAGTATGTGTCAACCACAACAGACAATAAGCTAGGTGGCGCTATAGAGTCCCTAAGCCACACCCGAGGCCAGAGCTCTGTCTTTGACTAGCGGTAGCAATAACACAGAAGCCCACCAAATTTGGTTAATTTTCGTGAATGTATGTTTCAACCACAACAGACAACGCGTTGCTAGGTGGCGCTACAGAGTCCTTAAGCCACAACCTAGGCCAGAGCTCTATCTTTCAGTAGCGGCAGCAATAACACACAAAACCACCAAATTTGGTTCATTTTCGTGAATGTATGCATCAACCACAACACACAATCTGCTAGGTGGCGCTATAGAGTCCCTAAGCCACACCCTAGGCCAGAGCTCTGTCTCTGACTAGCAATAGCAATAACACACAAGCCCACCAAATTTGGTTCATTTTCGTGAATGTTTGTGTCAACCAAGACGGACAACTCGCTGCTAGGTGGCGCTATAGAGTCCCAAAGCCACACCTTAGAGTCAAAGCCCTGTCTCTGACTAGCAGTAGCAATTCTACATTTAGCTGCGAAATTACATCCAAATTATTACCTTTTTTCTGCCTATAACACAAACTTCCTGTTTCTTTAATAAGTTGCCATAATTCAAACCTTTGCCATTTCAATATACTTTTGAAATTCAAAAATCTGTTGGCAATTTCTCTTGGGCAACCCCTCAAGATCATTTTACTGCTGAAATGACATGATTTCGATAAACCGTCTAGGAGAAGTGTTTCAAAATACATGATGTGCAAAAATCATAATCATAATCATAACTCAAATTCTTCTAATATTTACTATAGAGAGTAAATGTAAAAGTTGTTCAGATTAATAGAACACACATGTCCACCAAATTTGGTTCATTTCCGTGAATGTATGTGTCAACCACAACAGACAGCGCGCTAGGTGGCGCTATAGAGTCCCTGAGCCACACCCTAGGCCAGAGCTCTGTCACTGAGTAGCCACAGTAACTCCACATGTAGCTGCCAAAATGCAAGAGTTTTGGAGCATGCTAAGTTGGTGAAAAAAGGGCGCACGGGGTAAGACGATGAAAGAATAATAATAAATATAGCCGCAAGCGGCGATGGCGGGCCCGAGCACCTGCGGTGCGGAGACCTGTGACATTTCGGAATCTAACAAAGCAGCATGTGCGTGTTGGTGGGCATGTGCATGAGCAACACACATACCCACCAAATTTGGTCAATTTTCCTGAATGTATGTGTCAACCACAACAGACAACACGCTAGGTGGCGCTACAGAGTCCCTAAGCCACACCCTAGGCCAGAGCTCTATCTCTGACTATCGATAGCAATAACGCACAAGCCCACCAAATTTGGTTCATTTTCGTGAATGTGTGTGCTAACCACGACACACAATGCGCTAGGTGGCGCTATAAAGTCCCTAAGACACTCTTGACAAGAGCGCTGTCTCTGAATAGCTATAGCAATAACATATGCTAACCAAATTTGGTTCATTTTTGTGAATGTATGTGTCAACCACAACAGACAATGCACTAGGTGGCGCTATAGAGTCCCTAAGCCACACCCAAGGCCAGAGCTCTGTCTCTGAATAACTAAAGCAATAACACACATGCCCACAAAATTTGGTTCATTTTGGTGAATGTACGTGTCAACCACAACAGACAATGCATTAGGTGGCGCTCTAGAGTCCGTAAGCCACACTCTAGGCCAGAGCTCTGTCTCTGACTACCGATAGCAATAACACACAAGCCCAGCAAATTTGGCTAATTTTCGTGAATGTTTGTGTCAACCACAACAGACAACGCACTTGGTGGCGCTATAGAGTCCCTACGCCACACCCTCTGCCAAAGCTCTGTCTCTGACTAGCCATAGCAATAACACACAAGTCCACCAAATTTGGTTCATTTTGGTGAATGTACGTGTCAACCACAACAGTCAATGCATTAGGTGGCGCTCTAGAGTCCCTAAGCCACACTCTAGGCCAGAGCTCTGTCTCTGACTACCGATAGCAATAACACACAAGCCCTGCAAATTTGGCTAATTTTCGTGAATGTTTGCGTCAACCACAACAGACAACGCACTAGGTGGCGCTATAGAGTCCCTACGCCACACCCTCTGCCAAAGCTCGGTCTCTGACAAGCCATAGCAATAACACACAAGTCCACCAAATTTGGTTCATTTTGGTGAATGTACGTGTCAACCACAAAAGATAACGTGCTGCTAGGTGGCGCTATAGAGTCCCAAAGCCACACCTTAGGCCAGAGCTCTCTCTCTGACTAGCAGAAGCAATTCCACATGTAGCTGCCAAATTACATCCAATTCATAACCTTTTTTCTGCCTATAACATCAACTTCCTGTTTCTTAATAAAACGCCATAATTCAAACCTTCGCCATTTCGATATACTTTTGAAATTCAAAAATCTGGTCGCAATTCCTCTCGGGCAACCCCTCAAGATCATTTTAGTGCTTATATGACATGATTTCGATAAACAGTCTAGGAGAAGTGTTTCAAAATACATGATGTGCAAAATTCATAATCATAACCATAACTCAAATTCTTCGAATATTTACTATAGAGTGTAAAAGTAAAAAATGTTAAGATTAATACAACACACATGCCCACCAAATCTGGGCCATTTTCGTGAATGCATGTGTCAACCAAAACAGACAGCGTGATAGGTGGCGCTATAGAGTCCCTGAGCCACGCCCTAGGCCAAAGCTCTGTCTCTGAGTTTCGATTGCAATTCTACAAATGGCTGCCAAATTACAAGAGTTTTAGAGCAAGCCAAGTTGGTGAAAAAAAAAAAACAGGTAAGACGGAAAAAAGAATAATAATAATAATAATAATAATAATAATAATCTGAGCAGAAACAATAGGGCCTTGCACCTACGGTGCAGCCACTTTCAGTGGCCGCACCTCGGTGCTCGGGCCCTAAATATAGCCGCAAGCGGCGATGGCGGGCCCGAGCACCTGCGGTGCAGAGACCTGTGAGATTTCAGAATCTAACAAAGCAACATGTGCTCTGTTGGTGGGCATGTGCATGAGCAACACACATGCCCACCAAATTCGGTCAAGTTTCCTGAATGTATGTGTCAGCCACAACAGACAACATGCTAGGTAGCGCTATAGAGTCCCTAAGCCACACCCTAGGCCAGAGCTCTATCTCTGACTATCGATAGCAATAACGCACAAGCCCACCAAATTTGGTTCATTTTCATGAATGTGTGTGTCAACCACAACAGACAATGCGCTAGGTGGTGTTATACAGTCCCGAAGACACCCTTGGCCAGAGTGCTGTCTCTGAATAGCTATAGCAATAACACATGCCAACCAAATTTGGTTCATTTTTGTGAATGTATGTGTCAACCACAACAGACAATGCACTAGGTGGCGCTATAGAGTCCCTAAGCCACACCCGAGGCCAGAGCTCTGTCTCTGAATAACTATAGCAATAACACACATGCCCACCAAATTTGGTTAATTTGGGTGAACGTACACAGACAATGCGCTAGGTGGCGCTATAGAGTCCCTAAGCCACACCCTAGGGCAGAGCTCTATCTCTGACTATCGATAGCAATAACGCACAAGCCCACCAAATTTGGTTCATTTTCGTGAATGTGTGTGTCAACCACAACAAACAATGCGCTAGGTGGCGTTATACAGTCTCGAAGACACCCTTGGCCAGAGTGCTGTCTCTGAATAGCTATAGCAATAACACATATGCCAACCAAATTTGGTTCATTTTTGTGAATGTATGTGTCAACCACAACAGACAATGCACTAGGTGGCGCTATAGAGTCCTTAAGCCACACCCGAGGCCAGAGCTCTGTCTCTGAATAACTATAGCAATAACACACATGCCCATAAAATTTGGTTCATTTTGGTGAATGTACGTGTCAACCACAACAGACAATGCATTAGGTGGCGCTCTAGAGTCCCTAAGCCACACTCTAGGCCAGAGCTCTGTCTCTGACTACCGATAGCAATAACACACAAGCCCACCAAATTTGGTTAATTTTGGTGAATGTTTGTGTCAACCACAACAGACAACGCACTAGGTGGCGCTATAGAGTCTCTACGCCACACCCTCTGCCAAAGCTCTGTCTCTGACTAGCCATAGCAATAACACACAAGTCCACCAAATTTGGTTCATTTTGGTGAATGTACGTGTCAACCACAAAATATAATGTGCTGCTAGGTGGCGCTATAGAGTCCCAAAGCCACACCTTAGGCCAGAGCTCTGTCTCTGACTAGCTGAAGCAATTCCACATGTAGCTGCCAAATTACATCCAATTCATAATCTTTTTTCTGCCTATAACACCAACTTCCTGTTTCTCAATAAAACACCATAATTCAAACCTTCGCCATTTCGATATACTTTTGAAATTCAAAAATCTGGTCGCAATTCCTCTCGGGCAACCCCTCAAGATCATTTTAGTGCTTATATGACATGATTTCGATAAACCGTCTAGGAGAAGTGTTTCAAAATACATGATGTGCAAAATTCATAATCATAATCATAACTCAAATTCTTTGAATATTTGCTATAGAGTGTAAATGTAAAAATTGTTTAGATTAATACAACACACATGCCCACCAAATCTGGGCCATTTTCGTGAATGCATGTGTCAACCACAACAGACAGCGTGATAGGTGGCGCTATAGAGTCCCTGAGCCACGCCCTAGGCCAAAGCTCTGTCTCTGAGTTTCGATTGCAATTCTACAAATGGCTGCCAAATTACAAGAGTTTTAGAGCATGCCAAGTTGGTGAAAAAAAAAAACAGGTAAGACGGAAAAAGAATAATAATAAATATAGCCGCAAGCGGCGATGGCGGGCCCGAGCACCTGCGGTGCGGAGACCTGTGACATTTCGGAATCTAACAAATCAACATGTGCGTGTTGGTGGGCATGTGCATGAGCAACACACATGCCCATTAAATTTGGTCAATTTTCCTGAATGTATGTGTCAACCACAACAGACAACACGCTAGGTGGCGCTATAGAGTCCCTAAGCCACACCCCAGGCCAGAGCTCTATCTCTGACTATCGATATCAATAACGCACAAGCCCACCAAATTTGGTTCATTTTCGTGAATGTGTGTGTCAACCACAACAGACAATGCACTAGGTGGCGTTATACAGTCCCTAAGACACCCTTGGCCAGAGCGCTGTCTCTGAATAGCTATAGCAATAACACACAAGCCCACCAAATTTGGTTCATTTTCGTGAATGTATGTGTCAACCACAACAGACAATGTGCTAGGTGGCACTCTAGAGTCCCTAAGCCACACTCTAAGCCAGAGCTCTGTCTCTGACTAGTGGTAGCAATAACACACAAGCCCACTAAATTTGGTTCATTTTCATGAATATATGAGTCAACCACAGTACACAACGCGCTACGTGGCACTATAGAGCCCCTAAGCCACACCCTAGGCCAGAGCTCTATCTCTGTATCCATATTTGTAGTTCAAATTTGAGATGATAACCAGTGTGTTGATATGGTGTACTGTAAATCATGCATCTGTAAGGCTTACATCAATATCTTTGCTTCAGATCATTGAATTCATAAAACCTGTTGCTGTTTTTAATGTGTGTGTGTGTGTGTCTTGATGTAAACAAAACGTAACTAAGTCATGATTGTTTGACTTTTCTGTATTCTAGTTATTACATGCTGTTCCAACCAAGCATTTTTGTGAGGATAAGAACCACTTTAGTTGTGGACAGGTTGGGGATTGAACCGGCAACCCTCCAGTCACAAGCCCCAAGCCCTAACCAGTAGGCCACGGCTGCCTCAAGGGGTGTGTGTGTGTGTGTGTGTGTGTGTGTGTGTGTGTGTGTGTGTGTGTGTGTGTGTGTGTGTGTGTGTGTGTGTGTGTGTGTGTGTGTGTGTGTGTGTGTGTGTGTGTGTGTGTGTGTGTGTGTGTGTGTGTGTGTGTGTGTGTGTTTGTGTGTGTGTGTGTCTCTGTGTGTGTGTGTGTGTGTGTGTGTGTATCTGTGTGTCTGTGTCTGTGTCTGTGTCTGAGTCTCTGTGTGGAAAGCGGGGGAGGTTAGAGAGACATCCAGCTGGGAGAGAGGGGAGGGGTGGGAAGAACTGTGGGGGGAGGGAAACAGACTAGAGTGGGTGAGCCACAGTGAGGGAGCAAGACCATGCGCGGCTAGGAACAGAGACCTATAAAAACCTAATAAACCTAAATATCTCACTTTCTGTTAACATGGTTGAAATCAAAATTGCAGCATAGGTTGATATGATTATAATTATTCATCAACTCGGTTCAAAATATTTTAGCTAAAACTGTGTCCACCACAATCATTAATGTGCTTTTAAAAAACACAAACAACACCAAATTCAAAACTTTGTATATGACTGTCACTACAAACACACTTACTAATACTCCATCAAATTTCATCCAAATTAGTCACTGTTTTCTGCCTATAACACCAACTTTTTGTTTCTTTTATAAGACACCTAGATTCAAACCTTCGCCATTTCAATATACTTTTGAAATTCAAAAATCTGGTCCCAATTCCTCTCAGGCAACCCCTCAAGATCATTTTAGTGCTTAAATGACATAATTTCGATAAACCGTCTAGGAGAAGTATTTCAAAATACATGATGTGCAAAAATCAGACAATCTCAGATAATTCAAATTCTTCTAAGATTCACTATATAGTTTAAATGGAAAACTTGTTCAGAATAATACAACACACATGTCCACCAAATTTGGTTCATTTCCGTGAATGTATGTGTCAACCACAACAGACAGCGCGGTAGGTGGCGCTATAGAGTCCCTGAGCCACACCCTAGGCCAGAGGTCTGTCTCTCAGTAGAGGCATCAATTCTACAGGTAGCTGCCAAATTTCAAGAGTTTTAGAGCATGCGTAAGAGGAATAGAAGTATAATAATAATAATAATAATCTGAGCAAAAACAATAGGGCCTTGCACCTACGGTGCAGCCACTTTCAGTGGCCGCACCTCGGTGCTCGGGCCCTAAATATAGCCGCAAGCGGCGATGGCGGGCCCGAGCACCAGCGGTGCGGAGACCTGTGACATTTCGGAATCTAACAAAGCAACATGTGCGTGTTGGTGGGCATGTGCATGAGCAACACACTTGCCCACCAAATGTGGTCAATTTTCCTAAATGTGTGTCAACCACAACAGACAACACACTAGGTGGCGCTATAGAGTCCCTAAGCCACACCCTACGCCAGAGCTCTATCTCTGACTATCGATAGCAATAACGCACAAGCCCACCAAATTTGCCTCATTTTCATGAATGTGTGTGTCAACCACAACAGACAATGCGCTAGGTGGCGCTATAGAGTCCCTAAGCCACACCCTAGGCCAGAGCTCTATCCCTGACTAGCGGTAGCAATAATGCACATGCCCACCAAATTTGGTTCATTTTCGTGAATGTATGTGTCAACCACAACAGACAATAAGCTAGGTGGCGCTATAGAGTCCCTAAGCCACACCCAAGGCCAGAGCTCTGTCTTTGACTAGCGGTAGCAATAACACAGAAGCCCACCAAATTTGGTTCATTTTCGTGAAAGTATGTGTCAACCACAACAGACAATAAGCTAGGTGGCGCTATAGAGTCCCTAAGCCACACCCGAGGCCAGAGCTCTGTCTTTGACTAGCGGTAGCAATAACACAGAAGCCCACCAAATTTGGTTAATTTTCGTGAATGTATGTTTCAACCACAACAGACAACGCGTTGCTAGGTGGCGCTACAGAGTCCTTAAGCCACAACCTAGGCCAGAGCTCTATCTTTCAGTAGCGGCAGCAATAACACACAAAACCACCAAATTTGGTTCATTTTCGTGAATGTATGCATCAACCACAACACACAATCTGCTAGGTGGCGCTATAGAGTCCCTAAGCCACACCCTAGGCCAGAGCTCTGTCTCTGACTAGCAATAGCAATAACACACAAGCCCACCAAATTTGGTTCATTTTCGTGAATGTTTGTGTCAACCAAGACGGACAACTCGCTGCTAGGTGGCGCTATAGAGTCCCAAAGCCACACCTTAGAGTCAAAGCCCTGTCTCTGACTAGCAGTAGCAATTCTACATTTAGCTGCGAAATTACATCCAAATTATTACCTTTTTTCTGCCTATAACACAAACTTCCTGTTTCTTTAATAAGTTGCCATAATTCAAACCTTTGCCATTTCAATATACTTTTGAAATTCAAAAATCTGTTGGCAATTTCTCTTGGGCAACCCCTCAAGATCATTTTACTGCTGAAATGACATGATTTCGATAAACCGTCTAGGAGAAGTGTTTCAAAATACATGATGTGCAAAAATCATAATCATAATCATAACTCAAATTCTTCTAATATTTACTATAGAGAGTAAATGTAAAAGTTGTTCAGATTAATAGAACACACATGTCCACCAAATTTGGTTCATTTCCGTGAATGTATGTGTCAACCACAACAGACAGCGCGCTAGGTGGCGCTATAGAGTCCCTGAGCCACACCCTAGGCCAGAGCTCTGTCACTGAGTAGCCACAGTAACTCCACATGTAGCTGCCAAAATGCAAGAGTTTTGGAGCATGCTAAGTTGGTGAAAAAAGGGCGCACGGGGTAAGACGATGAAAGAATAATAATAAATATAGCCGCAAGCGGCGATGGCGGGCCCGAGCACCTGCGGTGCGGAGACCTGTGACATTTCGGAATCAAACAAGGCAACATGAGGCGTGTTGATGGGCATGTGCATGAGCAACACACATGGCCACCAAATTTGGTAATTTTTTCTGAATGTATGTGTCAACCACAACAGACAACGCGCTAGGTGGCGCTATAGAGTCCCTAAGCCACACCCTAGGCCAGAGCTGGTCTTCACTAGCGGCAGTAATAACACACAAGCTCATGAAATTTGATTCATTTTTGTGAATGTAAATGTCAACCCAAAACGGGTAACACGCTAGGTGGCGCTAAGGAGTCCCTAAGCCACACCCTCAGCCAGAGCTCTGTCTCTGAATAGCGATGGCAATAACACATGTGCCCACCAAATTTGGTCCATTTTCGTGAATGTATGTTTCAACCACAACAGACAACGCACTAGGTGGCGCTATAGAGTCCCTAAGCCACACCCTAGGCCAAAGCTCTGTCTCTGACTAGCGATAGCAATAACACATAAGTCCACCAAATTTGGTTCATTTTCGTGAATGTTTGTGTCAACCACAACAGATAACGTGCTACTAGGGGGCGCTATAGAGTCCCTAAGCCACACCTTAGGCCAGAGCTCTGTCTCTGACTAGTGATAGCAATAACACACAAGTCCACCAAATTCGGTTCATTTTCGTGAATGTTTGTGTCAACCACAACGGATAATGTGCTACTAGGTGGCGCTATAGAGTCCCGAAGCCACACCTTAGGCCAGAGCTCTGTCCCTGACTAGCCGAATCAATTCCACATGTAGCTGCCAAATTACATCCAATTTATAACCTTTTTTCTGCTTATAACACCAACTTCCTGTTTCGTAATAAGACGCCATAATTCAAACCTTCGCCATTTCGATATGCTTCGAAAATTCAAAAATCGGTTCGCAATTCCTCTAGGGCAACCCCTCAAGATCCTTTTACTGCTCATATGACATGATTTCGATAAACCGTCTAGGAGAAGTGTTTCAAAATACATGATGTGCAAAAATCATAATCATAATCATAACTCAAATTTGTTTAAGATTCACTATGTAGTGTAAACGTAAAAGTTGTTCAGATTTATACAACACATCTGCCTACCAAATTTGGTTCATTTTCGTGCATGCACGTGTCAACCACAACAGACAGCGCGGTAGGTGGCGCTATAGACCCCCTGAGCCACGCCCTAGGCCAGGGCTCTGTCTCTGAGTATCAAATGCAATTCTACATATGCCTGCCAATTTACAAGAGTTTTGGAGCATGCCAAGTTGGTGAAACGGCCAAACGGGCTAAGAGGAAGAGAGAATAATAATAATAATAATAATAATAATCTGAGCAAAAACAATAGGGCCTTGCACCTACGGTGCAGCCACTTTCAGTGGCCGCACCTCGGTGCTCGGGCCCTAAATATAGCCGCAAGCGGCGATGGCGGGCCCGAGCACCTGCGGTGCGGAGACCTGTGACATTTCGGAATCTAACAAAGCAGCATGTGCGTGTTGGTGGGCATGTGCATGAGCAACACACATACCCACCAAATTTGGTCAATTTTCCTGAATGTATGTGTCAACCACAACAGACAACACGCTAGGTGGCGCTACAGAGTCCCTAAGCCACACCCTAGGCCAGAGCTCTATCTCTGACTATCGATAGCAATAACGCACAAGCCCACCAAATTTGGTTCATTTTCGTGAATGTGTGTGCTAACCACGACACACAATGCGCTAGGTGGCGCTATAAAGTCCCTAAGACACTCTTGACAAGAGCGCTGTCTCTGAATAGCTATAGCAATAACATATGCTAACCAAATTTGGTTCATTTTTGTGAATGTATGTGTCAACCACAACAGACAATGCACTAGGTGGCGCTATAGAGTCCCTAAGCCACACCCAAGGCCAGAGCTCTGTCTCTGAATAACTAAAGCAATAACACACATGCCCACAAAATTTGGTTCATTTTGGTGAATGTACGTGTCAACCACAACAGACAATGCATTAGGTGGCGCTCTAGAGTCCGTAAGCCACACTCTAGGCCAGAGCTCTGTCTCTGACTACCGATAGCAATAACACACAAGCCCAGCAAATTTGGCTAATTTTCGTGAATGTTTGTGTCAACCACAACAGACAACGCACTTGGTGGCGCTATAGAGTCCCTACGCCACACCCTCTGCCAAAGCTCTGTCTCTGACTAGCCATAGCAATAACACACAAGTCCACCAAATTTGGTTCATTTTGGTGAATGTACGTGTCAACCACAACAGTCAATGCATTAGGTGGCGCTCTAGAGTCCCTAAGCCACACTCTAGGCCAGAGCTCTGTCTCTGACTACCGATAGCAATAACACACAAGCCCTGCAAATTTGGCTAATTTTCGTGAATGTTTGCGTCAACCACAACAGACAACGCACTAGGTGGCGCTATAGAGTCCCTACGCCACACCCTCTGCCAAAGCTCGGTCTCTGACAAGCCATAGCAATAACACACAAGTCCACCAAATTTGGTTCATTTTGGTGAATGTACGTGTCAACCACAAAAGATAACGTGCTGCTAGGTGGCGCTATAGAGTCCCAAAGCCACACCTTAGGCCAGAGCTCTCTCTCTGACTAGCAGAAGCAATTCCACATGTAGCTGCCAAATTACATCCAATTCATAACCTTTTTTCTGCCTATAACATCAACTTCCTGTTTCTTAATAAAACGCCATAATTCAAACCTTCGCCATTTCGATATACTTTTGAAATTCAAAAATCTGGTCGCAATTCCTCTCGGGCAACCCCTCAAGATCATTTTAGTGCTTATATGACATGATTTCGATAAACAGTCTAGGAGAAGTGTTTCAAAATACATGATGTGCAAAATTCATAATCATAACCATAACTCAAATTCTTCGAATATTTACTATAGAGTGTAAAAGTAAAAAATGTTAAGATTAATACAACACACATGCCCACCAAATCTGGGCCATTTTCGTGAATGCATGTGTCAACCAAAACAGACAGCGTGATAGGTGGCGCTATAGAGTCCCTGAGCCACGCCCTAGGCCAAAGCTCTGTCTCTGAGTTTCGATTGCAATTCTACAAATGGCTGCCAAATTACAAGAGTTTTAGAGCAAGCCAAGTTGGTGAAAAAAAAAAAACAGGTAAGACGGAAAAAAGAATAATAATAATAATAATAATAATAATAATAATCTGAGCAGAAACAATAGGGCCTTGCACCTACGGTGCAGCCACTTTCAGTGGCCGCACCTCGGTGCTCGGGCCCTAAATATAGCCGCAAGCGGCGATGGCGGGCCCGAGCACCTGCGGTGCAGAGACCTGTGAGATTTCAGAATCTAACAAAGCAACATGTGCTCTGTTGGTGGGCATGTGCATGAGCAACACACATGCCCACCAAATTCGGTCAAGTTTCCTGAATGTATGTGTCAGCCACAACAGACAACATGCTAGGTAGCGCTATAGAGTCCCTAAGCCACACCCTAGGCCAGAGCTCTATCTCTGACTATCGATAGCAATAACGCACAAGCCCACCAAATTTGGTTCATTTTCGTGAATGTGTGTGTCAACCACAACAGACAATGCGCTAGGTGGTGTTATACAGTCCCGAAGACACCCTTGGCCAGAGTGCTGTCTCTGAATAGCTATAGCAATAACACATGCCAACCAAATTTGGTTCATTTTTGTGAATGTATGTGTCAACCACAACAGACAATGCACTAGGTGGCGCTATAGAGTCCCTAAGCCACACCCGAGGCCAGAGCTCTGTCTCTGAATAACTATAGCAATAACACACATGCCCACCAAATTTGGTTAATTTGGGTGAACGTACACAGACAATGCGCTAGGTGGCGCTATAGAGTCCCTAAGCCACACCCTAGGGCAGAGCTCTATCTCTGACTATCGATAGCAATAACGCACAAGCCCACCAAATTTGGTTCATTTTCGTGAATGTGTGTGTCAACCACAACAAACAATGCGCTAGGTGGCGTTATACAGTCTCGAAGACACCCTTGGCCAGAGTGCTGTCTCTGAATAGCTATAGCAATAACACATATGCCAACCAAATTTGGTTCATTTTTGTGAATGTATGTGTCAACCACAACAGACAATGCACTAGGTGGCGCTATAGAGTCCTTAAGCCACACCCGAGGCCAGAGCTCTGTCTCTGAATAACTATAGCAATAACACACATGCCCATAAAATTTGGTTCATTTTGGTGAATGTACGTGTCAACCACAACAGACAATGCATTAGGTGGCGCTCTAGAGTCCCTAAGCCACACTCTAGGCCAGAGCTCTGTCTCTGACTACCGATAGCAATAACACACAAGCCCACCAAATTTGGTTAATTTTGGTGAATGTTTGTGTCAACCACAACAGACAACGCACTAGGTGGCGCTATAGAGTCTCTACGCCACACCCTCTGCCAAAGCTCTGTCTCTGACTAGCCATAGCAATAACACACAAGTCCACCAAATTTGGTTCATTTTGGTGAATGTACGTGTCAACCACAAAATATAATGTGCTGCTAGGTGGCGCTATAGAGTCCCAAAGCCACACCTTAGGCCAGAGCTCTGTCTCTGACTAGCTGAAGCAATTCCACATGTAGCTGCCAAATTACATCCAATTCATAATCTTTTTTCTGCCTATAACACCAACTTCCTGTTTCTCAATAAAACACCATAATTCAAACCTTCGCCATTTCGATATACTTTTGAAATTCAAAAATCTGGTCGCAATTCCTCTCGGGCAACCCCTCAAGATCATTTTAGTGCTTATATGACATGATTTCGATAAACCGTCTAGGAGAAGTGTTTCAAAATACATGATGTGCAAAATTCATAATCATAACCATAACTCAAATTCTTTGAATATTTGCTATAGAGTGTAAATGTAAAAATTGTTTAGATTAATACAACACACATGCCCACCAAATCTGGGCCATTTTCGTGAATGCATGTGTCAACCACAACAGACAGCGTGATAGGTGGCGCTATAGAGTCCCTGAGCCACGCCCTAGGCCAAAGCTCTGTCTCTGAGTTTCGATTGCAATTCTACAAATGGCTGCCAAATTACAAGAGTTTTAGAGCATGCCAAGTTGGTGAAAAAAAAAAACAGGTAAGACGGAAAAAGAATAATAATAAATATAGCCGCAAGCGGCGATGGCGGGCCCGAGCACCTGCGGTGCAGAGACCTGTGACATTTCGGAATCTAACAAAGCAACATGTGCGTGTTGGTGGGCATGTGCATGAGCAACACACATGCCCACCAAATTTGGTCAATTTTCCTGAATGTATGTGTCAACCACAACAGAATACACGCTAGGTGGCGCTATAGAGTCCCTAAGCCACACCCTAGGCCAGAGCTCTATCTTTGAGTATCGATAGCAATAACGCACAAGCCCACCAAATTTGGTTCATTTTCGTGAATGTGTGTGTCAACCACAACAGACAATGCGCTAGGTGGCGCTATACAGTCCCTAAGCCACACCCTAGGCCAGAGCTCTGTTTCTGACTAGCGGCAGTAATAACAAACAAGCTCACCAAATTTGATTCATTTTCGTGAATGTATGTCAACCACAACAGGTAACACACTAGGTGGCGCTATAGAGTCCCTAAGCCACATTCTCGGCCAGAGCTCTGTCTCTGAATAGCTATAACAAAACACATGCCCACCAAATTTGGTTCATTTTTGTGAATGTACTGTACGTGTCAACCACAACAGACAATGCGCTAGGTGGCGCTATACAGTCCCTAAGACACCCTTGGCCAGAGCATTGTCTCTGAATAGCTATAGCAATAACACACATGCCCACCAAATTTGGTTCATTTTCCTGAATGTATGCGTCAACCACAACACACAATCTGCTAGGTGGCGCTATAGAGTCCCTAAGCCACACCCTAGGCCAGAGCTCTGTTTCTGACTAGCGGCAGTAATAACAAACAAGCTCACCAAATTTGATTCATTTTCGTGAATGTATGTCAACCACAACAGGTAACACACTAGGTGGCGCTATAGAGTCCCTAAGCCACATTCTCGGCCAGAGCTCTGTCTTTGAATAGCTATAACAAAACACATGCCCACCAAATTTGGTTCATTTTTGTGAATGTACTGTACGTGTCAACCACAACAAATGCGCTAGATGGCGTTATTGAGTCCTTAAGCCACACCCTCGGCCAGAGCTCTGTCTTTGACTAGCAAAAACAATAACACACAAGCCCACCAAATTTGGTTCATTTTCGTGAATGTTTGTGTCAACCACAACAGACAATGCGCTAGGTTGCGCTATAGAGTCCTTAAGCCACACCCTAGGCCAGAGCTCTGTCTCTGACTAGCAAAAGCAATAACACACAAGCCCACCAAATTTGGTTAATTTTCGTGAATGTTTGTGTCAACCACAACAGACAATGTGCTAGGTGGCGCTATAGAGTCCTTAAGCCACACCCTAGGCCAGAGCTCTGTCTCTGACTAGCAAAAACAATAACACACGAGCCCACCAAATTTGGTTAATTTTCGTGAATGTTTGTGTCAACCACAACAGACAATGCGCTAGGTGGCGCTGTAGAGTCCTTAAGCCACACCCTAGGCCAAAGCTCTGTCTCTGACTACCGATAGCAATAACACACAAGTCCACCAAATTTGGTTCATTTTCGTGAATGTATGTGTCAACCACAACAGACAACGCACTAGGTGGCGCTATAGAGTCCCTATGCCACACCCTAGGCCAAAGCTCTGTCTCTGACTAGCCATAGCAATAACACACAAGTCCACCAAATTTGGTTCATTTTCGTGAATGTTTGTGTCAACCACAACAGATAACGTGCTACTAGGTGGCGCTATAGAGTCCCTAAGCCACACCCTAGGCCAGAGCTCTGTCTCTGACTAGCGATAGCAATAACACATAAGTCCACCAAATTTGGTTCATTTTCGTGAATGTTTGTGTCAACCACAACAGATAATGTGCTACTAGGTGGCGCTATAGAGTCCCTAAGCCACACCTTAGGCCAGAGCTCTGTCTCTGACTAGCGATAGCAAAAACACATAAGTCCACCAAATTTGGTTCATTTTCGTGAATGTTTGTGTCAACCACAACAGATAACGTGCTACTAGGTGGCGCTATAGAGTCCCGAAGCCACACCTTAGGCCAGAGCTCTGTCCCTGACTAGCAGAAGCAATTCCACATGTAGCTGCCAAATTACATCCAATTTATAACTTTTTTTCTGCCTATAACACCAACTTCCTGTTTCGTAATAAGACGCCATAATTCAAACCTTCGCCATTTCGATATGCTTCGAAAATTCAAAAATCTGTTCGCAATTCCTCTCGGGCAACCCCTCAAGATCCTTTTACTGCTCATATGACATGATTTCGATAAACCGTCTAGGAGAAGTGTTTCAAAATACATGATGTGCAAAAATCATAATCATAATCATAACTCAAAGTTGTTTAAGATTCACTATGTAGTGTAAATGTAAAAGTTGTTCAGATTTATACAACACATCTGCCTACCAAATTTGGTTCATTTTCGTGCATGCACATGTCAACCACAACAGACAGCGCGATAGGTGGCGCTATAGACCCCCTGAGCCACACCCTAGGCCAGGGCTCTGTCTCTCAGTATCAAATGCAATTCTACATATGCCTGCCAAATTACAAGAGTTTTGGAGCATGCCAAGTTGGTGAAACGACCAAACGGGCTAAGACGAAGAAAGAATAATAATAAATATAGCCGCAAGCGGCGATGGCGGGCCCGAGCACCTGCGGTGCAGAGACCTGTGAGATTTCAGAATCTAACAAAGCAACATGTGCTCTGTTGGTGGGCATGTGCATGAGCAACACACATGCCCACCAAATTCGGTCAAGTTTCCTGAATGTATGTGTCAGCCACAACAGACAACATGCTAGGTAGCGCTATAGAGTCCCTAAGCCACACCCTAGGCCAGAGCTCTATCTCTGACTATCGATAGCAATAACGCACAAGCCCACCAAATTTGGTTCATTTTCGTGAATGCGTGTGTCAACCACAGCAGACAATGCACTAGGTGGCGCTATAGGCTACAGTCCCTAAGACAACCTTGGCCAGAGCGCTGCCTCTGAATAGCTATAGCAATAACACACATGCCCACCAAATTTGGTTCTTTTATCGTGAATGTATGTGTCAACCACAACAGACAATGCACTAGGTGGCGCTCTAGAGTCCCTAAGCCACACTCTAGGCCAGAGCTCTGTCTCTGACTAGTGGTAGCAATAACACACAAGCCCACCACATTTGATTAATTTTCGTGAATGTATGTGACAACTACAACAGCCTATATGCTAGGTGGCGCTATAGAGTCCCTAAGCCACACCCTTGGCTAGAGCTCTGTCTCTGACTAGCAATAGCAATAACACACATGCCCACCAAATTTGGTTCATTTTTGTGAATGTATGCGTCAACCACAACAGACAATTTGCTAGGTGGCGCTCTAGAGTCCCTAAGCCACACTCTAGGCCAGAGCTCTGTCTCTGACTAGTGGTAGCAATAACACACAAGCCCACCACATTTGATTAATTTTCGTGAATGTATGTGACAACTACAACAGCCTATATGCTAGGTGGCGCTATAGAGTCCCTAAGCCACACCCTTGGCCAGAGCTCTGTCTCTGACTAGTGGTAGCAATAACACACAAGCCCACCACATTTGATTAATTTTCGTGAATGTATGTGACAACTACAACAGCCTATATGCTAGGTGGCGCTATAGAGTCCCTAAGCCACACCCTTGGCTAGAGCTCTGTCTCTGACTAGCAATAGCAATAACACACAAGCCCACCAAATTTGGTTCATTTTCGTGAATGTTTGTGTCAACCACAACAGATAACGTGCTGCTAGGTGGCGCTATAGATTCCCTAAGCCACACCCTTGGCTAGAGCTCTGTCTCTGACTAGCAATAGCAATAACACACATGCCCACCAAATTTGGTTCATTTTTGTGAATGTATGCGTCAACCACAACAGACAATTTGCTAGGTGGCGCTCTAGAGTCCCTAAGCCACACTCTAGGCCAGAGCTCTGTCTCTGACTAGTGGTAGCAATAACACACATGCCCACCACATTTGATTAATTTTCGTGAATGTATGTGACAACTACAACAGCCTATATGCTAGGTGGCGCTATAGAGTCCCTAAGCCACACCCTTGGCTAGAGCTCTGTCTCTGACTAGCAATAGCAATAACACACAAGCCCACCAAATTTGGTTCATTTTCGTGAATGTTTGTGTCAACCACAACAGATAACGTGCTGCTAGGTGGCGCTATAGATTCCCTAAGCCACACCCTTGGCTAGAGCTCTGTCTCTGACTAGCAATAGCAATAACACACATGCCCACCAAATTTGGTTCATTTTCGTGAATGTTTGTGTCAACCACAACAGATTTCGTGCTGCTAGGTGGCGCTATAGAGTCCTTATGCCACACCCTAGGCCAAAGCTCTGTCTCTGACTAGCCACAGCAATAACACACAAGTCCACCAAATTTGGTTCATTTTCGTGAATGTTTGTGTCAAGCACAACAGATAACGTGCTGCTAGGTGGCGCTATAGAGTCCCAAAGCCACACCTTAGGCCAATGCTCTGTCTCTGACTAGCAGAAGCAATTCCACATGTAGCTGCCAAATTACATCCAATTCCTAACCTTTTTTCTGCCTATAACACCAACTTCCTGTTTCTTAATAAAACGCCATAATTCAAACCTTCGCCATTTCAATATACTTCAAAAATTCAAAAATCTGGTCGCAATTCCTCTCGGGCAACCCCTCAAGATCATTTTAGTCCTGATATGACATGATTTCGATAAACGGTCTAGGAGAAGTGTTTCAAAATACGTGATGTGCAAAATTCATAATCATAATCATAACTCAAATTCTTTTAAGATTCACTAGGTAGTTTCAATGTAAAAGTTGTTCAGATTAGTACAACACACATGTCTACCAAATTTAGTTCATTTTCGTGTATGTATGTGTCAACCACAACAGACAATGTGCTAGGTGGCGCTATACTGTCCTTGAGCCACACCCTAGGCCAGAGCTCTGGTTCTGAGTAGCGTTACCAATTCCACACGTACCTGCCAAATTTCAAGAGTTTTAAAGCATGCCAAGTTGGTGAAAAAAGGGCAAACATGGAGCGTAAGAATTCCACTATAATAATAATAATAATAATCTGAGCAAAAACAATAGGGCCTTGCACCTACGGTGCAGCCACTTTCAGTGGCCGCACCTCGGTGCTCGGGCCCTAATAATCTGTACAAAAACAATAGGGCCTTGCACCTACGGTGCAGCCACTTTCAGTGGCCGCACCTCGGTGCTCGGGCCCTAAATATAGCCGCAAGCGGCGATGGCGGGCCCGAGCACCTGCGGTGCGGAGACATGTGACATTTCGGAATCTAACAAAGCAACATGTGCGTGTTGGTGGGCATGTGCATGAGCAACACACATGCCCATCAAATTTGGTCAATTTTCCTGAATGTATGTGTCAACCACAACAGACAACACGCTAGGTGGTGCTATAGAGTCCCTAAGCCACACCCCAGGCCAGAGCTCTATCTCTGACTATCGATAGCAATTACGCACAAGCCCACCAAATTTGGTTCATTTTCGTGAATGTGTGTCAAACACAACAGACAATGCGCTAGGTGGCGTTATACAGTCCCTAAGACACCCTTGGCCAGATCGCTGTCTCTGAATAGCTATAGCAATAACACACATGCCCACCAAATTTGGTTCATTTTCGTGAATGTATGTGTCAACCACAACAGACAATGCGCTAGGTGGGCTCTAGAGTCCCTAAGCCACACTCTAAGCCAGAGCTCTGTCTCTGACTAGTGGTAGCACTAACACCAGATAACCAGTGTGTTGATTGGTGTACTGTAAATCATGCATCTGTAAGGCTTACATCAATATCTTTGCTTCAGATCATTGAATTCATAAAACCTGTTGCTGTATTTAATGTGTGTGTGTGTCTTGATGTAAACAAAACATAACTAAGTCATGATTGTTTGACTTTTCTGTATTCTGGTTATTACATGCTATTCCAACCAAGCATTTTTGTGAGGATAAGAACTTGGGTCTGGCTTAGTCAGTCCCCAATTCAATCACTAAAAATGACTTAACCTGAATAAAATCATCATACACATGACTTTTTCTTTACCTTTTACTTTACATCACACTGTCATTCTTGACCGACTCATGGCAAATCTGGCCATTCATTTTCATGTGGATCAAGGAAGGGAGAGAGAGTGTGTGTGTATATGTGTGTGTGTGTGTGTGTGTGTGTGTGTGTGTCTGTGTGGAAAGAACGGGGGAGGGGGAACTATGCAGCTGAGAGAGAGAGAGAGAGAGAGAGAGAGAGAGAGAGAGAGAGAGAGAGAGAGAGAGAGAGAGAGAGAGAGAGAGAGAGACAGAGGGGGTAGAGACAAATGGATCAATAGAATATACACTTTTTTGATCCCGTGAGAGAAATTAATTTCTCTGCATGTAACCCAATTTAACCGAATTAGTGAACACACACAGCACACAGTGAACACACAGTGAGGTGAATCACACACTGACCAGCGGTGCTGGGAGAGCAGTGAGAGGTTGTGTGTGTGTGTGTGTGTGTGTGTGTGTGTGTGTGTGTGTGTGTGTGTGTGTGTGTTTGTGTGTGTGTGTGTGTGAGTGAGTGAGTGAGGAGAGTGTGTGTGTGTGAGTGAGAGTGTGTGTGTGTGTGAGTGAGTGATTGAGTGACCAGGAGTCCCATTTGGGTCACGGACCGCAGGTGCTTGGGCCCATCAATGCCCCTTGCGGCCTTTTTGTGTCTTAAAAGACACCCCAATTCAAACATTCACCATTTCAATATACTTCACAATTTCTCTTGGGCAACCCCTCAAGATCATTTTACTGCTGATATGATATGATTCGATAAACCCTTGGTTTGATTCGATAAACCGTCTAAGTGTTTCAAAATACATGACTTTACTGTATTCTGGTTATTACATGCCATTCCAACCAAGCATTTTTACGAGGATTAGAACTTGGGTCTGACTTAGTCACTCCCCAATTCAATCACAAAAATGACTTAACCTGAGTAAAATCTTCATACACATGATCTTTTCTTTACCTTTTACTTTGCATCACACTGTCATTCTTGACTCTGTGTGTGTGTGTGTGTGTGTGTGTGTGTGTGTGTGTGTGTCTGTGTCTGTGTCTGAGTCTCTGTGTAGCAAGCGGGGGAGGTTAGAGAGACATCCAGCTGGGAGAGAGGGGGGTCATGGGGCTAAGACAGTAGTTCTGTGTGTAACACGCGCGGGCAGAAAGGAGCGGATAGGAGAGACCATAGTCATATGAAAACCTGAATAACTCACTTTCTGTTAATGTGGCTAACGCCAAAATTTCAGCATAGGGTCATATGAGTATTAATATTTGTAAACTCACTTCATAATATTTTAGGTAAAACTATGTGTCAACCACGATCATTAATACACTATTGAGTGACAGAATTAATGCCACATCAAAACTTGTATATGACTGTGACTACAAACACACTAACTAATACTCCACTTAATTTGATCCAAATTAGTCACTGTTTTCTGCCTATAACGCCAACTTCCTGTTTCTTTTACAAGACGCCTGGATTCAAACCTTCGCCATTTCAATATACTTTTGAAATTCAAAAATCTGGTCGCAATTTCTCTTGGGCAACCCCTCAAGATCATTTTACTGCTGAAATGACATAGTTTCGATAAACCGTCTAGGAGAAGTATTTCAAAATACATGATGTGCAAAAATCAGAAAATCTCACATAATTCAAATTCTTTTAATATTCACTATATAGTTTAAATGTAAAACTTGTTCAGAATAATACAACACACATGTCCACCAAATTTGGTTCATTTCCGTGAATGTATGCGTCAACCACAGTAGACGGCGCGCTAGGTGGCGCTATACAGTCCCTGAGCCACACCCTAGGCCAAACCTTTGTCTCTAAGTACAGTTAACAATTCCACATCTACATGCCAAATTACAAGAGTTTTAGTGCATGTCAAGTTGGTGAAAAAGGGCGAAAAAGTTAAGAGTAAGAGGAATAGAAGTATAATAATAATAATAATAATAATAATAATAATAATCTGAGCAAAAACAATAGGGCCTTGCACCTACGGTGCAGCCACTTTCAGTGGCCGCACCTCGGTGCTCGGGCCCTAAATATAGCCGCAAGCGGCGATGGCGGGCCCGAGCACCTGCGGTGCGGAGACCTGTGACATTTCGGAATCTAACAAATCAACATGTGCGTGTTGGTGGGCATGTGCATGAGCAACACACATGCCCATTAAATTTGGTCAATTTTCCTGAATGTATGTGTCAACCACAACAGACAACACGCTAGGTGGCGCTATAGAGTCCCTAAGCCACACCCCAGGCCAGAGCTCTATCTCTGACTATCGATATCAATAACGCACAAGCCCACCAAATTTGGTTCATTTTCGTGAATGTGTGTGTCAACCACAACAGACAATGCACTAGGTGGCGTTATACAGTCCCTAAGACACCCTTGGCCAGAGCGCTGTCTCTGAATAGCTATAGCAATAACACACAAGCCCACCAAATTTGGTTCATTTTCGTGAATGTATGTGTCAACCACAACAGACAATGTGCTAGGTGGCACTCTAGAGTCCCTAAGTCACACTCTAAGCCAGAGCTCTGTCTCTGACTAGTGGTAGCAATAACACACAAGCCCACTAAATTTGGTTCATTTTCATGAATATATGAGTCAACCACAGTACACAACGCGCTACGTGGCACTATAGAGCCCCTAAGCCACACCCTAGGCCAGAGCTCTATCTCTGTATCCATATTTGTAGTTCAAATTTGAGATGATAACCAGTGTGTTGATATGGTGTACTGTAAATCATGCATCTGTAAGGCTTACATCAATATCTTTGCTTCAGATCATTGAATTCATAAAACCTGTTGCTGTTTTTAATGTGTGTGTGTGTGTGTCTTGATGTAAACAAAACGTAACTAAGTCATGATTGTTTGACTTTTCTGTATTCTAGTTATTACATGCTGTTCCAACCAAGCATTTTTGTGAGGATAAGAACCACTTTAGTTGTGGACAGGTTGGGGATTGAACCGGCAACCCTCCAGTCACAAGCCCCAAGCCCTAACCAGTAGGCCACGGCTGCCTCAAGGGGTGTGTGTGTGTGTGTGTGTGTGTGTGTGTGTGTGTGTGTGTGTGTGTGTGTGTGTGTGTGTGTGTGTGTGTGTGTGTGTGTGTGTGTGTGTGTGTGTGTGTGTGTGTGTGTGTGTGTGTGTGTGTGTGTGTGTGTGTTTGTGTGTGTGTGTGTCTCTGTGTGTGTGTGTGTGTGTGTGTGTGTATCTGTGTGTCTGTGTCTGTGTCTGTGTCTGAGTCTCTGTGTGGAAAGCGGGGGAGGTTAGAGAGACATCCAGCTGGGAGAGAGGGGAGGGGTGGGAAGAACTGTGGGGGGAGGGAAACAGACTAGAGTGGGTGAGCCACAGTGAGGGAGCAAGACCATGCGCGGCTAGGAACAGAGACCTATAAAAACCTAATAAACCTAAATATCTCACTTTCTGTTAACATGGTTGAAATCAAAATTGCAGCATAGGTTGATATGATTATAATTATTCATCAACTCGGTTCAAAATATTTTAGCTAAAACTGTGTCCACCACAATCATTAATGTGCTTTTAAAAAACACAAACAACACCAAATTCAAAACTTTGTATATGACTGTCACTACAAACACACTTACTAATACTCCATCAAATTTCATCCAAATTAGTCACTGTTTTCTGCCTATAACACCAACTTTTTGTTTCTTTTATAAGACACCTAGATTCAAACCTTCGCCATTTCAATATACTTTTGAAATTCAAAAATCTGGTCCCAATTCCTCTCAGGCAACCCCTCAAGATCATTTTAGTGCTTAAATGACATAATTTCGATAAACCGTCTAGGAGAAGTATTTCAAAATACATGATGTGCAAAAATCAGACAATCTCAGATAATTCAAATTCTTCTAAGATTCACTATATAGTTTAAATGGAAAACTTGTTCAGAATAATACAACACACATGTCCACCAAATTTGGTTCATTTCCGTGAATGTATGTGTCAACCACAACAGACAGCGCGGTAGGTGGCGCTATAGAGTCCCTGAGCCACACCCTAGGCCAGAGGTCTGTCTCTCAGTAGAGGCATCAATTCTACAGGTAGCTGCCAAATTTCAAGAGTTTTAGAGCATGCGTAAGAGGAATAGAAGTATAATAATAATAATAATAATCTGAGCAAAAACAATAGGGCCTTGCACCTACGGTGCAGCCACTTTCAGTGGCCGCACCTCGGTGCTCGGGCCCTAAATATAGCCGCAAGCGGCGATGGCGGGCCCGAGCACCAGCGGTGCGGAGACCTGTGACATTTCGGAATCTAACAAAGCAACATGTGCGTGTTGGTGGGCATGTGCATGAGCAACACACTTGCCCACCAAATGTGGTCAATTTTCCTAAATGTGTGTCAACCACAACAGACAACACACTAGGTGGCGCTATAGAGTCCCTAAGCCACACCCTACGCCAGAGCTCTATCTCTGACTATCGATAGCAATAACGCACAAGCCCACCAAATTTGCCTCATTTTCATGAATGTGTGTGTCAACCACAACAGACAATGCGCTAGGTGGCGCTATAGAGTCCCTAAGCCACACCCTAGGCCAGAGCTCTATCCCTGACTAGCGGTAGCAATAATGCACATGCCCACCAAATTTGGTTCATTTTCGTGAATGTATGTGTCAACCACAACAGACAATAAGCTAGGTGGCGCTATAGAGTCCCTAAGCCACACCCAAGGCCAGAGCTCTGTCTTTGACTAGCGGTAGCAATAACACAGAAGCCCACCAAATTTGGTTCATTTTCGTGAAAGTATGTGTCAACCACAACAGACAATAAGCTAGGTGGCGCTATAGAGTCCCTAAGCCACACCCGAGGCCAGAGCTCTGTCTTTGACTAGCGGTAGCAATAACACAGAAGCCCACCAAATTTGGTTAATTTTCGTGAATGTATGTTTCAACCACAACAGACAACGCGTTGCTAGGTGGCGCTACAGAGTCCTTAAGCCACAACCTAGGCCAGAGCTCTATCTTTCAGTAGCGGCAGCAATAACACACAAAACCACCAAATTTGGTTCATTTTCGTGAATGTATGCATCAACCACAACACACAATCTGCTAGGTGGCGCTATAGAGTCCCTAAGCCACACCCTAGGCCAGAGCTCTGTCTCTGACTAGCAATAGCAATAACACACAAGCCCACCAAATTTGGTTCATTTTCGTGAATGTTTGTGTCAACCAAGACGGACAACTCGCTGCTAGGTGGCGCTATAGAGTCCCAAAGCCACACCTTAGAGTCAAAGCCCTGTCTCTGACTAGCAGTAGCAATTCTACATTTAGCTGCGAAATTACATCCAAATTATTACCTTTTTTCTGCCTATAACACAAACTTCCTGTTTCTTTAATAAGTTGCCATAATTCAAACCTTTGCCATTTCAATATACTTTTGAAATTCAAAAATCTGTTGGCAATTTCTCTTGGGCAACCCCTCAAGATCATTTTACTGCTGAAATGACATGATTTCGATAAACCGTCTAGGAGAAGTGTTTCAAAATACATGATGTGCAAAAATCATAATCATAATCATAACTCAAATTCTTCAATTATTTACTATAGAGAGTAAATGTAAAAGTTGTTCAGATTAATAGAACACACATGTCCACCAAATTTGGTTCATTTCCGTGAATGTATGTGTCAACCACAACAGACAGCGCGCTAGGTGGCGCTATAGAGTCCCTGAGCCACACCCTAGGCCAGAGCTCTGTCACTGAGTAGCCACAGTAACTCCACATGTAGCTGCCAAAATGCAAGAGTTTTGGAGCATGCTAAGTTGGTGAAAAAAGGGCGCACGGGGTAAGACGATGAAAGAATAATAATAAATATAGCCGCAAGCGGCGATGGCGGGCCCGAGCACCTGCGGTGCGGAGACCTGTGACATTTCGGAATCTAACAAAGCAACATGAGGCGTGTTGGTGGGCATGTGCATGAGCAACACACATGGCCACCAAATTTGGTCAATTTTCTTGAATGTATGTGTCAACCACAACAGACAACGCGCTAGGTGGCGCTATAGAGTCCCTAAGCCACACCCTAGGCCAGAGCTGTTTTTCACTAGCGGCAGTAATAACACACAAGCTCATGAAATTTGATTCATTTTTGTGAATGTAAATGTCAACCCAAAACGGCTAACACGCTAGGTGGCGCTATAGAGTCCCTAAGCCACACCCTCAATAGCGATCGCAATAACACATGTGTCCACCAAATTTGGTTCATTTTCGTGAATGTATGTTTCAACCACAACAGACAACGCACTAGGTGGCGCTATAGAGTCCCTAAGCCACACCCTAGGCCAAAGCTCTGTCTCTGACTAGTGATAGCAATAACACATAAGTCCACCAAATTTGGTTCATTTTCATGAATGTTTGTGTCAACCACAACAGATAACGTACTACTAGGTGGCGCTATAGAGTCCCTAAGCCACACCCTAGGCCAGAGCTCTGTCTCTGACTAGCAATAGCAATAACACATAAGTCCACCAAATTTGGTTCATTTTCGTGAATGTTTGTGTCAACCACAACAGATAACGTGCTACTAGGTGGCGCTATAGAGTCCCTAAGCCACACCTTAGGCCAGAGCTCTGTCTCTGACTAGCGATAGCAAAAACACATAAATCCACCAAATTTGGTTCATTTTCGTGAATGTTTGTGTCAACCACAACAGATAACGTGCTACTAGGTGGCGCTATAGACACCCTAAGCCACACCCTAGGCCAGAGCTCTGTCTCTGACTAGCGATAGCAATAACACATAAGTCCACCAAATTTGGTTCATTTTCGTGAATGTTTGTGTCAACCACAACAGATAACGTGCTACTAGGTGGCGCTATAGAGTCCCTAAGCCACACCTTAGGCCAGAGCTCTGTCTCTGACTAGCGATAGCAAAAACACATAAATCCACCAAATTTGGTTCATTTTCGTGAATGTTTGTGTCAACCACAACAGATAACGTGCTACTAGGTGGCGCTATAGAGTCCCGAAGCCACACCTTAGGCCAGAGCTCTATCTCTAACTAGCGATAGCAATAACACATAAGTCCACCAAATTTGGTTCATTTTCGTGAATGTTTGTGTCAACCACAACAGATAACGTGCTACTAGGTGGCGCTATAGAGTCCCTAAGCCACACCTTAGGCCAGAGCTCTGTCTCTGACTAGCGATAGCAAAAACACATAAATCCACCAAATTTGGTTCATTTTCGTGAATGTTTGTGTCAACCACAACAGATAACGTGCTACTAGGTGGCGCTATAGAGTCCCGAAGCCACACCTTAGGCCAGAGCTCTATCTCTAACTAGCGATAGCAATAACACATAAGTCCACCAAATTTGGTTCATTTTCGTGAATGTTTGTGTCAACCACAACAGATAACGTGCTACTAGGTGGCGCTATAGAGTCCCTAAGCCACACCTTAGGCCAGAGCTCTGTCTCTGACTAGCGATAGCAAAAACACATAAATCCACCAAATTTGGTTCATTTTCGTGAATGTTTGTGTCAACCACAACAGATAACGTGCTACTAGGTGGCGCTATAGAGTCCCGAAGCCACACCTTAGGCCAGAGCTCTGTCCCTGACTAGCAGAAGCAATTCCACATGTAGCTGCCAAATTACATCCAATTTATAACCTATTTTCTGCTTATAACACCAACTTCCTGTTTCGTAATAAGACGCCATAATTCAAACCTTTGCCATTTCGATATGCTTCGAAAATTCAAAAATCTGTTCGCAATTCCTCTCGGGCAAACCCTCAAGATCCTTTTACTGCTCATATGACATGATTTCGATAAACCGTCCAGGATAAGTGTTTCAAAATACATGATGTGCAAAAATCATAATCATAATCATAACTCAAATTTGTTTAAGATTCACTATGTAGTGTAAATGTAAAAGTTGTTTAGATTTATACAACACATCTGCCTACCAAATTTGGTTCATTTTCATGCATGCACATGTCAACCACAACAGACAGCGCGATAGGTGGTGCTATAGACCCCCTGAGCCACACCCTAGGCCAGGGCTCTGTCTCTCAGTATCAAATGCAATTCTACATATGCCTGCCAAATTACAAGAGTTTTGGAGCATGCCAAGTTGGTGAAACGGCCAAACGGGCTAAGACGAAGAGAGAATAATAATATTGTGTGTGTGTGTGTGTGAGTGTGTGAGTGAGTGAGTGAGTGAGTGAGTGACCAGGAGTCCCTAAGCCACACGCTAGGCCAGGGCTCTGTCTCAGACTAGAGGTGGCAACACACAAGGCAAAGACAAATTTTTATGAGGATTAGAACTTGGGTCTTACTCAGTCAGTCCCCAATTCAATCACAAAAATGACTTAACCTGAATAAAATCTTTATACACATGATCTTTTTTTTACCTTTTACTTTGCATCACACTGTCATTCTTGACTCTGTGTGTGTGTGTGTGTGTGTGTGTGTGTGTGTGTGTGTGTGTGTGTCTGTGTCTGTGTCTGTGTCTCTGTGTGGAGAGCGGGGGAGGAGAGAGAGACATCCAGCTGGGAGAGAGGGGAAAGTGTGAATAA
Source organism: Sardina pilchardus (assembly GCF_963854185.1). Lineage (NCBI taxonomy): Eukaryota > Metazoa > Chordata > Actinopteri > Clupeiformes > Clupeidae > Sardina > Sardina pilchardus. Next base: position 1,236,853 of record NC_085006.1, read on the forward strand.
CTGTGGGGGGAAGGAAAGAAACAAGGAGGGGGAGAGTGGGTGAGCCACAGTGAGGGAGCGGCTAGGTAGTTCTGTGTGTAACACGCGCGGGCAGCAAGGAGCGGATAGGAGAGACCATAGTCATATGAAAACCTAAATAACTCACTTTCTGTTAATGTGGTTTACGTCGAAATTGCAGCATAGGTTGATATGATTATCATTATTCATCAACTCGCTTCAAAATATTTTAGCTAAAACTGTGTCCACCACAATCATTAATGCGCTTTTAAAAATCACAAACAACACCAAATTCAAAACTTTGTATATGACTGTCACTACAAACACACTAACTAATACTCCATCAAATTTCATCCAAATTAGTCACTGTTTTCTGCCTATAACACCAACTTTTTGTTCCTTTTATAAGACACCTAGGTTCAAACCTTCGCCATTTCGATATACTTTTGAAATTCAAAAATCTGTTCGCAATTTCTCTTGGGCAACCCCTCAAGATCATTTTACTGCTAAAATGACATGATTTCGACAAACCGTCTAGGAGAAGTGTTTCAAAATACGTGATGTGCAAAAATCATAATCATAATCATAACTCAAATTCTTCTAAGATTCACTATATAGTTTAAATGTAAAACTTGTTCAGATTCATACAACACACATGTCCACCAAATTTGGTTCATTTCCGTGAATGTATGTGTCAACCACAGTAGACGGCGCGCTAGGTGGCGCTATAGAGTCCCTGAGCCACACCCTAGGCCACAGCTCTGTGTCTGAGTATCAAATGCAATTCTACATATGCCAGCTAAATTGCAAGAGTTTTAGAGCATGCCAAGTTGGTGAAAAATGTTACTGGTAAGATAATTATACTATAATAATAATAAGAATAATCTGAGCAAAAACAATAGGGCCTTGCACCTACGGTGCAGCCACTTTCAGTGGCCGCACCTCGGTGCTCGGGCCCTAAATATAGCCGCAAGCGGCGATGGCGGGCCCGAGCACCTGCGGTGCGGAGACCTGTGACATTTCGGAATCTAACAAAGCAGCATGTGCGTGTTGGTGGGCATGTGCATGAGCAACACACATACCCACCAAATTTGGTCAATTTTCCTGAATGTATGTGTCAACCACAACAGACAACACGCTAGGTGGCGCTACAGAGTCCCTAAGCCACACCCTAGGCCAGAGCTCTATCTCTGACTATCGATAGCAATAACGCACAAGCCCACCAAATTTGGTTCATTTTCGTGAATGTGTGTGCTAACCACGACACACAATGCGCTAGGTGGCGCTATAAAGTCCCTAAGACACTCTTGACAAGAGCGCTGTCTCTGAATAGCTATAGCAATAACATATGCTAACCAAATTTGGTTCATTTTTGTGAATGTATGTGTCAACCACAACAGACAATGCACTAGGTGGCGCTATAGAGTCCCTAAGCCACACCCAAGGCCAGAGCTCTGTCTCTGAATAACTAAAGCAATAACACACATGCCCACAAAATTTGGTTCATTTTGGTGAATGTACGTGTCAACCACAACAGACAATGCATTAGGTGGCGCTCTAGAGTCCGTAAGCCACACTCTAGGCCAGAGCTCTGTCTCTGACTACCGATAGCAATAACACACAAGCCCAGCAAATTTGGCTAATTTTCGTGAATGTTTGTGTCAACCACAACAGACAACGCACTTGGTGGCGCTATAGAGTCCCTACGCCACACCCTCTGCCAAAGCTCTGTCTCTGACTAGCCATAGCAATAACACACAAGTCCACCAAATTTGGTTCATTTTGGTGAATGTACGTGTCAACCACAACAGTCAATGCATTAGGTGGCGCTCTAGAGTCCCTAAGCCACACTCTAGGCCAGAGCTCTGTCTCTGACTACCGATAGCAATAACACACAAGCCCAGCAAATTTGGCTAATTTTCGTGAATGTTTGCGTCAACCACAACAGACAACGCACTAGGTGGCGCTATAGAGTCCCTACGCCACACCCTCTGCCAAAGCTCGGTCTCTGACAAGCCATAGCAATAACACACAAGTCCACCAAATTTGGTTCATTTTGGTGAATGTACGTGTCAACCACAAAAGATAACGTGCTGCTAGGTGGCGCTATAGAGTCCCAAAGCCACACCTTAGGCCAGAGCTCTCTCTCTGACTAGCAGAAGCAATTCCACATGTAGCTGCCAAATTACATCCAATTCATAACCTTTTTTCTGCCTATAACATCAACTTCCTGTTTCTTAATAAAACGCCATAATTCAAACCTTCGCCATTTCGATATACTTTTGAAATTCAAAAATCTGGTCGCAATTCCTCTCGGGCAACCCCTCAAGATCATTTTAGTGCTTATATGACATGATTTCGATAAACAGTCTAGGAGAAGTGTTTCAAAATACATGATGTGCAAAATTCATAATCATAACCATAACTCAAATTCTTCGAATATTTACTATAGAGTGTAAAAGTAAAAAATGTTAAGATTAATACAACACACATGCCCACCAAATCTGGGCCATTTTCGTGAATGCATGTGTCAACCAAAACAGACAGCGTGATAGGTGGCGCTATAGAGTCCCTGAGCCACGCCCTAGGCCAAAGCTCTGTCTCTGAGTTTCGATTGCAATTCTACAAATGGCTGCCAAATTACAAGAGTTTTAGAGCAAGCCAAGTTGGTGAAAAAAAAAAAACAGGTAAGACGGAAAAAAGAATAATAATAATAATAATAATAATAATAATAATAATCTGAGCAGAAACAATAGGGCCTTGCAACTACGGTGCAGCCACTTTCAGTGGCCGCACCTCGGTGCTCGGGCCCTAAATATAGCCGCAAGCGGCGATGGCGGGCCCGAGCACCTGCGGTGCAGAGACCTGTGAGATTTCAGAATCTAACAAAGCAACATGTGCTCTGTTGGTGGGCATGTGCATGAGCAACACACATGCCCACCAAATTCGGTCAAGTTTCCTGAATGTATGTGTCAGCCACAACAGACAACATGCTAGGTAGCGCTATAGAGTCCCTAAGCCACACCCTAGGCCAGAGCTCTATCTCTGACTATCGATAGCAATAACGCACAAGCCCACCAAATTTGGTTCATTTTCGTGAATGCGTGTGTCAACCACAGCAGACAATGCACTAGGTGGCGCTATAGGCTACAGTCCCTAAGACAACCTTGGCCAGAGCGCTGCCTCTGAATAGCTATAGCAATAACACACATGCCCACCAAATTTTGTTCTTTTATCGTGAATGTATGTGTCAACCACAACAGACAATGCGCTAGGTGGCGCTCTAGAGTCCCTAAGCCACACTCTAGGCCAGAGCTCTGTCTCTGACTAGTGGTAGCAATAACACACAAGCCCACCACATTTGATTAATTTTCGTGAATGTATGTGACAACTACAACAGCCTATATGCTAGGTGGTGCTATAGAGTCCCTAAGCCACACCCTTGGCTAGAGCTCTGTCTCTGACTAGCAATAGCAATAACACACATGCCCACCAAATTTGGTTCATTTTTGTGAATGTATGCGTCAACCACAACAGACAATTTGCTAGGTGGCGCTCTAGAGTCCCTAAGCCACACTCTAGGCCAGAGCTCTGTCTCTGACTAGTGGTAGCAATAACACACAAGCCCACCACATTTGATTAATTTTCGTGAATGTATGTGACAACTACAACAGCCTATATGCTAGGTGGCGCTATAGAGTCCCTAAGCCACACCCTTGGCCAGAGCTCTGTCTCTGACTAGTGGTAGCAATAACACACAAGCCCACCACATTTGATTAATTTTCGTGAATGTATGTGACAACTACAACAGCCTATATGCTAGGTGGCGCTATAGAGTCCCTAAGCCACACCCTTGGCTAGAGCTCTGTCTCTGACTAGCAATAGCAATAACACACAAGCCCACCAAATTTGGTTCATTTTCGTGAATGTTTGTGTCAACCACAACAGATAACGTGCTGCTAGGTGGCGCTATAGATTCCCTAAGCCACACCCTTGGCTAGAGCTCTGTCTCTGACTAGCAATAGCAATAACACACATGCCCACCAAATTTGGTTCATTTTTGTGAATGTATGCGTCAACCACAACAGACAATTTGCTAGGTGGCGCTCTAGAGTCCCTAAGCCACACTCTAGGCCAGAGCTCTGTCTCTGACTAGTGGTAGCAATAACACACATGCCCACCACATTTGATTAATTTTCGTGAATGTATGTGACAACTACAACAGCCTATATGCTAGGTGGCGCTATAGAGTCCCTAAGCCACACCCTTGGCTAGAGCTCTGTCTCTGACTAGCAATAGCAATAACACACAAGCCCACCAAATTTGGTTCATTTTCGTGAATGTTTGTGTCAACCACAACAGATAACGTGCTGCTAGGTGGCGCTATAGATTCCCTAAGCCACACCCTTGGCTAGAGCTCTGTCTCTGACTAGCAATAGCAATAACACACATGCCCACCAAATTTGGTTCATTTTCGTGAATGTTTGTGTCAACCACAACAGATTTCGTGCTGCTAGGTGGCGCTATAGAGTCCTTATGCCACACCCTAGGCCAAAGCTCTGTCTCTGACTAGCCACAGCAATAACACACAAGTCCACCAAATTTGGTTCATTTTCGTGAATGTTTGTGTCAAGCACAACAGATAACGTGCTGCTAGGTGGCGCTATAGAGTCCCAAAGCCACACCTTAGGCCAATGCTCTGTCTCTGACTAGCAGAAGCAATTCCACATGTAGCTGCCAAATTACATCCAATTCCTAACCTTTTTTCTGCCTATAACACCAACTTCCTGTTTCTTAATAAAACGCCATAATTCAAACCTTCGCCATTTCAATATACTTCAAAAATTCAAAAATCTGGTCGCAATTCCTCTCGGGCAACCCCTCAAGATCATTTTAGTCCTGATATGACATGATTTCGATAAACGGTCTAGGAGAAGTGTTTCAAAATACGTGATGTGCAAAATTCATAATCATAATCATAACTCAAATTCTTTTAAGATTCACTAGGTAGTTTCAATGTAAAAGTTGTTCAGATTAGTACAACACACATGTCTACCAAATTTAGTTCATTTTCGTGTATGTATGTGTCAACCACAACAGACAATGTGCTAGGTGGCGCTATACTGTCCTTGAGCCACACCCTAGGCCAGAGCTCTGGTTCTGAGTAGCGTTACCAATTCCACACGTACCTGCCAAATTTCAAGAGTTTTAAAGCATGCCAAGTTGGTGAAAAAAGGGCAAACATGGAGCGTAAGAATTCCACTATAATAATAATAATAATAATCTGAGCAAAAACAATAGGGCAAAAATGTGCAAAAATCATAATCATAATCATAATCATAACTCAAATTCTTCAATTATTTACTATAGAGAGTAAATGTAAAAGTTGTTCAGATTAATAGAACACACATGTCCACCAAATTTGGTTCATTTCCGTGAATGTATGTGTCAACCACAACAGACAGCGCGCTAGGTGGCGCTATAGAGTCCCTGAGCCACACCCTAGGCCAGAGCTCTGTCACTGAGTAGCCACAGTAACTCCACATGTAGCTGCCAAAATGCAAGAGTTTTGGAGCATGCTAAGTTGGTGAAAAAAGGGCGCACGGGGTAAGACGATGAAAGAATAATAATAAATATAGCCGCAAGCGGCGATGGCGGGCCCGAGCACCTGCGGTGCGGAGACCTGTGACATTTCGGAATCTAACAAAGCAACATGAGGCGTGTTGGTGGGCATGTGCATGAGCAACACACATGGCCACCAAATTTGGTCAATTTTCTTGAATGTATGTGTCAACCACAACAGACAACGCGCTAGGTGGCGCTATAGAGTCCCTAAGCCACACCCTAGGCCAGAGCTGTTTTTCACTAGCGGCAGTAATAACACACAAGCTCATGAAATTTGATTCATTTTTGTGAATGTAAATGTCAACCCAAAACGGCTAACACGCTAGGTGGCGCTATAGAGTCCCTAAGCCACACCCTCAATAGCGATCGCAATAACACATGTGTCCACCAAATTTGGTTCATTTTCGTGAATGTATGTTTCAACCACAACAGACAACGCACTAGGTGGCGCTATAGAGTCCCTAAGCCACACCCTAGGCCAAAGCTCTGTCTCTGACTAGTGATAGCAATAACACATAAGTCCACCAAATTTGGTTCATTTTCATGAATGTTTGTGTCAACCACAACAGATAACGTACTACTAGGTGGCGCTATAGAGTCCCTAAGCCACACCCTAGGCCAGAGCTCTGTCTCTGACTAGCAATAGCAATAACACATAAGTCCACCAAATTTGGTTCATTTTCGTGAATGTTTGTGTCAACCACAACAGATAACGTGCTACTAGGTGGCGCTATAGAGTCCCTAAGCCACACCTTAGGCCAGAGCTCTGTCTCTGACTAGCGATAGCAAAAACACATAAATCCACCAAATTTGGTTCATTTTCGTGAATGTTTGTGTCAACCACAACAGATAACGTGCTACTAGGTGGCGCTATAGACACCCTAAGCCACACCCTAGGCCAGAGCTCTGTCTCTGACTAGCGATAGCAATAACACATAAGTCCACCAAATTTGGTTCATTTTCGTGAATGTTTGTGTCAACCACAACAGATAACGTGCTACTAGGTGGCGCTATAGAGTCCCTAAGCCACACCTTAGGCCAGAGCTCTGTCTCTGACTAGCGATAGCAAAAACACATAAATCCACCAAATTTGGTTCATTTTCGTGAATGTTTGTGTCAACCACAACAGATAACGTGCTACTAGGTGGCGCTATAGAGTCCCGAAGCCACACCTTAGGCCAGAGCTCTATCTCTAACTAGCGATAGCAATAACACATAAGTCCACCAAATTTGGTTCATTTTCGTGAATGTTTGTGTCAACCACAACAGATAACGTGCTACTAGGTGGCGCTATAGAGTCCCTAAGCCACACCTTAGGCCAGAGCTCTGTCTCTGACTAGCGATAGCAAAAACACATAAATCCACCAAATTTGGTTCATTTTCGTGAATGTTTGTGTCAACCACAACAGATAACGTGCTACTAGGTGGCGCTATAGAGTCCCGAAGCCACACCTTAGGCCAGAGCTCTATCTCTAACTAGCGATAGCAATAACACATAAGTCCACCAAATTTGGTTCATTTTCGTGAATGTTTGTGTCAACCACAACAGATAACGTGCTACTAGGTGGCGCTATAGAGTCCCTAAGCCACACCTTAGGCCAGAGCTCTGTCTCTGACTAGCGATAGCAAAAACACATAAATCCACCAAATTTGGTTCATTTTCGTGAATGTTTGTGTCAACCACAACAGATAACGTGCTACTAGGTGGCGCTATAGAGTCCCGAAGCCACACCTTAGGCCAGAGCTCTGTCCCTGACTAGCAGAAGCAATTCCACATGTAGCTGCCAAATTACATCCAATTTATAACCTATTTTCTGCTTATAACACCAACTTCCTGTTTCGTAATAAGACGCCATAATTCAAACCTTTGCCATTTCGATATGCTTCGAAAATTCAAAAATCTGTTCGCAATTCCTCTCGGGCAAACCCTCAAGATCCTTTTACTGCTCATATGACATGATTTCGATAAACCGTCCAGGATAAGTGTTTCAAAATACATGATGTGCAAAAATCATAATCATAATCATAACTCAAATTTGTTTAAGATTCACTATGTAGTGTAAATGTAAAAGTTGTTTAGATTTATACAACACATCTGCCTACCAAATTTGGTTCATTTTCATGCATGCACATGTCAACCACAACAGACAGCGCGATAGGTGGTGCTATAGACCCCCTGAGCCACACCCTAGGCCAGGGCTCTGTCTCTCAGTATCAAATGCAATTCTACATATGCCTGCCAAATTACAAGAGTTTTGGAGCATGCCAAGTTGGTGAAACGGCCAAACGGGCTAAGACGAAGAGAGAATAATAATATTGTGTGTGTGTGTGTGTGAGTGTGTGAGTGAGTGAGTGAGTGAGTGAGTGACCAGGAGTCCCTAAGCCACACGCTAGGCCAGGGCTCTGTCTCAGACTAGAGGTGGCAACACACAAGGCAAAGACAAATTTTTATGAGGATTAGAACTTGGGTCTTACTCAGTCAGTCCCCAATTCAATCACAAAAATGACTTAACCTGAATAAAATCTTTATACACATGATCTTTTTTTTACCTTTTACTTTGCATCACACTGTCATTCTTGACTCTGTGTGTGTGTGTGTGTGTGTGTGTGTGTGTGTGTGTGTGTGTGTGTCTGTGTCTGTGTCTGTGTCTCTGTGTGGAGAGCGGGGGAGGAGAGAGAGACATCCAGCTGGGAGAGAGGGGAAAGTGTGAATAACTGTGGGGGGAAGGAAAGAAACAAGGAGGGGGAGAGTGGGTGAGCCACAGTGAGGGAGCGGCTAGGTAGTTCTGTGTGTAACACGCGCGGGCAGCAAGGAGCGGATAGGAGAGACCATAGTCATATGAAAACCTAAATAACTCACTTTCTGTTAATGTGGTTTACGTCGAAATTGCAGCATAGGTTGATATGATTATCATTATTCATCAACTCGCTTCAAAATATTTTAGCTAAAACTGTGTCCACCACAATCATTAATGCGCTTTTAAAAATCACAAACAACACCAAATTCAAAACTTTGTATATGACTGTCACTACAAACACACTAACTAATACTCCATCAAATTTCATCCAAATTAGTCACTGTTTTCTGCCTATAACACCAACTTTTTGTTCCTTTTATAAGACACCTAGGTTCAAACCTTCGCCATTTCGATATACTTTTGAAATTCAAAAATCTGTTCGCAATTTCTCTTGGGCAACCCCTCAAGATCATTTTACTGCTAAAATGACATGATTTCGACAAACCGTCTAGGAGAAGTGTTTCAAAATACGTGATGTGCAAAAATCATAATCATAATCATAACTCAAATTCTTCTAAGATTCACTATATAGTTTAAATGTAAAACTTGTTCAGATTCATACAACACACATGTCCACCAAATTTGGTTCATTTCCGTGAATGTATGTGTCAACCACAGTAGACGGCGCGCTAGGTGGCGCTATAGAGTCCCTGAGCCACACCCTAGGCCACAGCTCTGTGTCTGAGTATCAAATGCAATTCTACATATGCCAGCTAAATTGCAAGAGTTTTAGAGCATGCCAAGTTGGTGAAAAATGTTACTGGTAAGATAATTATACTATAATAATAAGAAGAAATATAGCCGCAAGCGGCGATGGCGGGCCCGAGCACCTGCGGTGCAGAGACCTGTGACATTTCGGAATCTAACAAAGCAACATGTGCGTGTTGGTGGGCATGTGCATGAGCAACACACATGCCCACCAAATTTGGTCAATTTTCCTGAATGTATGTGTCAACCACAACAGAATACACGCTAGGTGGCGCTATAGAGTCCCTAAGCCACACCCTAGGCCAGAGCTCTATCTTTGAGTATCGATAGCAATAACGCACAAGCCCACCAAATTTGGTTCATTTTCGTGAATGTGTGTGTCAACCACAACAGACAATGCGCTAGGTGGCGCTATACAGTCCCTAAGCCACACCCTAGGCCAGAGCTCTGTTTCTGACTAGCGGCAGTAATAACAAACAAGCTCACCAAATTTGATTCATTTTCGTGAATGTATGTCAACCACAACAGGTAACACACTAGGTGGCGCTATAGAGTCCCTAAGCCACATTCTCGGCCAGAGCTCTGTCTCTGAATAGCTATAACAAAACACATGCCCACCAAATTTGGTTCATTTTTGTGAATGTACTGTACGTGTCAACCACAACAGACAATGCGCTAGGTGGCGCTATACAGTCCCTAAGACACCCTTGGCCAGAGCATTGTCTCTGAATAGCTATAGCAATAACACACATGCCCACCAAATTTGGTTCATTTTCCTGAATGTATGCGTCAACCACAACACACAATCTGCTAGGTGGCGCTATAGAGTCCCTAAGCCACACCCTAGGCCAGAGCTCTGTTTCTGACTAGCGGCAGTAATAACAAACAAGCTCACCAAATTTGATTCATTTTCGTGAATGTATGTCAACCACAACAGGTAACACACTAGGTGGCGCTATAGAGTCCCTAAGCCACATTCTCGGCCAGAGCTCTGTCTTTGAATAGCTATAACAAAACACATGCCCACCAAATTTGGTTCATTTTTGTGAATGTACTGTACGTGTCAACCACAACAAATGCGCTAGATGGCGTTATTGAGTCCTTAAGCCACACCCTCGGCCAGAGCTCTGTCTTTGACTAGCAAAAACAATAACACACAAGCCCACCAAATTTGGTTCATTTTCGTGAATGTTTGTGTCAACCACAACAGACAATGCGCTAGGTTGCGCTATAGAGTCCTTAAGCCACACCCTAGGCCAGAGCTCTGTCTCTGACTAGCAAAAGCAATAACACACAAGCCCACCAAATTTGGTTAATTTTCGTGAATGTTTGTGTCAACCACAACAGACAATGTGCTAGGTGGCGCTATAGAGTCCTTAAGCCACACCCTAGGCCAGAGCTCTGTCTCTGACTAGCAAAAACAATAACACACGAGCCCACCAAATTTGGTTAATTTTCGTGAATGTTTGTGTCAACCACAACAGACAATGCGCTAGGTGGCGCTGTAGAGTCCTTAAGCCACACCCTAGGCCAAAGCTCTGTCTCTGACTACCGATAGCAATAACACACAAGTCCACCAAATTTGGTTCATTTTCGTGAATGTATGTGTCAACCACAACAGACAACGCACTAGGTGGCGCTATAGAGTCCCTATGCCACACCCTAGGCCAAAGCTCTGTCTCTGACTAGCCATAGCAATAACACACAAGTCCACCAAATTTGGTTCATTTTCGTGAATGTTTGTGTCAACCACAACAGATAACGTGCTACTAGGTGGCGCTATAGAGTCCCTAAGCCACACCCTAGGCCAGAGCTCTGTCTCTGACTAGCGATAGCAATAACACATAAGTCCACCAAATTTGGTTCATTTTCGTGAATGTTTGTGTCAACCACAACAGATAATGTGCTACTAGGTGGCGCTATAGAGTCCCTAAGCCACACCTTAGGCCAGAGCTCTGTCTCTGACTAGCGATAGCAAAAACACATAAGTCCACCAAATTTGGTTCATTTTCGTGAATGTTTGTGTCAACCACAACAGATAACGTGCTACTAGGTGGCGCTATAGAGTCCCGAAGCCACACCTTAGGCCAGAGCTCTGTCCCTGACTAGCAGAAGCAATTCCACATGTAGCTGCCAAATTACATCCAATTTATAACTTTTTTTCTGCCTATAACACCAACTTCCTGTTTCGTAATAAGACGCCATAATTCAAACCTTCGCCATTTCGATATGCTTCGAAAATTCAAAAATCTGTTCGCAATTCCTCTCGGGCAACCCCTCAAGATCCTTTTACTGCTCATATGACATGATTTCGATAAACCGTCTAGGAGAAGTGTTTCAAAATACATGATGTGCAAAAATCATAATCATAATCATAACTCAAAGTTGTTTAAGATTCACTATGTAGTGTAAATGTAAAAGTTGTTCAGATTTATACAACACATCTGCCTACCAAATTTGGTTCATTTTCGTGCATGCACATGTCAACCACAACAGACAGCGCGATAGGTGGCGCTATAGACCCCCTGAGCCACACCCTAGGCCAGGGCTCTGTCTCTCAGTATCAAATGCAATTCTACATATGCCTGCCAAATTACAAGAGTTTTGGAGCATGCCAAGTTGGTGAAACGACCAAACGGGCTAAGACGAAGAAAGAATAATAATAATAATCTGTACAAAAACAATAGGGCCTTGCACCTACGGTGCAGCCACTTTCAGTGGCCGCACCTCGGTGCTCGGGCCCTAATAATCTGAGCAAAAACAATAGGGCCTTGCACCTACGGTGCAGCCACTTTCAGTGGCCGCACCTCGGTGCTCGGGCCCTAAATATAGCCGCAAGCGGCGATGGCGGGCCCGAGCACCTGCGGTGCGGAGACCTGTGACATTTCGGAATCTAACAAAGCAGCATGTGCGTGTTGGTGGGCATGTGCATGAGCAACACACATACCCACCAAATTTGGTCAATTTTCCTGAATGTATGTGTCAACCACAACAGACAACACGCTAGGTGGCGCTACAGAGTCCCTAAGCCACACCCTAGGCCAGAGCTCTATCTCTGACTATCGATAGCAATAACGCACAAGCCCACCAAATTTGGTTCATTTTCGTGAATGTGTGTGCTAACCACGACACACAATGCGCTAGGTGGCGCTATAAAGTCCCTAAGACACTCTTGACAAGAGCGCTGTCTCTGAATAGCTATAGCAATAACATATGCTAACCAAATTTGGTTCATTTTTGTGAATGTATGTGTCAACCACAACAGACAATGCACTAGGTGGCGCTATAGAGTCCCTAAGCCACACCCAAGGCCAGAGCTCTGTCTCTGAATAACTAAAGCAATAACACACATGCCCACAAAATTTGGTTCATTTTGGTGAATGTACGTGTCAACCACAACAGACAATGCATTAGGTGGCGCTCTAGAGTCCGTAAGCCACACTCTAGGCCAGAGCTCTGTCTCTGACTACCGATAGCAATAACACACAAGCCCAGCAAATTTGGCTAATTTTCGTGAATGTTTGTGTCAACCACAACAGACAACGCACTTGGTGGCGCTATAGAGTCCCTACGCCACACCCTCTGCCAAAGCTCTGTCTCTGACTAGCCATAGCAATAACACACAAGTCCACCAAATTTGGTTCATTTTGGTGAATGTACGTGTCAACCACAACAGTCAATGCATTAGGTGGCGCTCTAGAGTCCCTAAGCCACACTCTAGGCCAGAGCTCTGTCTCTGACTACCGATAGCAATAACACACAAGCCCAGCAAATTTGGCTAATTTTCGTGAATGTTTGCGTCAACCACAACAGACAACGCACTAGGTGGCGCTATAGAGTCCCTACGCCACACCCTCTGCCAAAGCTCGGTCTCTGACAAGCCATAGCAATAACACACAAGTCCACCAAATTTGGTTCATTTTGGTGAATGTACGTGTCAACCACAAAAGATAACGTGCTGCTAGGTGGCGCTATAGAGTCCCAAAGCCACACCTTAGGCCAGAGCTCTCTCTCTGACTAGCAGAAGCAATTCCACATGTAGCTGCCAAATTACATCCAATTCATAACCTTTTTTCTGCCTATAACATCAACTTCCTGTTTCTTAATAAAACGCCATAATTCAAACCTTCGCCATTTCGATATACTTTTGAAATTCAAAAATCTGGTCGCAATTCCTCTCGGGCAACCCCTCAAGATCATTTTAGTGCTTATATGACATGATTTCGATAAACAGTCTAGGAGAAGTGTTTCAAAATACATGATGTGCAAAATTCATAATCATAACCATAACTCAAATTCTTCGAATATTTACTATAGAGTGTAAAAGTAAAAAATGTTAAGATTAATACAACACACATGCCCACCAAATCTGGGCCATTTTCGTGAATGCATGTGTCAACCAAAACAGACAGCGTGATAGGTGGCGCTATAGAGTCCCTGAGCCACGCCCTAGGCCAAAGCTCTGTCTCTGAGTTTCGATTGCAATTCTACAAATGGCTGCCAAATTACAAGAGTTTTAGAGCAAGCCAAGTTGGTGAAAAAAAAAAAACAGGTAAGACGGAAAAAAGAATAATAATAATAATAATAATAATAATAATAATAATCTGAGCAGAAACAATAGGGCCTTGCACCTACGGTGCAGCCACTTTCAGTGGCCGCACCTCGGTGCTCGGGCCCTAAATATAGCCGCAAGCGGCGATGGCGGGCCCGAGCACCTGCGGTGCAGAGACCTGTGAGATTTCAGAATCTAACAAAGCAACATGTGCTCTGTTGGTGGGCATGTGCATGAGCAACACACATGCCCACCAAATTCGGTCAAGTTTCCTGAATGTATGTGTCAGCCACAACAGACAACATGCTAGGTAGCGCTATAGAGTCCCTAAGCCACACCCTAGGCCAGAGCTCTATCTCTGACTATTGATAGCAATAACGCACAAGCCCACCAAATTTGGTTCATTTTCGTGAATGCGTGTGTCAACCACAGCAGACAATGCACTAGGTGGCGCTATAGGCTACAGTCCCTAAGACAACCTTGGCCAGAGCGCTGCCTCTGAATAGCTATAGCAATAACACACATGCCCACCAAATTTGGTTCTTTTATCGTGAATGTATGTGTCAACCACAACAGACAATGCGCTAGGTGGCGCTCTAGAGTCCCTAAGCCACACTCTAGGCCAGAGCTCTGTCTCTGACTAGTGGTAGCAATAACACACAAGCCCACCACATTTGATTAATTTTCGTGAATGTATGTGACAACTACAACAGCCTATATGCTAGGTGGTGCTATAGAGTCCCTAAGCCACACCCTTGGCTAGAGCTCTGTCTCTGACTAGCAATAGCAATAACACACATGCCCACCAAATTTGGTTCATTTTTGTGAATGTATGCGTCAACCACAACAGACAATTTGCTAGGTGGCGCTCTAGAGTCCCTAAGCCACACTCTAGGCCAGAGCTCTGTCTCTGACTAGTGGTAGCAATAACACACAAGCCCACCACATTTGATTAATTTTCGTGAATGTATGTGACAACTACAACAGCCTATATGCTAGGTGGCGCTATAGAGTCCCTAAGCCACACCCTTGGCCAGAGCTCTGTCTCTGACTAGTGGTAGCAATAACACACAAGCCCACCACATTTGATTAATTTTCGTGAATGTATGTGACAACTACAACAGCCTATATGCTAGGTGGCGCTATAGAGTCCCTAAGCCACACCCTTGGCTAGAGCTCTGTCTCTGACTAGCAATAGCAATAACACACAAGCCCACCAAATTTGGTTCATTTTCGTGAATGTTTGTGTCAACCACAACAGATAACGTGCTGCTAGGTGGCGCTATAGATTCCCTAAGCCACACCCTTGGCTAGAGCTCTGTCTCTGACTAGCAATAGCAATAACACACATGCCCACCAAATTTGGTTCATTTTTGTGAATGTATGCGTCAACCACAACAGACAATTTGCTAGGTGGCGCTCTAGAGTCCCTAAGCCACACTCTAGGCCAGAGCTCTGTCTCTGACTAGTGGTAGCAATAACACACATGCCCACCACATTTGATTAATTTTCGTGAATGTATGTGACAACTACAACAGCCTATATGCTAGGTGGCGCTATAGAGTCCCTAAGCCACACCCTTGGCTAGAGCTCTGTCTCTGACTAGCAATAGCAATAACACACAAGCCCACCAAATTTGGTTCATTTTCGTGAATGTTTGTGTCAACCACAACAGATAACGTGCTGCTAGGTGGCGCTATAGATTCCCTAAGCCACACCCTTGGCTAGAGCTCTGTCTCTGACTAGCAATAGCAATAACACACATGCCCACCAAATTTGGTTCATTTTCGTGAATGTTTGTGTCAACCACAACAGATTTCGTGCTGCTAGGTGGCGCTATAGAGTCCTTATGCCACACCCTAGGCCAAAGCTCTGTCTCTGACTAGCCACAGCAATAACACACAAGTCCACCAAATTTGGTTCATTTTCGTGAATGTTTGTGTCAAGCACAACAGATAACGTGCTGCTAGGTGGCGCTATAGAGTCCCAAAGCCACACCTTAGGCCAATGCTCTGTCTCTGACTAGCAGAAGCAATTCCACATGTAGCTGCCAAATTACATCCAATTCCTAACCTTTTTTCTGCCTATAACACCAACTTCCTGTTTCTTAATAAAACGCCATAATTCAAACCTTCGCCATTTCAATATACTTCAAAAATTCAAAAATCTGGTCGCAATTCCTCTCGGGCAACCCCTCAAGATCATTTTAGTCCTGATATGACATGATTTCGATAAACGGTCTAGGAGAAGTGTTTCAAAATACGTGATGTGCAAAATTCATAATCATAATCATAACTCAAATTCTTTTAAGATTCACTAGGTAGTTTCAATGTAAAAGTTGTTCAGATTAGTACAACACACATGTCTACCAAATTTAGTTCATTTTCGTGTATGTATGTGTCAACCACAACAGACAATGTGCTAGGTGGCGCTATACTGTCCTTGAGCCACACCCTAGGCCAGAGCTCTGGTTCTGAGTAGCGTTACCAATTCCACACGTACCTGCCAAATTTCAAGAGTTTTAAAGCATGCCAAGTTGGTGAAAAAAGGGCAAACATGGAGCGTAAGAATTCCACTATAATAATAATAATAATAATCTGAGCAAAAACAATAGGGCCTTGCACCTACGGTGCAGCCACTTTCAGTGGCCGCACCTCGGTGCTCGGGCCCTAATAATAATAATCTGAGCAAAAACAATAGGGCCTTGCACCTACGGTGCAGCCGCTGCTACAGCGGCCGCACCTCGGTGCTCGGGCCCTAAATATAGCCGCAAGCGGCGATGGCGGGCCCGAGCACCTGCGGTGCGGAGACCTGTGACATTTCGGAATCTAACAAAGCAACATGTGTGGGTTGGTGTGCCTGTGCATGAGCAACATACATGCCCACTAAATTTGGTTCATTTTTGTGAATATATGTGTTCACCACAAAAGACAACATGCTAGGTGGCACTATAGAGTACCTAAGCGACACCCTAGGCCAGAGCTCTGTCCCTGACTAGCGGTAGCAATAACACACAAGCCTACCTAATTGTGTCAATGTATGTGTCAACCATAAAAGACAACGTGCTAGGTGGCACTATAGAGTCCCTATGCCAAACCCTAGGCCAGAGCTCTGTCCTTGACTAGCTGTAGCAATAACACACATGCCCACCAAATGTGACTAATTTTCGTGAATATATGTGTCAACCACAACAGACAACACGCTAGGTGGCGCTATAGAGTCCCTAAGCCACACCCTAGGCCTGAGCTCCTTTTCTGACTAGCGATAGCAATACGAAAGAAGTCCAATAAATTTGGTTCATTTTCATGAATGTACACGTCAACCACAACAGACAACAAACTAGGTGGCGCTTAGTCCTTAAGCCACACCCTAGGCCAGAGCTCTATCTTTCAGTAGCGACACCAATAACACGTAAAACCACCAAATTTGCTTCATTTTCGTGAATGTACACGTCAACCACAACACAATCTGCTAGGTGGCACTATAGAGTCCCTAAGCCACACCCTAGACCAGAGCTTTGTCTCTGACTAGGGGTAGCAAAAACTATTTTGTCTGTGAAATTTCTAAAGTACGCCTTCTGCCACGAAGATAAATTGTAGGGTTTTAAATGTTCAAAAAAAGAGTGAAAGGTCCACACACTTCCTCTCACTTAATTTACTTTATTAGTTCAAGGGTTTTAAATGTTCCTCATAAAAAGTCTTTTCGAAGTCCAAATAAAAGAAAATGTTGCTGTTATTGCTACGATAGACCGTTAAATTTACATGCACAGGTTTTGTACACCATTGTCATGGCCAAATTCAAGCACTTTTTAAGGACTTTCAAGACCAGTTTTCCAGTATTGAAATTGTGTGTGAACAAATTCAAAGCCCTGTTGTTTGAGGTCACTGTAGGATAAAGAACCAGGAAATTTGATACAACCTTAGCCGAATACTGAACCAGCAACTATCATTAGGTTAACTGAATGGGGCATAGAAAATGAGTGTTTGCTGCCCTGTCATATCAAGTTTCCTTGTTCTTTTTCTTAATGACAGCACTCGATGAGATTGATTCACACCATATTTCAGGGGTGTGATTGGCAAAGGACAAAAAAGAGGAAAATATACCCAGCACCCTCAGGAGAAAGTTTTCAAAAATGACCCCTTAAATGATAACATCAGATGACTTTTATGAGAACTGTTTATAAACTGTGATACATATAAACATTATAACATATATCGAGGGCTGAGAACCAAAGGGGCAGTTGCGTAAGTGACATTTTGGTCAAAATTGAGTTATATACATCACCTGAAAGCTCTTGATGAGCTCTTTTTAGCTGACACAATTATAGAAGTAAAATATTTATAAATATTAAATGATTGACTAAAACAAAAACCAAAGGTCTTTAACTGTGAACATAAGCAGTTAGATTTGTTTTGGCTCTATTGTAAAGTTGGTGAAATGTCACTTACGCCCCTGTGGTTCTCAGCCCTCGATATATATAGATATACATAGACTATATTGTAATAAGTCTACGACTAATTTATAGCAAAGTAGCCTAGGCCTACTCAAGACTAAACCAGATATGGCTGAAATATGTAGGGCAGCTATCATGATCATTTTGCCAACAATGATGTAGAACCATGGATTTTCCTAGTTCATGACATGCTTTGTTTTCACTTAAACCAACATAAAGTTATAATGTTGACTACATGTTTTAATATAGACCTACTTGATAACATATAGCCTACCCCCTTAGTCCTCTAGCTCTAGTCCTGTACAATATAATAGTGAATAGGCCTATTGATATATTGATGCTGTTTGAAGAGGTTGCTTGATGATATTTAAGTTCCAAAGAAAATCAAATTGCACCACTCCCTATCCTTCCAAAGTAATATGTCCATCACCTTTCCTCCTAAAAACAAATGTCTGGCCCTACTGTTATAAGCTACATCATTTGTTCAAGTGCACACACTAAATGGAGAGCTAGGATTAAAATTCAAACTGTGCCTTTAAATAGGCGACTTTTTTCATCTATCAGCACAATGCTACAGGCCATTTTCACTAAAAAAATCAGCTCAATATTATGTGCAAGACAAGTTTACCAAGCATGCCAATGTGTTAATCTCTTAGCACTGTCGTCATACGTTTTCTCATAGTGAGATGGCTATCCCGAAATATGTTTTGAATGACGTCTTGAATGACATGGGGCGCACGGAGATAATTGGCTGGAAAAACGCGAAATGCCAAGGTGATAACTAAACAATTGAGTTGACCTAGGGTAGACAGGCTTTGTGGCTAAAACTGAAAACCAGTAGGCTAGTCTGTCACAGCTAACTTCAGGCACTGTAGCCTAGACTAGTTTACACGCGCAGAAATTAAAAGTCAATATTGCCATCACGAGATTGCTGTCATTATCGGAAAATCCGGACACGTCAAACTGGATGCGAACGCGTGGCAAAGCCAACAACAACTTCATAAATTACGTCTTTTAAATAAATAATTTGAGCCTACCGTTTCATGCCTAACGTCGACAGCAAATTTCTCAGTCCATCATAGGCAAGGTTATTAATGCATAGGCCTATAGCCTAATTTAACTAGGCTTAGTGATGGCAGATCAAATAATAAAAAAAACGTTTTGAAGTCTACCCAGAGTTTGCAAACGCATGCAAAGGGATAAACTATGTTCATACCATCTTCAATCGTTTCAAAAACTAAGATTAGGCAGTCTGCCTATGCTGTTTGCATGTATTAGTTGCAGGAATCAATCGTTTGAAAAATATGGTTGTTTCTAGCCTCGTATGGTTTCACTTGGATCACACACACATTGCACGACTGCTCATATGAATCGGTGGCACCAAACTAACGTATTTCCAGATAGGGGAAACGTTTAGATTATTTTGAATAGATAGATGGTTCACTCAATTTAAAGGCAATTAATCACCACAACTGAATAACATTAACCTGCCTTGCACTGCAGGGAAATGTTCTTACCTTGATTGAAAGCTAAGCAGACGGCCAGTTCTAGTTCTGTCATCTTCTCTCCTGCTTTCTAGATGTCCATGGAGAAACGTCCTCCTTCAGTTAGGCAGAGTAAGTTCGTTGTGGTTTCAAACTTACGTCCTCCACTAATAAAGGCATTAGCTAGCTTCCACTCACAAACGGTAGGCTACTCCCAAAATGTGACACATTTGAACTTCTCATTACGTTTTACATCTGTCAAAAGTTTGGATTATGTTTCAGGAGTTAAACTGACACCTACCCAGCAAACAATTAACGTTCTGCTAACTTTCACTAACGTTAGCTTTTGGTTCCCCTATGGTTCGTTTTTCAGCAACCTACTAATAACGTTTAGAGAACGTTATCTCCAGGTTGTCAAAACAAATAACGTTCCCCTAACGTTCTTACAACTAAAGAAAAAAACGTTATATTCTGGTTGAATCCCAGCAAGCAAATAACGTTAGCCGCTGGTTCTCCTGTGGTTAGTTTATCAGTAACCTTCTAATACCCTGGAGAGAACGTTAGCTCCAGGTTATCAAAGTTTCCCGAACGTTATTACAACTAAAGAAAAAAACGTTATATTCTGGTTGCATTTCTCTTTTCACACAACGTTGCTACTTAGTTGTTTTTAGGTATCTTATTTGTATAACCATATCGGTATTCTCTGGTTATGTGCGTGGGGTTGATTGATGAAAATCGCCCCAGAGTTTCTATGAGTTTCCTATTGAACACGGCCAGCAGCCACACTGCAAAGTCGGAATAATTTGTTGCAAAATCGACATATAGCCCTATTCTATTCTTCCCCCCTCTGTTGGATTGATATTCGGCCGACCAGAGCCAGCCCGTCAGCTAAAGGGGCCAGCGAAGCTAGGTTGAGAAACTTCCATCTCCGTGAGTTCTGGGGTGTTGGTGTTTTAGCAGACTCAACCTCGCTAACTTTAACATTTGGATAACACAGAGATAAAGTTACTCACGTAGGCTACTGGCTGTATGGTATCGATCACATTCTTCACATCGTTCTCCATGCACTTGTTCCATTAAATCCAACAGGCTTTTAAAAAACACTGTACAGGGTAAACCGGGTGGAAGAGCTAGCTAGCCATAGTCCCAGGCAGGCACACAACGATTTCATGCTAACTAATCTGACGAATAGTGTTGGATTAATCCATAATCGATTAGAGTGGCACCTTAAATGCATTCATGTTTTTAAAGCTTTATTTGTTATGAAAATATGATGAGGACTCCAATGAATTCTTTCTCAAACGTTGAGACTGCATCTAACAGCACAATGTTCCCGGGGGAGAATTGTTTTATATTAACACACGTAAGTTATAGCCTTACTGTGCTGTTCACTCAGCCTATCCCACAATTCCCAGTCCCAATTTAAAACAAAATAAACCAAAAGCCATCATAATTCTGAACCGAGGACTTTTAATGGCATACGATGCAATAAAAACAGCCAGTTTTTAATGTTGAAACAGTGTGTTAGGCTAGCGCCTGCTCTGCTTATGTTTTGATCTGACTAATCGTTTATTATAGGAAAAGACACCGTAGACAAGAAAGTATTAGACCTAACCGCATTTAAATACTTAGCTGACACAGATACGTGATAACGAGCCGTATTCGTCGCAGTTCAACAAGCAGCTAATGGTAAGTGAGTAAACATGTGTGTGGTATATTGTCATTGCCTTAATCATCAGAGACATTCGCTTCCCCTGCTTGCAGACAGGCTGTCGCCGCAGACGGCAAGGGTATAGCGGAGCCATGCCTCGATGTCACGATAATTCTACATATTTTTCCCCCTTTACACTTTGTTGCTGGGAGGTTAGGGGAACGTTAATGCAACCAAATATAGTAAAGTTCCCTAAAGGGTAGGAGAACGTTCTGCTAACCAAAATAAACAACCAGAAAAAAACGTAGTATTTTCGTCAAGAAAACTTTCCTGGGGAACCTTGTGGCAACTTTCGCAACTTTCAGGCAACGTTTTCCTAACCAGGAAAAAAACGTTCTAAAAACGTTCTCCTAACCAGAAATTGTTAGCTGGGTAGGCTATCAATGCTCTAGTTGTAGCCTAAGCTAAAATAAACTAGTAAACACCATATCGCTAATAGTAGGGGGGATTATCAACAAAAAAGGGCCTAATCGTTACGCGTCGGATAGAAGCACCAAAATTGGTACAGACACTCATGATGTATCTCATCATATCAGAAGGGGTGCCCCAAATTTCTGGTTCATTAAGGTCATTTTTTAAGGGAAAATCCAAGATGGCTGCCAGAAACGGCCTTAGGATAATAAAACATTGCATAGTTTGGGCATCTTGATTTATTCTGCTACTTTATCATTTCACATTTAATATATAGAGATGGTCAACAAATAATATATGCAAGATAACCCATGTAAACAATCTTACATGTCTATTATACAACTTTAAAGTGGAAAAAACAGGCTTAAAACGGTCAGAATGGCATGACTCCCCCAGTGAATCCTCACCTGAGTAATTAATTATTCATTTATGCATAACATTAATATTCTTAAAAACTTTTGGAAGAATCACTTAATCATTTTCAAACGACAGCTTATTGTTTAATTGTCCACATGAGCAGAGATCTAGCCCTAAATAGGAACACAACTCATGTTATGCTAGCGTTAGCATTAGCCAATGTAGACCCACCAGCTGGGTTGAGTTAAAGCTTGGCAAACAAAGGTATTCCTAGGCTAATTGTGTCCCTGTGATCACTTGGGGTCTTTTTTTGCGTGTTTGTGCCCTTTGGATCTTCCTGGGGGGTATTGTCGTATTCTTTCAGGCATAATGTTACAGGAACTATAAAATTTAGATTTGTACTACAGTAATGGTAGTACAAATCTAAAGGTGTGTAACACTAAGGTGTGTAAAATGTACATTGAGTAAGGCGGTGTCTCATTACACTTACTTCCGTCAGTACACTGCTAATGTGCACTGACCACTTACTTAGTACTGCTCACTTTTGATGGTTAGTACTGTCCCAAAAGGGGCCTTCCCCAAACTTCCCACAAAGGTGGGAGCATGAAACATTCTAAAATCTCTTGGTTAAATGCTGAAGCATTCAAAGTTCCTTTCACTTGAACTAAGGGACCAAGCCCTGTGCACCAGTGCACAAAGCAAGGTCCATAAAGGCATTGATGACACAGATTGGTGTGGATGAACTTGACTGGCCTGCACAGGGTCCTGACCTCAACCCAATAGAACACCTTTGGGATGAATTAGATGGACTGAGAGGCAGTCTACTCATCCAACATCAGTGTGTGACCTCACAAATGTGCTTCTGAAAGAATGGTAAAACACTGTGGAAAGTCTTCCCTGAAGCTGTAATAGCTGCAAAGGGTGGACCGACATCATATTAAACCCTATGGATTAAGAATGGGATGTGACTGAAATTCATATGTGAGTCAAGGCAGGTGACCAAATACTTTTGGCAATTAGTGTACAGTACTTAGGTTGCTTTTGGTATAGGGCAAAACTTTCAGGAAATACACATCAATAGTGTTTTCAAAACCTTGAGGAAAAGAGCAAGTTCGGCTCTCCCAGGTTTTCTCTCTTTTTCAGGTTGTGATACAACCTTTAGGGCAAAAAGTCAGCATGGGCTGCATGGAAATAATTTCCAGAAGTAACAGGTGCCTTCACTGCTATGACATTAAATCTTTTTCAATTACTTAGCCAGGAAACAAACATATTTGCATTGCTGGAGAGGTACACTTGTGTTCTTTACGATAAGACAACCAATCTTGAAAAATTCAATGATCTCAGGAAGGGTTTGTTTTCTCAAAAATGTCTCTCAGTGGAAAATACCCCTACCATACAGGCTGCACTGATCCAGCATTCAAATAGTGCAGTGTACCAAGCATTTGGTCCAAAGGTCTGCAAGCTATCCAGTCAGTGCTTTCTCCTGAAAAATATGGATGGACTAAATTAGATGATTCTTGGACACCTTTATGGACACTTTTACCAGAGGCAGCGAAAGTATGTAGAGAACTTCTTAATGTGACAGCAAAGCTGAGCCTCTCTGCCTCTGCCGATTGCTGATGCCAGGATGCTGGGTTGCCTTGCACAGCATTATGCCAATGTGCTGGAGCATGTGATGAACATATGCAGTATGTACATGTAGGCTATGACTAATGTACTACTGTAATCTTACAAAGTTACAGGGGACATGTGTGCATAATTTTATGATTTTATGAGATCTGCCTGAGGTGCTTCTCTGTGTTTACAGTATCCTTGAGATAGTTAGTGGATATATAGGTAGCCATAGTGTATTTCTTTTCATAATTTATTTTCTTTTAAGACAGTTCTTCTTACCCTAGATAGCCCTAGATATTTGGGGCACCCCTTCTAGGATGTCTTAGGGTTATTTCGTCTTTTTATCTATCCTTCCTTCCTTCCTCGGTTCTCCGGCTTGTTCCCACCGATCTATAAAGAACACTAGATAGACTATCCCATTGTTGCTGCCCCATCATTCTTTATCTAGGAAGGAAGGAAGGAAGGGATGATATACAAGATGTATGAGAAGAGCCTTTAGGATCACCCAAGGAACACCACATTTCAAGTTTATTAGAGGTTAATTAGGTGGCATTTGAAATAGCTGACAATTTTGTGGCGAGCAGCACTGCCTTTTTCAATTTCTTAAAAAACTCACTTCCTGTTAGAGACATATTGGACACTCCTTCTAGGATGTCTTAGGATCACCCAATGAACATATACCAACTTGCAGGCTTTTTAGGGGTTGTTTAGATGGCCTTTGAACTAGCTGCCAATTTTGTGGCGGGCAGCACAGCCTTTTCCAATAGTTTTTGAATCAGCTATCAATTGTATTGGCGCCCATTTTGAATTTCTTCAAAATCTCACTTCCTGTTTGAGATATTTTTGGGCACCCCTTCTGGGATGTCTTAGGATCACCCAAGGAACATGTATACCAAATTTCAAGCTTTTTAGAGGTTATTTAGGCAGTCTTTGAATTAGCTGCCAATTTTGTGGCAGGAAGCGCAGTATTTTTTAGTTTTTTTCAAAAACCTCACTTCCTGTTTGAGAATTTTGGTGTAATCTTCCAGGATGACGTAGGATCACCCAATGAACATATACACCAAATTTCAAGCTTTTAGAGGGTTGTATAGGTAGTTTTTGAATCAGCTTTCAATTGTATTGGCGGCCATTTTGAATTTCTCCAAAATCTCACTTCCTGTTTGAGATATTTTTGGGCACCCCTGCTGGGATGTCTAAGGATCACCCAAGGAACATGTATACCAAATTTCAAGCTTTTTAGAGGTTGTTTAGGCAGTCTTTGAAGTAGCTGCCAATTTTGTGGCAGGAAGCGCAGTATTTTTAGTTTTTTTCAAAAACCTCACTTCCTGTTTGAGAATTTTGGTGAAATCTTCCAGGATGACTTAGGATCACCCAATGAACATATACACCAAATTTCAAGCTTTTAGAAGGTTGTATAGGTAGTTTTTTAATCAGCTGTCAATTGTATTGGTGGCCATTTTGAATTTCTCCAAAATCTCACTTCCTGTTTGAGATATTTTTGGGCACCCCTTCTAGGATGTCTTAGGATCACCCAAGGAACATATCTACCAAATTTCATGCTTCTATCCGCCGCGTAACGATTTTTCACATAATCTCCCCTACTATAACGTGCATCAATTGGAGTTAGCGAGCTAGCTTAGCGAGCTAGCTTAGCTAGCTAGCTTAGGCCAAGATTTAAAACCAGGTCGAATTTACTACGGCTGGCCCTAGGCCTAGGTGCCTGTTGTGTTTTCCGCTAGACCTTTTCAAACAAGACCAACTACAGTAGGCTATTTGACGTTCGTTATCGCACTGGGACTTGTTCATTACCGAACGTGACAAAAACCTGCCTTGCTATAACGTTAGCTCCCAAACGGCAGGCTACTCCCAAACAGTGACACATTTGAACTTCACGTTACATTTTACAACTGTCAAAAGTTTGGATTATGTTTCAGTAGGCCTAGTTAGGCTGTCACCTAGGCTATTAAGGCTCTATTTGTAAGCTGAGATAAACTAGCTAGTAAACACCATATCACTAACATGCATCACTTGGAGTTAGCTAGATGGAGGAAACGAGCGCTTTAGCCAACTTATTGAACCGCATCAAATAGCTTGCAAAGTTGCGTTTCAACAAAACGGTTACCTTACTTTCAAGAATAACTCCGTAGACAAAAAGTCAAAATGATTGCACTGTTTCCACGATATAAATCCACGAAAACACTCAGTATAGAGCTACATTGACTGAGACTTCTATGGGGTCGCCTGGATCTGCACTGACTAACAAATCACATGGTGTAGTGGGCGGGGACAGTGCTCTCGACCACAGAATGTCAAATGAGTGAGAGACTTTTACAGACAATTGAGTTTCATTCCCTAGGGCATCAAACAAATAACCCTAAATAACTCACTTTCTGTTAATGTGTTTAAAGTCAAAATTGCAGCATAGGTTAATATGACTATTAGTATTTGTAAACTCATCTCATAATACTTTAGGTAAAACTATGTGTCAACCACAATCATTAATATGCTATTATAAGTGACAAAATCACAACCACACCAAACAACATCAAAACTTGAATGTGACTGTCACTACAACCACACTATCTAATACTCCATTAAATTTCATCCAAATTAGTCACTGCTTTCTGCCTATAACACCAACTTATTGTTCCTTTTATAAGACACCTAGGTTCAAACCTGTGTGTGTGTGTGTGTGTGTCTGTGTGTGTGTGTGTGTGTGTGTGTGTGTGTGTGTGTGTGTGTGTGTGTGTGTGTCTGTGTCTGTGTCTGAGTCTCTATGTGGAAAGCGGGGGAGGTTAGAGAGACATCCAGCTGGGAGAGAGGGGAGGGGTGGAAAGAACTGTGGGGGGAGGGAAACAGTGAGGGAGCCAGACCGTGCGCGGCTAGGCACACAGACCTATAAAAACCTAATAAACCTAAATATCTCACTTTCTGTTAACATGGTTGAAATCAAAATGGCAGCATAGGTTGATATGATTATAATTATTCATCAACTCGCTTCAAAATATTTTAGCTAAAACTGTGTCCACCACAATCATTAATGCGCTTTTAAAAAACACAAACAACACCAAATTCAAAACTTTGTATATGACTGTCACTACAAACACACTAACTAATACTCCATCAAATTTCATCCACATTAGTCACTGTTTTCTGCCTATAACACCAACTTTTTGTTTCTTTTATAAGACACCTAGATTCAAACCTTTGCCATTTCAATATACTTTTGAAATTCAAAAATCTGGTCGCAATTCCTCTCAGGCAACCCCTCAAGATCATTTTAGTGCTTAAATGACATAATTTCGATAAACCGTCTAGGAGAAGTATTTCAAAATACATGATGTGCAAAAATCAGAAAATCTCACATAATTCAAATTCTTCTAAGATTCACTATATAGTTTGAATGTAAAACTTGTTCAGAATAATACAACACACATGTCCACCAAATTTGGTTCATTTCCGTGAATGTATGTGTCAACCACAGTAGACGGCGCGCTAGGTGGCGCTATAGAGTCCCTGAGCCACACCCTAGGCCACAGCTCTGTGTCTGAGTATCAAATGCAATTCTACATATGCCAGCTAAATTGCAAGAGTTTTAGAGCATGCCAAGTTGGTGAAAAATGTTACTGGTAAGATAATTATACTATAATAATAATAAATATAGCCGCAAGCGGCGATGGCGGGCCCGAGCACCTGCGGTGCGGAGACCTGTGACATTTCGGAATCTAACAAAGCAACATGTGCGTGTTGGTGGGCATGTGCATGAGCAACACACATGCCCACCAAATTTGGTCAATTTTCCTGAATGTATGTGTCAACCACAAAAGACAACACTCTAGGTGGCGCTGTAGAGTGCCTAAGCCACACCCTAGGCCAGAGCTCTATCTCTGATTATCGATAGCAATAACGCACAAGCCCACCAAATTTGGTTCATTTTCGTGAATGTGTGTGTCAACCACAACACACAATGCGCTAGGTGGCGCTATACAGTCCCTAAGACACCCTTGACCAGAGCACTCTCTCTGAATAGCTATAGCAATAACACATATGCCAACCAAATTTGGTTCATTTTCGTGAATGTATGTGTCAACCACAACAGACAATGCACTAGGTGGCGCTATAGAGTCCCTAAGCCACACCCGAGGCCAGAGCTCTGTCTCTGAATAACTATAGCAATAACACACATGCCCACCAAATTTGGTTCATTTTGGTGAATGTACGTGTCAACCACAACAGACAATGCATTAGGTGGCGCTCTAGAGTCCCTAAGCCACACTCTAGGCCAGAGCATTGTCTCTGACTACCGATGGCAATAACACACAAGCCCACCAAATTTGGTTAATTTTCGTGAATGTTTGTGTCAACCACAACAGACAACGCACTAGGTGGCGCTATAGAGTTCCAAATCCACACCTTAGAACAGAGCTCTGTCTCTGACCATTGATAGCAATAACACACAAGCCCACCAAATTTGGTTAATTTTCGTGAATGTTTGTGTCAACCACACCAAACGTGCTGCTAGGTGGCGCTATAGAGTCCCGAAGCCACACCTTAAGCCAGAGCTCTGTCTCTGACTAACGGTAGTAATAACACACAAGCCCACCAAATTTGGTTCATTTTTGTGAATGTATGAGTCAACCACAGACAACGTGCTAGGTGGCGCTATAGAGTCCTTAAGTCACACCCTAGGCCAGAGCTCTGTCTCTGACTACCGATAGCAATAACACACAAGCCCACCAAATTTGGTTCATTTTCGTGAATGTATGTGTCAACCACAACAGACAACGCACTAGGTGGCGCTGTAGAGTCCCTACGCCACACCCTAGGCCAAAGCTCTGTCTCTGACTAGCGATAGCAATAACACGTAAGTCCACCAAATTTGGTTCATTTTCGTGAATGTTTGTGTCAACCACAACAGATAATGTGCTACTAGGTGGCGCTATAGAGTCCCTAAGCCACACCTTAGGCCAGAGCTCTGTCTCTGACTAGCGATAGCAATAACACATAAGTCCACCAAATTTGGTTCATTTTCGTGAATATTTGTATCAACCACAACAGATAACGCCCTACTAGGTGGCGCTATAGAGTCCCTAAGCCACACCCTAGGCCAGAGCTCTGTCTCTGACTAGCGATAGCAATAACACATAAGTCCACCAAATTTGGTTCATTTTCGTGAATATTTGTATCAACCACAACAGATAACGCCCTACTAGGTGGCGCTATAGAGTCCCTAAGCCACACCTTAGGCCAGAGCTCTGTCTCTGACTAGCGATAGCAATAACACATAAGTCCACCAAATTTGGTTCATTTTCGTGAATATTTGTATCAACCACAACAGATAACGTCCTACTAGGTGGCGCTATAGAGTCCCGAAACCACACCTTAGGCCAGAGCTCTGTCCCTGACTAGCAGAAGCAATTCCACATGTAGCTGCCAAATTACATCCAATTTATAACTTTTTTTCTGCCTATAACACCAACTTCCTGTTTCGTAATAAGACGCCATAATTCAAACCTTCGCCATTTCGATATGCTTCGAAAATTCAAAAATCTGTTCGCAATTCCTCTCGGGCAACCCCTCAAGATCCTTTTACTGCTCATATGACATGATTTCGATAAACCGTCTAGGAGAAGTGTTTCAAAATACATGATGTGCAAAAATCATAATCATAATCATAACTCAAAGTTGTTTAAGATTCACTATGTAGTGTAAATGTAAAAGTTGTTCAGATTTATACAACACATCTGCCTACCAAATTTGGTTCATTTTCGTGCATGCACATGTCAACCACAACAGACAGCGCGATAGGTGGCGCTATAGACCCCCTGAGCCACACCCTAGGCCAGGGCTCTGTCTCTCAGTATCAAATGCAATTCTACATATGCCTGCCAAATTACAAGAGTTTTGGAGCATGCCAAGTTGGTGAAACGGCCAAACGGGCTAAGACGAAGAAAGAATAATAATAAATATAGCCGCAAGCGGCGATGGCGGGCCCGAGCACCTGCGGTGCGGAGACCTGTGACATTTCGGAATCTAACAAAGCAACATGAGGCGTGTTGGTGGGCATGTGCATGAGCAACACACATGGCCACCAAATTTGGTCAATTTTCTTGAATGTATTTGCCAACCACAACAGACAACCTGCTAGGTGGCGCTAAAGAGTCCCTAAGCCACACCCTAGGCCAGAGCTGTTTTTCACTAGCGGCAGTAATAACACACAAGCTCATAAAATGTTATTCTTTTTTGTGAATGTAAATGTCAACCCAAAACGGGTAGAACGCTAGGTGGCGCTATAGAGTCCCTAAGCCACACCCTCAGCCAGAGCTCTGTCTCTGAATAGCGATGGCAAAAACACATGTGCCCACCAAATTTTGTTAATTTTGTGAATGTATGTTTCAACCACAACAGACAACGCACTAGGTGGCGCCATAGAGTCCCTAAGCCACACCCTAGGCCAAAGCTCTGTCTCTGACTAGCGATAGCAATAACACATAAGTCCACCAAATTTGGTTCATTTTCGTGAATGTTTGTGTCAACCACAACAGATAACGTGCTATTAGGTGGTGCTATAGAGTCCCTAAGCCACACCTTAGGCCAGAGCTCTGTCTCTGACTAGTGATAGCAATAACACATAAGTCCACCAAATTTGGTTCATTTTCGTGAATGTTTGTGTCAATCACAACAGACAACATGACAGAGTGTTCTTAACCCTTCTTTAATCATTATCTAATATTAAGGAAAGTTTCAGATCTCTTAAACAAGGTGTTATCACACACACACACACATTGCAAATAAGTTCCAGGATTGTGGTGACTTCTCTCATCCTCAGGTTGGGTTGTCACCTGTCGGCCTCCTTACTACCACTGCTTAACATGCATACAATATATTTATAACCCAAATAAAATAATTATAAACATGATCTTTTCTTTACCTTTCACTTTGCATCACACTGTCATTCATGACTCATTTCAATTCTTGCCATTTATTTTCATGATTTTTACTCATATCAGGGAGAGAAAGGGGCTGGGATACAGAGACATGGGGGATGGGAAGGGAGTGAGAGAGTGTGTATGTGTGTGGGGGGGCATGCGAAAGAGGGGGGTCATGGGGCTAAGATAGGGAGACGGAGAGAGAGAGAGGCAGGGCAGAGGCAAACGGGGGAAGGGCGAGGATGTGTGTGCGTGTCTCTCTGGGAAGCTCGCGCGTGTGTAATGTGTGTGTGTTTGAATGTAGTTCTCTTGGAAGCTCGCGCGTGTGTAATGTGTGTGTGTTTGAATGTAGTTCTGTGTGTAACAGGCGAAAGGAATGTGTGGGCAAGAAGGATCGTAGAGTGAGACATCCTCATATGAAAACCTAAAAAACTCACTTTCTGTTAATGTGGTTAAAGTCAAAATTCAGCGTAGGTTCATATGAGTATTAATATTTGTAAACTCATCTCATAATATTTTAGGTAAAACTATGAGTCAACCACTATCATTAATGTGCTATTGAGACACACAATCAACATCAAATCAAACAACATAAAAAAAAATGTATGTGACTGTCACTACAAACACACTTACTAATACTCCATGTGAATTACACATTAACTCAGAGCAGTGAGCTGCCTGCCCAACCAGCGGCGCGCAGGGAGCAGTGAGGGATTAGGTGCCTTGCTCTAGGGCACTTCAGCCGTGGACTGGTCGGGGATCGAACCGGCAATCCTCCAGTTACAAGCCCCAAGCCCTAACCAGTAGGCCACGGCTGCCCCAAGGTGTGTGTGTGTGTGTGTGTGTGTGTGTGTGTGTGTGTGTGTGTGTGTGTGTGTGTGTGTGTGTGTGTGTGTGTGTGTGTGTGTGTGTGTGTGTGTGTGTGTGTGTGTGTGTGTGTGTGTGTGTGTGTGTGTGTGTGTGTGTGTGTGTGTGTGTGTGTGTGTGTGTGTGTCTCTGTCTCTGTCTGTCTGTCTCTGTGTCTCTAGAAAGCCGCGCGCGTGTCAATGTGTGTGTGTTAGTTAGGGGGGACCCGAGAAGGGGGGTGACAGAGTGCGTGCGTGTGTCTGTTAGTTGCAACAGAGAGACAGAGAAGCAGAAGGAGGAGGGGCTGTGTGATTGGGCAAATATGAAATTAAAAATAACTCACTTTCTGTTAACATGGTTAAAATCAAAATTTCAGCATAGGTTGATATGATTATATTCATTCATCAACTCGCTTCAAAATATTTTAGCTAAAACTGTGTCCACCACAATCATTAATGCGCTTTTAAAAATCACAAACAACACCAAATTCAAAACTTTGTATATGACTGTCACTACAAACACACTAACTAATACTCCATTAAATTTCATCCAAATTAGTCACTGTTTTCTGCCTATAACACCAACTTTTTGTTTCTTTTATAAGACACCTAGATTCAAACCTTCGCCATTTCAATATACTTTTGAAATTCAAAAATCTGGTCGCAATTCCTCTCGGGCAACCCCTCAAGATCATTTTAGTGCTTAAATGACATGATTTCGATAAACCGTCTAGGAGAAGTGTTTCAAAATACATGACGTGCAAAAATCATAATCATAATCATAACTCAAATTCTTTTAAGATTCACTATATTGTTTAAATGTAAAAGTTGTTCAGATTAATACAACACATATGCCCACCAAATTTGGTTCATTTTCGTGCATGTATGTGTCAAACACAACAGAAACCGCGCTAGGTGGCGCTATAGAGTCCCTGAGCCACACCCTAGGTCAAAGCTCTGTCTCTGAGTTTCGATTGCAATTCTACAAATGGCTGCCAAATTACAAGAGTTTTAGAGCATGCCAAGTTGGTGAAAAAAAAAAAACAGGTAAGGAGGAAAAAACTATAATAATAATCTGAGCGAAAACAATAGGGCCTTGCACCTACGGTGCAGCCACTTTCAGTGGCCGCACCTCGGTGCTCGGGCCCTAAATATAGCCGCAAGCGGCGATGGCGGGCCCGAGCACCTGCGGTGCGGAGACCTGTGACATTTCGGAATCTAACAAAGCAACATGTGCGTGTTGGTGGGCATGTGCATGAGCAACACACATGCCCACCAAATTTGGTCAATTTTCCTGAATATATGTGTCAGCCACAACAGACAATATGCTAGGTAGCGCTATAGAGTCCCTAAGCCACACCCTAGGCCAGAGCTCTATCTCTGGGGGAGCAGGGAGGGGTTAGGTGCCTTGCTCAAGGGCACTTTAGTGGTGAACTGGTTGGGGATTGAACCGGCAACCTTCCAGTTACAAGCCCCAAGCCCTAACCAGTAGGCCACGGCTGCCCGGAGGGAGGGAGGGAGGGAGGGTGTGTGTGTGTGTGTGTGTGTGTGTGTGTGTGTGTGTGTGTGTGTGTGTGTGTGTGTGTGTGTGTGTGTGTGTGTGTGTGTGTGTGTGTGTGTGTGTGTGTGTGTGTGTGTGTGTGTGTGTGTGTGTGTGTGTGTGTGTGTGTGTGTGTGAGAGAGAGAGAGAGAGAATGACGGGGGAGGGGTGAGAGAGTGTCTGTGAGTCTGTGTAGAGAATTAGCAGGGGACGAGAGAGACATGCAGCTGAGAGAGAGAGCACCTACTCCTGCTCAGCTAAATGGATGGAGTATAAGACACATGCAAACACAAATAAACCTAAATACTCACTTACTGTGAACATGGCTAAAGTCAAAATGTCAAAATTGCAGCATAGGTTGATATGATTATAATTATTCGTCAACTCGCTTCAAAATATTTTAGCTAAAACTGTGTCCACCACAATTATTAATGCACTTTTAAAAAACACAAACAACACCAAATTCACCTAGATTCAAACCTTCGCCATTTCAATATACTTTTGTATACTTTTTAATATACTATACTCAGAGCAGTGAGCTGCCTGCCCAACCAGCGGCGCTCAGGGAGCAGTCAGGGTAGGCAGCTCACTAGCCCAGGGTTAGGTGCCTTGCTCAAGGGCACTTCAGCTGTGGACTGGTCAGAGATCGAACCGGCAATCCTCCAGCTACAAGCCCCAAGCCCTAACCAGTAGGCCACGGTTGCACAAAGGGTGTGTGTGTGTGTGTGTGTGTGTGTGTGTGTGTGTGTGTGTGTGTGTGTGTGTGTGTGTGTGTGTGTGTGTGTGTGTGTGTGTGTGTGTGTGTGTGTGTGTGTGTGTGTGTGTGTGTGTGTGTGTGTCTCTGTCTCTGTCTCTGGAAAGCCGCGCGTGTGTCAATGTGTGTGTGTTAGTTAGGGAGGACCCGAGAAGGGGGGTGACAGAGTGCGTGCGTGTGTCTGTTAGTTGCAACAGAGAGAGAGGCAGAGAAGGACAGAGAGGAGGGGCTGTGTGATTGGGCAAATATGAAATTAAAAATAACTCACTTTCTGTTAACATGGTTAAAATCAAAATTGCAGCATAGCTTGATATGATTATAATCATTCATCAACTCGCTTCAAAATATTTTAGCTAAAACTGTATCCACCACAATCATTAATGCGCTTTTAAAAATCACAAACAACACCAAATTCAAAACTTTGTATATGACTGTCACTACAAACACACTAACTAATACTCCATCAAATTTCATCCAAATTAGTCAGTGTTTTCTGCCTATAACACCAACTTTTTGTTTTTTTTATAAGACACCTAGATTCAAACCTTCGCCATTTCAATATACTTTTGAAATTCAAAAATCTGTTCGCAATTCCTCTCGGGCAACCCCTCAAGATCATTTTAGTGCTTATATGACATGATTTCGATAAACCGTCTAGGAGAAGTGTTTCAAAATACATGATGTGCAAAATTCATAATGATAATCATAACTCAAATTCTTCTAATATTTACTATAGAGTGTAAATGTAAAAGTTGTTTAGATTAATAAAACACACATGCCCACCAAATTTGGTTTATTTTCGTGCATGTATGTGTCAACCACAACAGACAGCGCGGTAGGTGGCGCTATAGAGTCCCTGAGCCACACCCTAGGCCAGAGCTCTGTCTCTGAGTAGCGACTGTAATTTCAAATGTAGCTGCCAAATTACAAGAGTTTTGGAGCATGCCAAGTTGGTGAAAAAGGGCCGCACGGGCTAAGAGGAAAAGAGAATAATAAGAAATATAGCCGCAAGCGGCGATGGCGGGCCCGAGCACCTGCGGTGCGGAGACCTGTGACATTTCGGAATCTAACAAAGCAGCATGTGCGTGTTGGTGGGCATGTGCATGAGCAACACACATACCCACCAAATTTGGTCAATTTTCCTGAATGTATGTGTCAACCACAACAGACAACACGCTAGGTGGCGCTACAGAGTCCCTAAGCCACACCCTAGGCCAGAGCTCTATCTCTGACTATCGATAGCAATAACGCACAAGCCCACCAAATTTGGTTCATTTTCGTGAATGTGTGTGCTAACCACGACACACAATGCGCTAGGTGGCGCTATAAAGTCCCTAAGACACTCTTGACAAGAGCGCTGTCTCTGAATAGCTATAGCAATAACATATGCTAACCAAATTTGGTTCATTTTTGTGAATGTATGTGTCAACCACAACAGACAATGCACTAGGTGGCGCTATAGAGTCCCTAAGCCACACCCAAGGCCAGAGCTCTGTCTCTGAATAACTAAAGCAATAACACACATGCCCACAAAATTTGGTTCATTTTGGTGAATGTACGTGTCAACCACAACAGACAATGCATTAGGTGGCGCTCTAGAGTCCGTAAGCCACACTCTAGGCCAGAGCTCTGTCTCTGACTACCGATAGCAATAACACACAAGCCCAGCAAATTTGGCTAATTTTCGTGAATGTTTGTGTCAACCACAACAGACAACGCACTTGGTGGCGCTATAGAGTCCCTACGCCACACCCTCTGCCAAAGCTCTGTCTCTGACTAGCCATAGCAATAACACACAAGTCCACCAAATTTGGTTCATTTTGGTGAATGTACGTGTCAACCACAACAGTCAATGCATTAGGTGGCGCTCTAGAGTCCCTAAGCCACACTCTAGGCCAGAGCTCTGTCTCTGACTACCGATAGCAATAACACACAAGCCCAGCAAATTTGGCTAATTTTCGTGAATGTTTGCGTCAACCACAACAGACAACGCACTAGGTGGCGCTATAGAGTCCCTACGCCACACCCTCTGCCAAAGCTCGGTCTCTGACAAGCCATAGCAATAACACACAAGTCCACCAAATTTGGTTCATTTTGGTGAATGTACGTGTCAACCACAAAAGATAACGTGCTGCTAGGTGGCGCTATAGAGTCCCAAAGCCACACCTTAGGCCAGAGCTCTCTCTCTGACTAGCAGAAGCAATTCCACATGTAGCTGCCAAATTACATCCAATTCATAACCTTTTTTCTGCCTATAACATCAACTTCCTGTTTCTTAATAAAACGCCATAATTCAAACCTTCGCCATTTCGATATACTTTTGAAATTCAAAAATCTGGTCGCAATTCCTCTCGGGCAACCCCTCAAGATCATTTTAGTGCTTATATGACATGATTTCGATAAACAGTCTAGGAGAAGTGTTTCAAAATACATGATGTGCAAAATTCATAATCATAACCATAACTCAAATTCTTCGAATATTTACTATAGAGTGTAAAAGTAAAAAATGTTAAGATTAATACAACACACATGCCCACCAAATCTGGGCCATTTTCGTGAATGCATGTGTCAACCAAAACAGACAGCGTGATAGGTGGCGCTATAGAGTCCCTGAGCCACGCCCTAGGCCAAAGCTCTGTCTCTGAGTTTCGATTGCAATTCTACAAATGGCTGCCAAATTACAAGAGTTTTAGAGCAAGCCAAGTTGGTGAAAAAAAAAAAACAGGTAAGACGGAAAAAAGAATAATAATAATAATAATAATAATAAATATAGCCGCAAGCGGCGATGGCGGGCCCGAGCACCTGCGGTGCGGAGACCTGTGAAATTTTGGAATCTAACAAAGCAACATGTGCCTGTTGGTGGGCATGTGCATGAGCAACACACATGCCCACCAAATTTGGTCAATTTTCCTGAATGTATGTGTCAACCACAACAGACAACCCACTAGGTGGCGCTATAGAGTCCCTACACCACACCCTAGGCCAAAGCTCTGTCTCTGACTAGCCATAGCAATAACACACAAGCCCACCAAATTTGGTTCATTTTCGTGAATGTATGTGTCAACCACAACAGACAACGCACTAGGTGGCGCTATAGAGTCCCTACGCCACACCCTAGACCAAAGCTCTGTCTCTGACTAGCCATAGCAATAACACACAAGTCCACCAAATTTGGTTCATTTTCGTGAATGTTTGTGTCAACCACAACAGATAACGTGCTGCTAGGTGGCGCTATAGAGTCTCAAAGCCACACCTTAGGCCAGAGCTCTGTCTCTGATTAGCAAAAGCAATTCCACATGTAGCTGCCAAATTACATCCAATTCATAACCTTTTTTCTGCCTATAACACCAACTTCCTGTTTCTTAATAAAACGCCATAATTCAAACCTTCGCCATTTCGATATACTTTTGAAATTCAAAAATCTGGTCGCAATTCCTCTCGGGCAACCCCTCAAGATCATTTTAGTGCTTATATGACATGATTTCGATAAACCGTCTAGGAGAAGTGTTTCAAAATACGTGATGTGCAAAAATCATAATCATAATCATAACTCAAATTCTTATAAGATTCACTATATAGTTTCAATGTAAAACTTGTTCAGATTTATACAACACACATGTCCACCAAATTTGGTTCATTTCCGTGAATGTATGTGTCAACCACAATAGACGGCGCGCTAGGTGGCGCTATAGAGTCCCTGAGCCACACCCTAGGCCAGAGGTCTGTCTCTCAGTAGAGGCATCAATTCCACAGGTAGCTGCCAAATTTCAATAGTTTTAGAGCATGCCAAGTTGGTGAAAAAGGGCAAAACATGTCCGGTAAGAGGAAAATACTATAATAAGAATAATAATAATAATAATCTGAGCAAAAACAATAGGGCCTTGCACCTACGGTGCAGCCACTTTCAGTGGCCGCACCTCGGTGCTCGGGCCCTAAATATAGCCGCAAGCGGCGATGGCGGGCCCGAGCACCTGCGGTGCGGAGACCTGTGACATTTCGGAATCTAACAAAGCAACATGTGCGTGTTGGTGGGCATGTGCATGAGCAAAACAACTGCCCACCAAATTTGGTCAATTTTCCTGAGTGTATGTGTCAACCACAACAGACAACACGCTAGGTGGCGCTATAGAGTCCCTAAGGCACACCCTAGGCCAGAGCTCTATCTCTGACTATCGATAGCAATAACGCACAAGCCCACCAAATTTGGTTCATTTTCGTGAATGTGTGTGTCAACCACAACAGACAATGCGCTAGGTGGCGCTATACAGTCCCTAAGACACCCTTGGCCAGAGCGCTGTCTTTGAATAGCTATAGCAATAACACACATGCCCACCAAATTTGGTTCATTTTCCTGAATGTATGCGTCAACAACAACACACAATCTGCTAGGTGGCGCTATAGAGTCCCTAAGCCACACCCTAGGCCAGAGCTCTGTTTCTGACTAACGGCAGTAATAACAAACAAGCTCACCAAATTTGATTCATTTTCGTGAATGTATGTCAAGCACAACAGGTAACACACTAGGTGGCGCTATAGAGTCCCTAAGCCACACCCTCGGCTAGAGCTCTGTCTCTGAATAGCTATAACAAAACACATGCCCACCAAATTTGGTTCATTTTTGGGAATGTACTGTACGTGTCAACCACAACAGACAATGCGTTAGATGGCGTTATTGAGTCCTTAAGCTACACCCTCGGCCAGAGCTCTGTCTTTGACTAGCAAAAACAATGACACACGAGCCCACCAAATTTGGTTAATTTTCGTGAATGTTTGTGTCAACCACAACAGACAATGCGCTAGGTGGCGCTATAGAGCCCTTAAGCCACACCCTAGGCCAGAGCTCTGTCTCTGACTAGCAAAAACAATAACACACAAGCCCACCAAATTTGGTTAATTTTTGTGAATGTTTGTGTCAACCACAACAGACAATGCGCTAGGTGGCGCTATAGAGTCCTTAAGCCACACCCTAGGCCAAAGCTCTGTCTCTGACTACCGATAGCAATAACACACAAGTCCACCAAATTTGGTTCATTTTCGTGAATGTATGTGTAAACCACAACAGACAACGCACTAGGTGGCGCTATAGAGTCCCTATGCCACACCCTAGGCCAAAGCTCTGTCTCTGAGTAGCCATAGCAATAACACACATGCCCACCAAATTTGGTTCATTTTCGTGAATGTTTGTGTCAACCACAACAGATAACGTTCTGCTAGGTGGCGCTATAGAGTCCCAAAGCCACACCTTAGGCCAGAGCTCTGTCTCTGACTAGCAGAAGCAATTCCACATATAGCTGCCAAATTACATCCAATTCAAAACCTTTTTTCTGCCTATAACACCAACTTCCTTTTTCTTAATAAAACACCATAATTCAAACCTTCGCCATTTCGATATACTTTTGAAATTCAAAAATCTGGTCGCAATTCCTCTCGGGCAACCCCTCAAGATCATTTTACTGCTTATATGACATGATTTCGATACACCGTCTAGGAGAAGTGTTTCAAAATACGTGATGTGCAAAAATCATAATCATAATCATAACTCAAATTCTTCTAAGATTTACTATATCGTTTAAATGTAAAAGTTGTTCAGATTAATACAACACATATGCCCACCAAATTTGGTTCATTTTCGTGTATGTATGTGTCAAACACAACAGAAACCGCGCTAGGTGGCGCTATAGAGTCCCTGAGCCACACCCTAGGCCAAAGCTCTGTCTCTGAGTATCACATGGAATTCTACATATGCCTGCCAAATTACAAGAGTTTTAGAGCATGCCAAATTGGTGAAAAAAGGAATTCGGTAAGACGGAAAAAACTATAATAATAATAATAATAATAATAATCTGAGCAAAAACAATAGGGCCTTGCACCTACGGTGCAGCCGCTGCTACAGCGGCCGCACCTCGGTGCTCGGGCCCTAATAATAATCTGAGCAGAAACAATAGGGCCTTGCACCTACGGTGCAGCCACTTTCAGTGGCCGCACCTCGGTGCTCGGGCCCTTAATATAGCCGCAAGCGGCGATGGCGGGCCCGAGCACCTGCGGTGCAGAGACCTGTGAGATTTCAGAATCTAACAAAGCAACATGTGCTCTGTTGGTGGGCATGTGCATGAGCAACACACATGCCCACCAAATTCGGTCAAGTTTCCTGAATGTATGTGTCAGCCACAACAGACAACATGCTAGGTAGCGCTATAGAGTCCCTAAGCCACACCCTAGGCCAGAGCTCTATCTCTGACTATCGATAGCAATAACGCACAAGCCCACCAAATTTGGTTCATTTTCGTGAATGCGTGTGTCAACCACAGCAGACAATGCACTAGGTGGCGCTATAGGCTACAGTCCCTAAGACAACCTTGGCCAGAGCGCTGCCTCTGAATAGCTATAGCAATAACACACATGCCCACCAAATTTGGTTCTTTTATCGTGAATGTATGTGTCAACCACAACAGACAATGCACTAGGTGGCGCTCTAGAGTCCCTAAGCCACACTCTAGGCCAGAGCTCTGTCTCTGACTAGTGGTAGCAATAACACACAAGCCCACCACATTTGATTAATTTTCGTGAATGTATGTGACAACTACAACAGCCTATATGCTAGGTGGCGCTATAGAGTCCCTAAGCCACACCCTTGGCTAGAGCTCTGTCTCTGACTAGCAATAGCAATAACACACATGCCCACCAAATTTGGTTCATTTTTGTGAATGTATGCGTCAACCACAACAGACAATTTGCTAGGTGGCGCTCTAGAGTCCCTAAGCCACACTCTAGGCCAGAGCTCTGTCTCTGACTAGTGGTAGCAATAACACACAAGCCCACCACATTTGATTAATTTTCGTGAATGTATGTGACAACTACAACAGCCTATATGCTAGGTGGCGCTATAGAGTCCCTAAGCCACACCCTTGGCCAGAGCTCTGTCTCTGACTAGTGGTAGCAATAACACACAAGCCCACCACATTTGATTAATTTTCGTGAATGTATGTGACAACTACAACAGCCTATATGCTAGGTGGCGCTATAGAGTCCCTAAGCCACACCCTTGGCTAGAGCTCTGTCTCTGACTAGCAATAGCAATAACACACAAGCCCACCAAATTTGGTTCATTTTCGTGAATGTTTGTGTCAACCACAACAGATAACGTGCTGCTAGGTGGCGCTATAGATTCCCTAAGCCACACCCTTGGCTAGAGCTCTGTCTCTGACTAGCAATAGCAATAACACACATGCCCACCAAATTTGGTTCATTTTTGTGAATGTATGCGTCAACCACAACAGACAATTTGCTAGGTGGCGCTCTAGAGTCCCTAAGCCACACTCTAGGCCAGAGCTCTGTCTCTGACTAGTGGTAGCAATAACACACATGCCCACCACATTTGATTAATTTTCGTGAATGTATGTGACAACTACAACAGCCTATATGCTAGGTGGCGCTATAGAGTCCCTAAGCCACACCCTTGGCTAGAGCTCTGTCTCTGACTAGCAATAGCAATAACACACAAGCCCACCAAATTTGGTTCATTTTCGTGAATGTTTGTGTCAACCACAACAGATAACGTGCTGCTAGGTGGCGCTATAGATTCCCTAAGCCACACCCTTGGCTAGAGCTCTGTCTCTGACTAGCAATAGCAATAACACACATGCCCACCAAATTTGGTTCATTTTCGTGAATGTTTGTGTCAACCACAACAGATTTCGTGCTGCTAGGTGGCGCTATAGAGTCCTTATGCCACACCCTAGGCCAAAGCTCTGTCTCTGACTAGCCACAGCAATAACACACAAGTCCACCAAATTTGGTTCATTTTCGTGAATGTTTGTGTCAAGCACAACAGATAACGTGCTGCTAGGTGGCGCTATAGAGTCCCAAAGCCACACCTTAGGCCAATGCTCTGTCTCTGACTAGCAGAAGCAATTCCACATGTAGCTGCCAAATTACATCCAATTCCTAACCTTTTTTCTGCCTATAACACCAACTTCCTGTTTCTTAATAAAACGCCATAATTCAAACCTTCGCCATTTCAATATACTTCAAAAATTCAAAAATCTGGTCGCAATTCCTCTCGGGCAACCCCTCAAGATCATTTTAGTCCTGATATGACATGATTTCGATAAACGGTCTAGGAGAAGTGTTTCAAAATACGTGATGTGCAAAATTCATAATCATAATCATAACTCAAATTCTTTTAAGATTCACTAGGTAGTTTCAATGTAAAAGTTGTTCAGATTAGTACAACACACATGTCTACCAAATTTAGTTCATTTTCGTGTATGTATGTGTCAACCACAACAGACAATGTGCTAGGTGGCGCTATACTGTCCTTGAGCCACACCCTAGGCCAGAGCTCTGGTTCTGAGTAGCGTTACCAATTCCACACGTACCTGCCAAATTTCAAGAGTTTTAAAGCATGCCAAGTTGGTGAAAAAAGGGCAAACATGGAGCGTAAGAATTCCACTATAATAATAATAATAATAATCTGAGCAAAAACAATAGGGCCTTGCACCTACGGTGCAGCCACTTTCAGTGGCCGCACCTCGGTGCTCGGGCCCTAATAATAATAATAATAATCTGAGCAAAAACAATAGGGCCTTGCACCTACGGTGCAGCCACTTTCAGTGGCCGCACCTCGGTGCTCGGGCCCTAAATATAGCCGCAAGCGGCGATGGCGGGCCCGAGCACCAGCGGTGCGGAGACCTGTGACATTTCGGAATCTAACAAAGCAACATGTGCGTGTTGGTGGGCATGTGCATGAGCAACACACTTGCCCACCAAATGTGGTCAATTTTCCTAAATGTGTGTCAACCACAACAGACAACACACTAGGTGGCGCTATAGAGTCCCTAAGCCACACCCTACGCCAGAGCTCTATCTCTGACTATCGATAGCAATAACGCACAAGCCCACCAAATTTGCCTCATTTTCATGAATGTGTGTGTCAACCACAACAGACAATGCGCTAGGTGGCGCTATAGAGTCCCTAAGCCACACCCTAGGCCAGAGCTCTATCCCTGACTAGCGGTAGCAATAATGCACATGCCCACCAAATTTGGTTCATTTTCGTGAATGTATGTGTCAACCACAACAGACAATAAGCTAGGTGGCGCTATAGAGTCCCTAAGCCACACCCAAGGCCAGAGCTCTGTCTTTGACTAGCGGTAGCAATAACACAGAAGCCCACCACATTTGATTAATTTTCGTGAATGTATGTGACAACTACAACAGCCTATATGCTAGGTGGCGCTATAGAGTCCCTAAGCCACACCCTTGGCTAGAGCTCTGTCTCTGACTAGCAATAGCAATAACACACATGCCCACCAAATTTGGTTCATTTTTGTGAATGTATGCGTCAACCACAACAGACAATTTGCTAGGTGGCGCTCTAGAGTCCCTAAGCCACACTCTAGGCCAGAGCTCTGTCTCTGACTAGTGGTAGCAATAACACACAAGCCCACCACATTTGATTAATTTTCGTGAATGTATGTGACAACTACAACAGCCTATATGCTAGGTGGCGCTATAGAGTCCCTAAGCCACACCCTTGGCCA
The DNA here is from genome assembly GCF_963854185.1 of Sardina pilchardus. Classification (NCBI taxonomy): domain Eukaryota; kingdom Metazoa; phylum Chordata; class Actinopteri; order Clupeiformes; family Clupeidae; genus Sardina; species Sardina pilchardus. The sequence continues at coordinate 1,280,173 of NC_085006.1, forward strand.
GAGCTCTGTCTCTGACTAGTGGTAGCAATAACACACAAGCCCACCACATTTGATTAATTTTCGTGAATGTATGTGACAACTACAACAGCCTATATGCTAGGTGGCGCTATAGAGTCCCTAAGCCACACCCTTGGCTAGAGCTCTGTCTCTGACTAGCAATAGCAATAACACACAAGCCCACCAAATTTGGTTCATTTTCGTGAATGTTTGTGTCAACCACAACAGATAACGTGCTGCTAGGTGGCGCTATAGATTCCCTAAGCCACACCCTTGGCTAGAGCTCTGTCTCTGACTAGCAATAGCAATAACACACATGCCCACCAAATTTGGTTCATTTTTGTGAATGTATGCGTCAACCACAACAGACAATTTGCTAGGTGGCGCTCTAGAGTCCCTAAGCCACACTCTAGGCCAGAGCTCTGTCTCTGACTAGTGGTAGCAATAACACACATGCCCACCACATTTGATTAATTTTCGTGAATGTATGTGACAACTACAACAGCCTATATGCTAGGTGGCGCTATAGAGTCCCTAAGCCACACCCTTGGCTAGAGCTCTGTCTCTGACTAGCAATAGCAATAACACACAAGCCCACCAAATTTGGTTCATTTTCGTGAATGTTTGTGTCAACCACAACAGATAACGTGCTGCTAGGTGGCGCTATAGATTCCCTAAGCCACACCCTTGGCTAGAGCTCTGTCTCTGACTAGCAATAGCAATAACACACATGCCCACCAAATTTGGTTCATTTTCGTGAATGTTTGTGTCAACCACAACAGATTTCGTGCTGCTAGGTGGCGCTATAGAGTCCTTATGCCACACCCTAGGCCAAAGCTCTGTCTCTGACTAGCCACAGCAATAACACACAAGTCCACCAAATTTGGTTCATTTTCGTGAATGTTTGTGTCAAGCACAACAGATAACGTGCTGCTAGGTGGCGCTATAGAGTCCCAAAGCCACACCTTAGGCCAATGCTCTGTCTCTGACTAGCAGAAGCAATTCCACATGTAGCTGCCAAATTACATCCAATTCCTAACCTTTTTTCTGCCTATAACACCAACTTCCTGTTTCTTAATAAAACGCCATAATTCAAACCTTCGCCATTTCAATATACTTCAAAAATTCAAAAATCTGGTCGCAATTCCTCTCGGGCAACCCCTCAAGATCATTTTAGTCCTGATATGACATGATTTCGATAAACGGTCTAGGAGAAGTGTTTCAAAATACGTGATGTGCAAAATTCATAATCATAATCATAACTCAAATTCTTTTAAGATTCACTAGGTAGTTTCAATGTAAAAGTTGTTCAGATTAGTACAACACACATGTCTACCAAATTTAGTTCATTTTCGTGTATGTATGTGTCAACCACAACAGACAATGTGCTAGGTGGCGCTATACTGTCCTTGAGCCACACCCTAGGCCAGAGCTCTGGTTCTGAGTAGCGTTACCAATTCCACACGTACCTGCCAAATTTCAAGAGTTTTAAAGCATGCCAAGTTGGTGAAAAAAGGGCAAACATGGAGCGTAAGAATTCCACTATAATAATAATAATTATAATAATCTGAGCAAAAACAATAGGGCCTTGCACCTACGGTGCAGCCACTTTCAGTGGCCGCACCTCGGTGCTCGGGCCCTAATAATAATAATAATAATCTGAGCAAAAACAATAGGGCCTTGCACCTACGGTGCAGCCACTTTCAGTGGCCGCACCTCGGTGCTCGGGCCCTAAATATAGCCGCAAGCGGCGATGGCGGGCCCGAGCACCAGCGGTGCGGAGACCTGTGACATTTCGGAATCTAACAAAGCAACATGTGCGTGTTGGTGGGCATGTGCATGAGCAACACACTTGCCCACCAAATGTGGTCAATTTTCCTAAATGTGTGTCAACCACAACAGACAACACACTAGGTGGCGCTATAGAGTCCCTAAGCCACACCCTACGCCAGAGCTCTATCTCTGACTATCGATAGCAATAACGCACAAGCCCACCAAATTTGCCTCATTTTCATGAATGTGTGTGTCAACCACAACAGACAATGCGCTAGGTGGCGCTATAGAGTCCCTAAGCCACACCCTAGGCCAGAGCTCTATCCCTGACTAGCGGTAGCAATAATGCACATGCCCACCAAATTTGGTTCATTTTCGTGAATGTATGTGTCAACCACAACAGACAATAAGCTAGGTGGCGCTATAGAGTCCCTAAGCCACACCCAAGGCCAGAGCTCTGTCTTTGACTAGCGGTAGCAATAACACAGAAGCCCACCAAATTTGGTTCATTTTCGTGAAAGTATGTGTCAACCACAACAGACAATAAGCTAGGTGGCGCTATAGAGTCCCTAAGCCACACCCGAGGCCAGAGCTCTGTCTTTGACTAGCGGTAGCAATAACACAGAAGCCCACCAAATTTGGTTAATTTTCGTGAATGTATGTTTCAACCACAACAGACAACGCGTTGCTAGGTGGCGCTACAGAGTCCTTAAGCCACAACCTAGGCCAGAGCTCTATCTTTCAGTAGCGGCAGCAATAACACACAAAACCACCAAATTTGGTTCATTTTCGTGAATGTATGCATCAACCACAACACACAATCTGCTAGGTGGCGCTATAGAGTCCCTAAGCCACACCCTAGGCCAGAGCTCTGTCTCTGACTAGCAATAGCAATAACACACAAGCCCACCAAATTTGGTTCATTTTCGTGAATGTTTGTGTCAACCAAGACGGACAACTCGCTGCTAGGTGGCGCTATAGAGTCCCAAAGCCACACCTTAGAGTCAAAGCCCTGTCTCTGACTAGCAGTAGCAATTCTACATTTAGCTGCGAAATTACATCCAAATTATTACCTTTTTTCTGCCTATAACACAAACTTCCTGTTTCTTTAATAAGTTGCCATAATTCAAACCTTTGCCATTTCAATATACTTTTGAAATTCAAAAATCTGTTGGCAATTTCTCTTGGGCAACCCCTCAAGATCATTTTACTGCTGAAATGACATGATTTCGATAAACCGTCTAGGAGAAGTGTTTCAAAATACATGATGTGCAAAAATCATAATCATAATCATAACTCAAATTCTTCTAATATTTACTATAGAGAGTAAATGTAAAAGTTGTTCAGATTAATAGAACACACATGTCCACCAAATTTGGTTCATTTCCGTGAATGTATGTGTCAACCACAACAGACAGCGCGCTAGGTGGCGCTATAGAGTCCCTGAGCCACACCCTAGGCCAGAGCTCTGTCACTGAGTAGCCACAGTAACTCCACATGTAGCTGCCAAAATGCAAGAGTTTTGGAGCATGCTAAGTTGGTGAAAAAAGGGCGCACGGGGTAAGACGATGAAAGAATAATAATAAATATAGCCGCAAGCGGCGATGGCGGGCCCGAGCACCAGCGGTGCGGAGACCTGTGAGATTTCGGAATCTAACAAAGCAACATGTGCGTGTTGGTGGGCTTGTGCATGAGCAACACACATGCCCACCAAATTTGGTCAATTTTCCTGAATGTATGTGTCAGCCACAACAGACAACACGCTAGGTAACGCTATAGAGTCCCTAAGCCACACCCAAGGCCAGAGCTCTATCTCTGACTATCGATAGCAATAACGCTAGACAGACACAGACAGAGGGGGTAGAGACAAATGGATCAATAGAATAGAATATACACTTTTTTGATCCCGTGAGGGAAATTTATTTCTCTGCATGTTACCCAATTTAACCAAATTAGTGAACACACACAGCACACAGTGAACACACAGTGAGGTGAATCACACACTGACCCAGAGCAGTGAGCTGCCTGCCCAACCAGCGGTGAGGGGTTAGGTGCCTTGCTCAAGGGCACTTTAGTGGTGGACTGGTTGGGGATTGAACCGGCAACCTTCCAGTTACAAGCCCCAAGCCCTAACCAGTAGGCCACGGCTGCCCAGAGGGAAGGAGGGAGGGAGGAAAGAGGGAGGGAGGGTGTGGGTGTGGGTGTGGGTGTGGGGGTGTGGGGGTGTGTGTGTGTGTGTGTGTGTGTGTGTGTGTGTGTGTGTGTGTGTGTGTGTGTGTGTGTGTGTGTGTGGGTGTGTGTGTGTGTGTGTGCGTGTGTGCGTTTGTGTGTGTCAGTGTGTGTCTGTGTGTGTGTGTGTGTGTGCGCGCGCGTGCGTGCGTGAGAGAGAGAATGACGGGGGAGGGGTGAGAGAGTGTCTGTGAGTCTGTGTAGAGAATTAGCAGGGGTCGAGAGAGACATGCAGCTGAGAGAGAGAGCACCTACTCCTGCTCAGCTAAATGGATGGAGTATAAGACACATGCAAACACAAATAAACCTAAATACTCACTTACTGTGAACATGGCTAAAGTCAAAATTTCAAAATTGCAGCATAGGTTGATATGATTATAATTATTCGTCAACTCGCTTCAAAATATTTTAGCTAAAACTGTGTCCACCACAATCATTAATGCACTTTTAAAAAACACAAACAACACCAAATTCAAAACTTTGCATATGACTGTCACTGTGTGTGTGTGTGTGTGTGTGTGTGTGTGTGTGTGTGTGTGTGTGTGTGTGTGTGTGTGTGTGTGTGTGTGTGTGTGTGTGTGTGTGTGTGTGTGTGTGTGTGTGTGTCTCTCTGTCTCTGTCTCTGTCTCTGTCTCTGTCTCTGTCTCTGTGTCTGTGTCTCTAGAAAGCCGCGCGTGTGTCAATGTGTGTGTGTTAGTCAGGGAGGACCCGAGAAGGGGAGTGACAGAGTGCGTGCGTGTGTCTGTTAGTTGCAACAGAGAGAGAGGCAGAGAAGGACAGAGAGGAGGGGCTGTGTGATTGGGCAAATATGAAATTAAAAATAACTCACTTTCTGTTAACATGGTTAAAATCAAAATTGCAGCATAGCTTGATATGATTATAATCATTCATCAACTCGCTTCAAAATATTTTAGCTAAAACTGTATCCACCACAATCATTAATGCACTTTTAAAAATCACAAACAACACCAAATTCAAAACTTTGTATATGACTATCACTACACACACACTAACTAATACTCCATCAAATTTCATCCAAATTAGTCACTGTTTTCTGCCTATAACACCAACTTTTTGTTTCTTTTATAAGACACCTAGATTCAAACCTTTGCCATTTCAATATACTTTTGAAATTCAAAAATCTGGTCGCAATTCCTCTCGGGCAACCCCTCAAGATCATTTTAGTGCTTAAATGACATGATTTCGATAAACTGTCTAGGAGAAGTGTTTCAAAATACATGACGTGCAAAAATCATAATCATAATCATAACTCAAATTCTTCTAAGATTCACTATATTGTTTAAATGTAAAAGTTGTTCAGATTAATAAAACACACATGTCTACCAAATTTAGTTCATTTTCGTGTATGTATGTGTCAACCACAACAGACAACACGCTAGGTGGCGCTATACTGCCCCTGAGCCACACCCTAGGCCAGAGCTCTGGTTCTGAGTAGCGTTACTAATTCCACACGTAGCTGCCAAATTTCAAGAGTTTTAGAGCATGCCAAGTTGGTGAAAAAAGGAGTTAGGTAAGACGGAAAAAACTATAAATATAGCCGCAAGCGGCGATGGCGGGCCCGAGCACCTGCGGTGCAGAGACCTGTGACATTTCGGAATCTAACAAAGCAACATGTGCGTGTTGGTGGGCATGTGCATGAGCAACACACATGCCCACCAAATTTGGTCAATTTTCCTGAATGTATGTGTCAACCACAACAGAATACACGCTAGGTGGCGCTATAGAGTCCCTAAGCCACACCCTAGGCCAGAGCTCTATCTTTGAGTATCGATAGCAATAACGCACAAGCCCACCAAATTTGGTTCATTTTCGTGAATGTGTGTGTCAACCACAACAGACAATGCGCTAGGTGGCGCTATACAGTCCCTAAGCCACACCCTAGGCCAGAGCTCTGTTTCTGACTAGCGGCAGTAATAACAAACAAGCTCACCAAATTTGATTCATTTTCGTGAATGTATGTCAACCACAACAGGTAACACACTAGGTGGCGCTATAGAGTCCCTAAGCCACATTCTCGGCCAGAGCTCTGTCTCTGAATAGCTATAACAAAACACATGCCCACCAAATTTGGTTCATTTTTGTGAATGTACTGTACGTGTCAACCACAACAGACAATGCGCTAGGTGGCGCTATACAGTCCCTAAGACACCCTTGGCCAGAGCATTGTCTCTGAATAGCTATAGCAATAACACACATGCCCACCAAATTTGGTTCATTTTCCTGAATGTATGCGTCAACCACAACACACAATCTGCTAGGTGGCGCTATAGAGTCCCTAAGCCACACCCTAGGCCAGAGCTCTGTTTCTGACTAGCGGCAGTAATAACAAACAAGCTCACCAAATTTGATTCATTTTCGTGAATGTATGTCAACCACAACAGGTAACACACTAGGTGGCGCTATAGAGTCCCTAAGCCACATTCTCGGCCAGAGCTCTGTCTTTGAATAGCTATAACAAAACACATGCCCACCAAATTTGGTTCATTTTTGTGAATGTACTGTACGTGTCAACCACAACAAATGCGCTAGATGGCGTTATTGAGTCCTTAAGCCACACCCTCGGCCAGAGCTCTGTCTTTGACTAGCAAAAACAATAACACACAAGCCCACCAAATTTGGTTCATTTTCGTGAATGTTTGTGTCAACCACAACAGACAATGCGCTAGGTTGCGCTATAGAGTCCTTAAGCCACACCCTAGGCCAGAGCTCTGTCTCTGACTAGCAAAAGCAATAACACACAAGCCCACCAAATTTGGTTAATTTTCGTGAATGTTTGTGTCAACCACAACAGACAATGTGCTAGGTGGCGCTATAGAGTCCTTAAGCCACACCCTAGGCCAGAGCTCTGTCTCTGACTAGCAAAAACAATAACACACGAGCCCACCAAATTTGGTTAATTTTCGTGAATGTTTGTGTCAACCACAACAGACAATGCGCTAGGTGGCGCTGTAGAGTCCTTAAGCCACACCCTAGGCCAAAGCTCTGTCTCTGACTACCGATAGCAATAACACACAAGTCCACCAAATTTGGTTCATTTTCGTGAATGTATGTGTCAACCACAACAGACAACGCACTAGGTGGCGCTATAGAGTCCCTATGCCACACCCTAGGCCAAAGCTCTGTCTCTGACTAGCCATAGCAATAACACACAAGTCCACCAAATTTGGTTCATTTTCGTGAATGTTTGTGTCAACCACAACAGATAACGTGCTACTAGGTGGCGCTATAGAGTCCCTAAGCCACACCCTAGGCCAGAGCTCTGTCTCTGACTAGCGATAGCAATAACACATAAGTCCACCAAATTTGGTTCATTTTCGTGAATGTTTGTGTCAACCACAACAGATAATGTGCTACTAGGTGGCGCTATAGAGTCCCTAAGCCACACCTTAGGCCAGAGCTCTGTCTCTGACTAGCGATAGCAAAAACACATAAGTCCACCAAATTTGGTTCATTTTCGTGAATGTTTGTGTCAACCACAACAGATAACGTGCTACTAGGTGGCGCTATAGAGTCCCGAAGCCACACCTTAGGCCAGAGCTCTGTCCCTGACTAGCAGAAGCAATTCCACATGTAGCTGCCAAATTACATCCAATTTATAACTTTTTTTCTGCCTATAACACCAACTTCCTGTTTCGTAATAAGACGCCATAATTCAAACCTTCGCCATTTCGATATGCTTCGAAAATTCAAAAATCTGTTCGCAATTCCTCTCGGGCAACCCCTCAAGATCCTTTTACTGCTCATATGACATGATTTCGATAAACCGTCTAGGAGAAGTGTTTCAAAATACATGATGTGCAAAAATCATAATCATAATCATAACTCAAAGTTGTTTAAGATTCACTATGTAGTGTAAATGTAAAAGTTGTTCAGATTTATACAACACATCTGCCTACCAAATTTGGTTCATTTTCGTGCATGCACATGTCAACCACAACAGACAGCGCGATAGGTGGCGCTATAGACCCCCTGAGCCACACCCTAGGCCAGGGCTCTGTCTCTCAGTATCAAATGCAATTCTACATATGCCTGCCAAATTACAAGAGTTTTGGAGCATGCCAAGTTGGTGAAACGACCAAACGGGCTAAGACGAAGAAAGAATAATAATAAATATAGCCGCAAGCGGCGATGGCGGGCCCGAGCACCTGCGGTGCGGAGACCTGTGACATTTCGGAATCTAACAAAGCAACATGTGCGTGTTGGTGGGCATGTGCATGAGCAACACACATGCCCACCAAATTTGGTAAATTTTCCTGAATGTATGTGTCAACCACAACAGACAACACGCTAGGTGGCGCTATAGAGTCCCTAAGCCACACCCTAGGCCAGAGCTCTATCTCTGACTATCGATAGCAATAACGCACAAGCCCACCAAATTTGGTTCATTTTCGTGAATGTGTGTGTCAACCACAACACACAATGCGCTAGGTGGCGCTATACAGTCCATAAGACACCCTTGGCCAGATCGTGTCTCTGAATAGCTATAGCAATAACACATATGCTAACCAAATTTGGTTCATTTTCGTGAATGTATGTGTCAATCACAACAGACAATGCACTAGGTGGCGCTATAGAGTCCCTAAGCCACACCCTCAGCCAGAGCTCTGTCTCTGAATAGCGATGGCAATAACACATGTGCCCACCAAATTTGGTTCATTTTCGTGAATGTATGTTTCAACCACAACAGACAACGCACTAGGTGGCGCTATAGAGTCCCTAAGCCACACCCTAGGCCAAAGCTCTGTCTCTGACTAGCGATAGCAATAACACATAAGTCCACCAAATTTGGTTCATTTTCGTGAATGTTTGTGTCAACCACAACAGATAACGTGCTACTAGGTGGCGCTATAGAGTCCCTAAGCCACACCTTAGGCCAGAGCTCTGTCTCTGACTAGTGATAGCAATAAGACATAAGTCCACCAAATTTGGTTCATTTTCGTGAATGTTTGTGTCAACCACAACAGATAATGTGCTACTAGGTGGCGCTATAGAGTCCCGAAGCCACACCTTAGGCCAGAGCTCTGTCCCTGACTAGCAGATGCAATTCCATGTGTAGCTGCCAAATTACATACAATTCCTAACCTTTTTTCTGCCTATAACACCAACTTCCTGTTTCATAATAAGACGCCATAATTCAAACCTTCGCCATTTCGATATGCTTCGAAAATTCAAAAATCTGTTCGCAATTCCTCTCGGGCAACCCCTCAAGATCATTTTACTGCTCATATGACATGATTTCGATAAACCGTCTAGGAGAAGTGTTTAAAAATACATGATGTGCAAAAATCATAATCATAATCATAACTCAAATTTGTTTAAGATTCACTATGTAGTGTAAATGTAAAACTTGTTCAGAATAATACAACACACATGTCCACCAAATTTGGTTCATTTCCGTGAATGTATGTGTCAACCACAACAGACAGCGCGGTAGGTGGCGCTATAGAGTCCCTGAGCCACACCCTAGGCCAGGGCTCTGTCTCTGAGTATCAAATGCAATTCTACATATGCCTGCCAAATTACAAGAGTTTTGGTTTATGCCAAGTTGGTGAAACGGCCAAACGGGCTAAGAGGAAGAGAGAATAATAATAATAATAATAATAATAATCTGAGCAAAAACAATAGGGCCTTGCACCTACGGTGCAGCCACTTTCAGTGGCCGCACCTCGGTGCTCGGGCCCTAAATATAGCCGCAAGCGGCGATGGCGGGCCCGAGCACCTGCGGTGCGGAGACCTGTGAAATTTTGGAATCTAACAAAGCAACATGTGCCTGTTGGTGGGCATGTGCATGAGCAACACACATGCCCACCAAATTTGGTCAATTTTCCTGAATGTATGTGTCAACCACAACAGACAACCCACTAGGTGGCGCTATAGAGTCCCTACACCACACCCTAGGCCAAAGCTCTGTCTCTGACTAGCCATAGCAATAACACACAAGCCCACCAAATTTGGTTCATTTTCGTGAATGTATGTGTCAACCACAACAGACAACGCACTAGGTGGCGCTATAGAGTCCCTACGCCACACCCTAGACCAAAGCTCTGTCTCTGACTAGCCATAGCAATAACACACAAGTCCACCAAATTTGGTTCATTTTCGTGAATGTTTGTGTCAACCACAACAGATAACGTGCTGCTAGGTGGCGCTATAGAGTCTCAAAGCCACACCTTAGGCCAGAGCTCTGTCTCTGATTAGCAAAAGCAATTCCACATGTAGCTGCCAAATTACATCCAATTCATAACCTTTTTTCTGCCTATAACACCAACTTCCTGTTTCTTAATAAAACGCCATAATTCAAACCTTCGCCATTTCGATATACTTTTGAAATTCAAAAATCTGGTCGCAATTCCTCTCGGGCAACCCCTCAAGATCATTTTAGTGCTTATATGACATGATTTCGATAAACCGTCTAGGAGAAGTGTTTCAAAATACGTGATGTGCAAAAATCATAATCATAATCATAACTCAAATTCTTATAAGATTCACTATATAGTTTCAATGTAAAACTTGTTCAGATTTATACAACACACATGTCCACCAAATTTGGTTCATTTCCGTGAATGTATGTGTCAACCACAATAGACGGCGCGCTAGGTGGCGCTATAGAGTCCCTGAGCCACACCCTAGGCCAGAGGTCTGTCTCTCAGTAGAGGCATCAATTCCACAGGTAGCTGCCAAAATTCAATAGTTTTAGAGCATGCCAAGTTGGTGAAAAAGGGCAAAACATGTCCGGTAAGAGGAAAATACTATAATAAGAATAATAATAATAATAATCTGAGCAAAAACAATAGGGCCTTGCACCTACGGTGCAGCCACTTTCAGTGGCCGCACCTCGGTGCTCGGGCCCTAAATATAGCCGCAAGCGGCGATGGCGGGCCCGAGCACCTGCGGTGCGGAGACCTGTGACATTTCGGAATCTAACAAAGCAACATGTGCGTGTTGGTGGGCATGTGCATGAGCAAAACAACTGCCCACCAAATTTGGTCAATTTTCCTGAGTGTATGTGTCAACCACAACAGACAACACGCTAGGTGGCGCTATAGAGTCCCTAAGGCACACCCTAGGCCAGAGCTCTATCTCTGACTATCGATAGCAATAACGCACAAGCCCACCAAATTTGGTTCATTTTCGTGAATGTGTGTGTCAACCACAACAGACAATGCGCTAGGTGGCGCTATACAGTCCCTAAGACACCCTTGGCCAGAGCGCTGTCTTTGAATAGCTATAGCAATAACACACATGCCCACCAAATTTGGTTCATTTTCCTGAATGTATGCGTCAACAACAACACACAATCTGCTAGGTGGCGCTATAGAGTCCCTAAGCCACACCCTAGGCCAGAGCTCTGTTTCTGACTAACGGCAGTAATAACAAACAAGCTCACCAAATTTGATTCATTTTCGTGAATGTATGTCAAGCACAACAGGTAACACACTAGGTGGCGCTATAGAGTCCCTAAGCCACACCCTCGGCTAGAGCTCTGTCTCTGAATAGCTATAACAAAACACATGCCCACCAAATTTGGTTCATTTTTGGGAATGTACTGTACGTGTCAACCACAACAGACAATGCGTTAGATGGCGTTATTGAGTCCTTAAGCTACACCCTCGGCCAGAGCTCTGTCTTTGACTAGCAAAAACAATGACACACGAGCCCACCAAATTTGGTTAATTTTCGTGAATGTTTGTGTCAACCACAACAGACAATGCGCTAGGTGGCGCTATAGAGCCCTTAAGCCACACCCTAGGCCAGAGCTCTGTCTCTGACTAGCAAAAACAATAACACACAAGCCCACCAAATTTGGTTAATTTTTGTGAATGTTTGTGTCAACCACAACAGACAATGCGCTAGGTGGCGCTATAGAGTCCTTAAGCCACACCCTAGGCCAAAGCTCTGTCTCTGACTACCGATAGCAATAACACACAAGTCCACCAAATTTGGTTCATTTTCGTGAATGTATGTGTAAACCACAACAGACAACGCACTAGGTGGCGCTATAGAGTCCCTATGCCACACCCTAGGCCAAAGCTCTGTCTCTGAGTAGCCATAGCAATAACACACATGCCCACCAAATTTGGTTCATTTTCGTGAATGTTTGTGTCAACCACAACAGATAACGTTCTGCTAGGTGGCGCTATAGAGTCCCAAAGCCACACCTTAGGCCAGAGCTCTGTCTCTGACTAGCAGAAGCAATTCCACATATAGCTGCCAAATTACATCCAATTCAAAACCTTTTTTCTGCCTATAACACCAACTTCCTTTTTCTTAATAAAACACCATAATTCAAACCTTCGCCATTTCGATATACTTTTGAAATTCAAAAATCTGGTCGCAATTCCTCTCGGGCAACCCCTCAAGATCATTTTACTGCTTATATGACATGATTTCGATACACCGTCTAGGAGAAGTGTTTCAAAATACGTGATGTGCAAAAATCATAATCATAATCATAACTCAAATTCTTCTAAGATTTACTATATCGTTTAAATGTAAAAGTTGTTCAGATTAATACAACACATATGCCCACCAAATTTGGTTCATTTTCGTGTATGTATGTGTCAAACACAACAGAAACCGCGCTAGGTGGCGCTATAGAGTCCCTGAGCCACACCCTAGGCCAAAGCTCTGTCTCTGAGTATCACATGGAATTCTACATATGCCTGCCAAATTACAAGAGTTTTAGAGCATGCCAAATTGGTGAAAAAAGGAATTCGGTAAGACGGAAAAAACTATAATAATAATAATAATAATAATAATCTGAGCAAAAACAATAGGGCCTTGCACCTACGGTGCAGCCGCTGCTACAGCGGCCGCACCTCGGTGCTCGGGCCCTAATAATCTGTACAAAAACAATAGGGCCTTGCACCTACGGTGCAGCCACTTTCAGTGGCCGCACCTCGGTGCTCGGGCCCTAATAATAATCTGAGCAAAAACAATAGGGCCTTGCACCTACGGTGCAGCCACTTTCAGTGGCCGCACCTCGGTGCTCGGGCCCTAAATATAGCCGCAAGCGGCGATGGCGGGCCCGAGCACCTGCGGTGCGGAGACCTGTGACATTTCGTAATCTAACAAAGCAACATGTGCGTGTTGGTGAGCATGTGCATGAGCAACACACATAACCACCAAATTCGGTCAATGTTCCTGAATGTATGTGTCAACCACAACAGACAACACGCTAGGTGGCGCTATAGAGTCCCTGAGCCACACCTTAGGCCAGAGCTCTATCTCTGACTATCGATAGCAATAACGCACAAGCCCACCAAATTTGGTTCATTTTCGTGAATGTGTGTGTCAACCACAACAGACAATGCGCTAGGTGGCGCTATACAGTCCATAAGACACCCTTGGCCAGAGCGCTGTCTCTGAATAGCTATAGCAATAACACATATGCTAACCAAATTTGGTTAATTTTCGTAAATGTATGTGTCAACCACAACAGACAATGCATTAGGTGGCGCTATAGAGTCCCTACGCCACACCCTATGCCAAAGCTCTGTCTCTGACTAGCCATAGCAATAACACAGAAGTCCACCAAATTTGGTGCATTTTCGTGAATGTTTGTGTCAACCACAACAGATAACGTGCTGCTGGGTGGCGCTGTAGAGTCCCAAAGCCACACCTTAGGCCAGAGCTCTGTCTCTGACTAGCAGAAGCAATTCCACACGTAGCTGCCAAATTTCATCCAATTCATAGCCTTTTTTCTGCCTATAACACCAACTTCCTGTTTCTTAATAAAACGCCATAATTCAAACCTTCGCCATTTCGATATACTTTTGAAATTCAAAAATCTGTTCGCAATTTCTCTTGAGCAACCCCTCCAGATCATTTTACTGCCCATATTACATGATTTCGATAAACCGTCTAGGAGAAGTGTTTCAAAATACATGATGTGCAAAATTCATAATGATAATCATAACTCAAATTGGTGTAAGATTCACTATGTAGTCTCAATGCAAAAGTTGTTCAGATTAATAGAACACACATGCCTACCAAATTTGGTTCATTTTCGTGCATGTATGTGTCAACCACAACAGACAGCGCGGTAGGTGGCGCTATAGAGTCCCTGAGCCACACCCAAGGCCAGAGCTCTGTGTCTGAGTAGCGACTGTGATTCCACATGTAGCTGCGAAATTACAAGAGTTTTGGAGCATGCGAAGTTGGTGAAAAAGGCCGCACGGGCAAAGAGGAAAAAAGAATAATAATAATCTGAGCAAAAACAATAGGGCCTTGCACCTACGGTGCAGCCACTTTCAGTGGCCGCACCTCGGTGCTCGGGCCCTAATAATAATAATCTGAGCAAAAACAATAGGGCCTTGCACCTACGGTGCAGCCGCTGCTACAGCGGCCGCACCTCGGTGCTCGGGCCCTAATAATCTGAGCAAAAACAATAGGGCCTTGCACCTACGGTGCAGCCACTTTCAGTGGCCGCACCTCGGTGCTCGGGCCCTAATAATAATAAATATAGCCGCAAGCGGCGATGGCGGGCCCGAGCACCAGCGGTGCGGAGACCTGTGACATTTCGGAATCTAACAAAGCAACATGTGCGTGTTGGTGGGCATGTGCATGAGCAACACACTTGCCCACCAAATGTGGTCAATTTTCCTAAATGTGTGTCAACCACAACAGACAACACACTAGGTGGCGCTATAGAGTCCCTAAGCCACACCCTACGCCAGAGCTCTATCTCTGACTATCGATAGCAATAACGCACAAGCCCACCAAATTTGCCTCATTTTCATGAATGTGTGTGTCAACCACAACAGACAATGCGCTAGGTGGCGCTATAGAGTCCCTAAGCCACACCCTAGGCCAGAGCTCTATCCCTGACTAGCGGTAGCAATAATGCACATGCCCACCAAATTTGGTTCATTTTCGTGAATGTATGTGTCAACCACAACAGACAATAAGCTAGGTGGCGCTATAGAGTCCCTAAGCCACACCCAAGGCCAGAGCTCTGTCTTTGACTAGCGGTAGCAATAACACAGAAGCCCACCAAATTTGGTTCATTTTCGTGAAAGTATGTGTCAACCACAACAGACAATAAGCTAGGTGGCGCTATAGAGTCCCTAAGCCACACCCGAGGCCAGAGCTCTGTCTTTGACTAGCGGTAGCAATAACACAGAAGCCCACCAAATTTGGTTAATTTTCGTGAATGTATGTTTCAACCACAACAGACAACGCGTTGCTAGGTGGCGCTACAGAGTCCTTAAGCCACAACCTAGGCCAGAGCTCTATCTTTCAGTAGCGGCAGCAATAACACACAAAACCACCAAATTTGGTTCATTTTCGTGAATGTATGCATCAACCACAACACACAATCTGCTAGGTGGCGCTATAGAGTCCCTAAGCCACACCCTAGGCCAGAGCTCTGTCTCTGACTAGCAATAGCAATAACACACAAGCCCACC
This sequence comes from Sardina pilchardus, assembly GCF_963854185.1. NCBI lineage: Eukaryota > Metazoa > Chordata > Actinopteri > Clupeiformes > Clupeidae > Sardina > Sardina pilchardus. The sequence goes on from NC_085006.1 coordinate 1,295,604, forward strand.
AAATTTGGTTCATTTTCGTGAATGTTTGTGTCAACCAAGACGGACAACTCGCTGCTAGGTGGCGCTATAGAGTCCCAAAGCCACACCTTAGAGTCAAAGCCCTGTCTCTGACTAGCAGTAGCAATTCTACATTTAGCTGCGAAATTACATCCAAATTATTACCTTTTTTCTGCCTATAACACAAACTTCCTGTTTCTTTAATAAGTTGCCATAATTCAAACCTTTGCCATTTCAATATACTTTTGAAATTCAAAAATCTGTTGGCAATTTCTCTTGGGCAACCCCTCAAGATCATTTTACTGCTGAAATGACATGATTTCGATAAACCGTCTAGGAGAAGTGTTTCAAAATACATGATGTGCAAAAATCATAATCATAATCATAACTCAAATTCTTCTAATATTTACTATAGAGAGTAAACGTAAAAGTTGTTCAGATTAATAGAACACACATGTCCACCAAATTTGGTTCATTTCCGTGAATGTATGTGTCAACCACAACAGACAGCGCGCTAGGTGGCGCTATAGAGTCCCTGAGCCACACCCTAGGCCAGAGCTCTGTCACTGAGTAGCCACAGTAACTCCACATGTAGCTGCCAAAATGCAAGAGTTTTGGAGCATGCTAAGTTGGTGAAAAAAGGGCGCACGGGGTAAGACGATGAAAGAATAATAATAAATATAGCCGCAAGCGGCGATGGCGGGCCCGAGCACCTGCGGTGCGGAGACCTGTGACATTTCGGAATCTAACAAAGCAACATGTGCGTGTTGGTGGGCATGTGCATGAGCAACACACATGCCCACCAAATTTGGTCAATTTTCCTGAATATATGTGTCAGCCACAACAGACAATATGCTAGGTAGCGCTATAGAGTCCCTAAGCCACACCCTAGGCCAGAGCTCTATCTCTGACTATCGATAGCAATAACGCTAGACAGACACAGACAGAGGGGGTAGAGACAAATGGATCAATAGAATAGAATATACACTTTTTTGATCCCGTGAGGGAAATTTATTTCTCTGCATGTAACCCAATTTAACCAAATTAGTGAACACACACAGCACACAGTGAACACACAGTGAGGTGAATCACACACTGACCCAGAGCAGTGAGCTGCCTGCCCAACCAGCGGTGCTGGGGGAGCAGGGAGGGGTTAGGTGCCTTGCTCAAGGGCACTTTAGTGGTGAACTGGTTGGGGATTGAACCGGCAACCTTCCAGTTACAAGCCCCAAGCCCTAACCAGTAGGCCACGGCTGCCCAGAGGGAAGGAGGGAGGGAGGGAGGGAGTGTGTGTGTGTGTGTGTGTGTGTGTGTGTGTGTGTGTGTGTGTGTGTGTGTGTGTGTGTGTGTGTGTGTGTGTGTGTGTGTGTGTGTGTGTGTGTGTGTGTGTGTGTGTGTGTGTGTGTGTGTGTGTGTGTGTGTGTGCGTTTGTGTGTGTCTGTGTGTGTGTGTGTGTGTGTGCGCGCGCGTGTGCGTGCGTGAGAGAGAGAGAGAATGACGGGGGAGGGGTGAGAGAGTGTCTGTGAGTCTGTGTAGAGAAGTAGCAGGGGACGAGAGAGACATGCAGCTGAGAGAGAGATCACCTACTCCTGCTCAGCTAAATGGATGGAGTATAAGACATATGCAAACACAAATAAACCTAAATACTCACTTACTGTGAACTTCGCTAAAGTCAAAATTTCAAAATTGCAGCATAGGTTGATATGATTATGATTATTCGTCAACTCGCTTCAAAATATTTTAGCTAAAACTGTGTCCACCACAATCATTAATGCACTTTTAAAAAACACAAACAACACCAAATTCAAAACTTTGCATATGACTGTCACTACAAACACACTAACTCATACTCCATCAAATTTCATCCAAATTAGTCACTGTTTTCTACCTATAACACCAACTTTCTGTTTCTTTTACAAGACACCTAGATTCAAACCTTCGCCATTTCAATATATTTTTGTATACTTTTTAATATACTATACTCAGAGCAGTGAGGTTCCTGCCCAACCAGCGGCGCTCAGGGAGCAGTCAGGGGTTAGGTGCCTTGCTCAAGGGCACTTCAGCTGTGGACTGGTCAGGAATCGAACCGGCAATCCTCCAGCTACAAGCCCCAAGCCCTAACCAGTAGGCCACGGTTGCCCAAAGGGGGTGTGTGTGTGTGTGTGTGTGTGTGTGTGTGTGTGTGTGTGTGTGTGTGTGTGTGTGTGTGTGTGTGTGTGTGTGTGTGTGTGTGTGTGTGTGTGTGTGTGTGTGTGTGTGTGTGTGTGTGTGTGTGTGTGTGTGTGTGTGTGTCTCTAGAAAGCCGCGCGTGTGTCAATGTGTGTGTGTTAGTTAGGGAGGACCCGAGAAGGGGGGTGACAGAGTGCGTGCGTGTGTCTGTTAGTTGCAACAGAGAGAGAGGCAGAGAAGGACAGAGAGGAGGGGCTGTGTGATTGGGCAAATATGAAATTAAAAATAACTCACTTTCTGTTAACATGGTTAAAATCAAAATTGCAGCATAGCTTGATATGATTATAATCATTCTTCAACTCGCTTCAAAATATTTTAGCTAAAACTGTATCCACCACAATCATTAATGCGCTTTTAAAAATCACAAACAACACCAAATTCAAAACTTTGTATATGACTGTCACTACAAACACACTAACTAATAATCCATCAAATTTCATCCAAATTAGTCACTGTTTTCTGCCTATAACACCAACTTTTTGTTTCTTTTATAAGACACCTAGATTCAAACCTTCGCCATTTCAATATACTTTTGAAATTCAAAAATCTGGTCGCAATTCCTCTCGGGCAACCCCTCAAGATCATTTTACTGCTGAAAGGACATGATTTCGATAAACCGTCTAGGAGAAGTGTTTCAAAATACATGATGTGCAAAATTCATAATCATAACCATAACTCAAATTCTTCGAATATTTACTATAGAGTGTAAATGTAAAAATTTTTCGGATTAATGCAACACACATGCCCACCAAATCTGGGCCATTTTCGTGAATGCATGTGTCAACCACAACAGACAGCGTGATAGGTGGCGCTATAGAGTCCCTGAGCCACGCCCTAGGCCAAAGCTCTGTCTCTGAGTAACACATGGAATTCTACATATGCCTGCTTAATTACAAGAGTTTTAGAGCATGCTAAGTTGGTGAAAAAAGCAATTCGGTAAGACGGAAAAACTATAATAATAATAATAATAATCTGAGCGGAAACAATAGGGCCTTGCACCTACGGTGCAGCCGCTGCTACAGCGGCCGCACCTCGGTGCTCGGGCCCTAATAATAATCTGAGCAAAAACAATAGGGCCTTGCACCTACGGTGCAGCCACTTTCAGTGGCCGCACCTCGGTGCTCGGGCCCTAATAATCTGAGCAAAAACAATAGGGCCTTGCACCTACGGTGCAGCCACTTTCAGTGGCCGCACCTCGGTGCTCGGGCCCTAAATATAGCCGCAAGCGGCGATGGCGGGCCCGAGCACCTGCGGTGCGGACCGGTGACATTTCGGCATCTAACAAAGCAACACATACTTGTAGGTTTGCATGTGCATGAGCAACACACTTGCCCACCAAATTTGGTTATTTTTCATCAATGTATGTGTCAACCACTGCAGACAACAAGCTAGGTGGTGCTATAGAGTCCCTAAGCCACACCCAAGGCCAGAGCTCTGTCTCTGACTAGTGGCAGCAATAACACACAAGAGTACCTAATTGTCGAGAATGTATGTGTCAATCATAATAGACAAAGTGCTAGGTGGCGCTATAGAGTCCCTAAGCCACACCCTAGGCCAGAGCTCTATCGCTGACTAGCAGTAGCAATAACACACATGCCCACCTAATGTGGCTCATTTTTGTGAATGTATCAACCACAACAGACAATGCGTTAGGTGGCGCTATAGACTCCCTAAGCCACACCCTAGGCCAGAGCTCTGTTTCTGACTTGCGGCAGTAATAACACACAAGCTCACCAAATTTGATTCATTTTCGTGAATGTATTTGTCTATCACAACAGGTAACACACTAAGTGGCGCTATAGAGTCCCTAAGCCACACCCTCCGCCAGAGCTCTGTCTCTGAATAGCTATAGCAAAACACATGCCCACCAAATTTGGTCCTTTTTCGTGAATGAACTTGTCAACCACAACAGACAATGTGCTAGGTGGCGATATAGAGTCCCTAAGCCACACCCTATGCCAGAGCTCTGTCTCTGACTAGCAGTAGCAATAACACACAAGCCCACCAAATTTGGTCAATTTCCTTGAATGTATGTGTCAACCACATCAGACAATGTGCTTGGGGCTAGGATAGGCTAGAAGAAGTAGGATAGACAAATGGAGAATGGGGAGTGTGTGTGTGTGTGTGTGTGTGTGTGTGTGTGTGTGTGTGTGTGTGTGTGTGTGTGTGTGTGTGTGTGTGTGTGTGTGTGTGTGTGTGTGTGTGTGTGTGTGTGTGTGTGTGTGTGTGCGCGTGCGCGCGCGCGTGAGAGAGAGAGAGAGAAAGACGGGGGAGGGGGAGAGAGAGAGAGCACCTACTCCTGCGCAGCAAAATGGATGGAGCATGAGACACATACTCCAAACACAAATACAAACACAAATAAACCTAAATACTCACTTACTGTGAACATGGCTAAAGTCAAAATTGCAGCATAGGTTGATATGATTATTATTATTATTCGTCAACTCGCTTCAAAATATTTTAGCTAAAACTGTGTCCACCACAATCATTAATGCACTTTTAAAATCACAAACAACACCAAATTCAAAACTTTGTATATGACTGTCACTACAAACACACTAACTAATACTCCATCAAATTTCATCCAAATTAGTCACTGTTTTCTGCCTATAACACCAACTTTTTGTTTCTTTTATAAGACACCTAGATTCAAACCTTCGCCATTTCAATATACTTTTGAAATTCAAAAATCTGGTCGCAATTTCTCTTGGGCAACCCCTCAAGATCATTTTACTGCTGAAATGACATGATTTCGATAAACCGTCTAGGAGAAGTGTCTCAAAATACATGATGTGCAAAAATCATAGTCATAATCATAACTCAAATTCTTCTAATATTTACTATAGAGTGTAAATGTAAAAGTTGTTTAGATTAATAGAACACACATGCCCACCAAATCTGGGCCATTTTCGTGAATGCATGTGTCGACCACAACAGACAGCGCGATAGGTGGCGCTATAGAGTCCCTGAGCCACACCCTAGGCCAGAGCTCTGTCTCTGGGTTTCGATTGCAATTCTACAAATGGCTGCCAAATTACAAGAGTTTTAGAGCATGCCAAGTTGGTGGAAAAAAAAAAACAGGTAAGGAGGAAAAAACTATAATAATAATAATAAATATAGCCGCAAGCGGCGATGGCGGGCCCGAGCACCTGCGGTGCAGAGACCTGTGACATTTCGGAATCTAACAAAGCAACATGTGCGTGTTGGTGGGCATGTGCATGAGCAACACACATGCCCACCAAATTTGGTCAATTTTCCTGAATGTATGTGTCAACCACAACAGAATACACGCTAGGTGGCGCTATAGAGTCCCTAAGCCACACCCTAGGCCAGAGCTCTATCTTTGAGTATCGATAGCAATAACGCACAAGCCCACCAAATTTGGTTCATTTTCGTGAATGTGTGTGTCAACCACAACAGACAATGCGCTAGGTGGCGCTATACAGTCCCTAAGCCACACCCTAGGCCAGAGCTCTGTTTCTGACTAGCGGCAGTAATAACAAACAAGCTCACCAAATTTGATTCATTTTCGTGAATGTATGTCAACCACAACAGGTAACACACTAGGTGGCGCTATAGAGTCCCTAAGCCACATTCTCGGCCAGAGCTCTGTCTCTGAATAGCTATAACAAAACACATGCCCACCAAATTTGGTTCATTTTTGTGAATGTACTGTACGTGTCAACCACAACAGACAATGCGCTAGGTGGCGCTATACAGTCCCTAAGACACCCTTGGCCAGAGCATTGTCTCTGAATAGCTATAGCAATAACACACATGCCCACCAAATTTGGTTCATTTTCCTGAATGTATGCGTCAACCACAACACACAATCTGCTAGGTGGCGCTATAGAGTCCCTAAGCCACACCCTAGGCCAGAGCTCTGTTTCTGACTAGCGGCAGTAATAACAAACAAGCTCACCAAATTTGATTCATTTTCGTGAATGTATGTCAACCACAACAGGTAACACACTAGGTGGCGCTATAGAGTCCCTAAGCCACATTCTCGGCCAGAGCTCTGTCTTTGAATAGCTATAACAAAACACATGCCCACCAAATTTGGTTCATTTTTGTGAATGTACTGTACGTGTCAACCACAACAAATGCGCTAGATGGCGTTATTGAGTCCTTAAGCCACACCCTCGGCCAGAGCTCTGTCTTTGACTAGCAAAAACAATAACACACAAGCCCACCAAATTTGGTTCATTTTCGTGAATGTTTGTGTCAACCACAACAGACAATGCGCTAGGTTGCGCTATAGAGTCCTTAAGCCACACCCTAGGCCAGAGCTCTGTCTCTGACTAGCAAAAGCAATAACACACAAGCCCACCAAATTTGGTTAATTTTCGTGAATGTTTGTGTCAACCACAACAGACAATGTGCTAGGTGGCGCTATAGAGTCCTTAAGCCACACCCTAGGCCAGAGCTCTGTCTCTGACTAGCAAAAACAATAACACACGAGCCCACCAAATTTGGTTAATTTTCGTGAATGTTTGTGTCAACCACAACAGACAATGCGCTAGGTGGCGCTGTAGAGTCCTTAAGCCACACCCTAGGCCAAAGCTCTGTCTCTGACTACCGATAGCAATAACACACAAGTCCACCAAATTTGGTTCATTTTCGTGAATGTATGTGTCAACCACAACAGACAACGCACTAGGTGGCGCTATAGAGTCCCTATGCCACACCCTAGGCCAAAGCTCTGTCTCTGACTAGCCATAGCAATAACACACAAGTCCACCAAATTTGGTTCATTTTCGTGAATGTTTGTGTCAACCACAACAGATAACGTGCTACTAGGTGGCGCTATAGAGTCCCTAAGCCACACCCTAGGCCAGAGCTCTGTCTCTGACTAGCGATAGCAATAACACATAAGTCCACCAAATTTGGTTCATTTTCGTGAATGTTTGTGTCAACCACAACAGATAATGTGCTACTAGGTGGCGCTATAGAGTCCCTAAGCCACACCTTAGGCCAGAGCTCTGTCTCTGACTAGCGATAGCAAAAACACATAAGTCCACCAAATTTGGTTCATTTTCGTGAATGTTTGTGTCAACCACAACAGATAACGTGCTACTAGGTGGCGCTATAGAGTCCCGAAGCCACACCTTAGGCCAGAGCTCTGTCCCTGACTAGCAGAAGCAATTCCACATGTAGCTGCCAAATTACATCCAATTTATAACTTTTTTTCTGCCTATAACACCAACTTCCTGTTTCGTAATAAGACGCCATAATTCAAACCTTCGCCATTTCGATATGCTTCGAAAATTCAAAAATCTGTTCGCAATTCCTCTCGGGCAACCCCTCAAGATCCTTTTACTGCTCATATGACATGATTTCGATAAACCGTCTAGGAGAAGTGTTTCAAAATACATGATGTGCAAAAATCATAATCATAATCATAACTCAAAGTTGTTTAAGATTCACTATGTAGTGTAAATGTAAAAGTTGTTCAGATTTATACAACACATCTGCCTACCAAATTTGGTTCATTTTCGTGCATGCACATGTCAACCACAACAGACAGCGCGATAGGTGGCGCTATAGACCCCCTGAGCCACACCCTAGGCCAGGGCTCTGTCTCTCAGTATCAAATGCAATTCTACATATGCCTGCCAAATTACAAGAGTTTTGGAGCATGCCAAGTTGGTGAAACGACCAAACGGGCTAAGACGAAGAAAGAATAATAATAATAATCTGTACAAAAACAATAGGGCCTTGCACCTACGGTGCAGCCACTTTCAGTGGCCGCACCTCGGTGCTCGGGCCCTAATAATAATAATAATAATAATAATAATCTGAGCAAAAACAATAGGGCCTTGCACCTACGGTGCAGCCGCTGCTACAGCGGCCGCACCTCGGTGCTCGGGCCCTAATAATAATAATCTGAGCAAAAACAATAGGGCCTTGTACCTACGGTGCAGCCGCTGCTACAGCGGCCGCACCTCGGTGCTCGGGCCCTAATAAGAATAATCTGAGCAAAAACAATAGGGCCTTGCACCTACGGTGCAGCCACTTTCAGTGGCCGCACCTCGGTGCTCGGGCCCTAAATATAGCCGCAAGCGGCGATGGCGGGCCCGAGCACTTGCGGTGCGGAGACCTGTGAGATTTCGGAATCTAACAAAGCAACATGTGCGTGTTGGTGGGCATGTGCATGAGCAACACACATGCCCACCAAATTCGGTCAAGTTTCCTGAATGTATGTGTCAGCCACAACAGACAACATGCTAGGTAGCGCTATAGAGTCCCTAAGCCACACCCTAGGCCAGAGCTCTATCTCTGACTATCGATAGCAATAACGCACAAGCCCACCAAATTTGGTTCATTTTCGTGAATGCGTGTGTCAACCACAACAGACAATGCGCTAGGTGGCGCTATACAGCCCATAAGACACCCTTGACCAGAGCGCTGTCTCTGAATAGCTATAGCAATAACACATATGCTAACCAAATTTGGTTCATTTTCGTGAATGTATGTGTCAACCACAACAGACAATGCACTAGGTGGCACTATAGAGTCCCTAAGCCACACCCCAGGCCAGAGCTCTGTCTCTGAATAACTATAGCAATAACACACATGCCCACAAAATTTGGTTCATTTGGGTGAATGTACGTGTCAACCACAACAGACAATGCGCTAGGTGGCGCTAAAGAGTCCCTAAGCCACACCCTAGGCCAGAAACCTATCTCTGACTATTGATAGCAATAACGCACAATCCCACCAAATTTGGTTCATTTTCGTGAATGTGTGTGTCAACCACAACAGACAATGCGCTAGGTGGCGCTATACAGTCCCTAAGACACCCTTGGCCGGGGCGCTGTCTCTGAATAGCTATAGCAATAACACACATGCCCACCAAATTTGGTTCATTTGGGTGAATGTACGAGTCAACCACAACAGACAATGCGCTAGGTGGCGCTATAGAGTCCCTAAGCCACACCCTAGGCCAGAGCTCTATCTCTGACTATCGATAGCAATAACGCACAATCCCACCAAATTTGGTTCATTTTCATGAATGTGTGTGTCAACCACAACAGACAATGCGCTAGGTGGCGCTATACAGTCCCTAAGACACCCTTGGCCAGAGCGCTGTCTCTGAATAGCTATAGCAATAACACATATGCCAACCAAATTTGGTTCATTTTCGTGAATGTATGTGTCAACCACAACAGACAATGCACTAGGTGGCGCTATAGAGTCCCTAAGCCACACCCGAGGCCAGAGCTCTGTCTCTGAATAACTTTAGCAATAACACACATGCCCACCAAATTTGGTTAATTTTGGTGAATGTACGTGTCAACCACAACAGACAATGCACTAGGTGGCGCTTTAGAGTCCCTAAGCCACACTCTAGGCCAGAGCTCTGTCTCTGACTACCGATAGCAATAACACACAACCCACCAAATTTGGTTAATTTTCGTGAATGCTTGTGTCAACCACAACAGACAACGCACTAGGTGGCGCTATAGAGTCCCTACGCCACACCCTATGCCAAAGCTCTGTCTCTGACTAGCCATAGCAATAACACACAAGTCCACCAAATTTGGGTCATTTTCGTGAATGTTTGTGTCAACCACAACAGATAACATGCTGCTAGGTGGCGCTATAGAGTCCCAAAGCCACACCTTAGGCCAGAGCTCTGTCTCTGACTAGCAGAAGCAATTCCACATGTAGCTGCCAAATTACATCCAATTCATAACCTTTTTTCTGCCTATAACACCAACTTCCTGTTTGTTAATAAAACGCCATAATTCAAACCTTCGCCATTTCGATATACTTTTGAAATTCAAAAATCTGGTCGCAATTCCTCTCGGGCAACCCCTCAAGATCATTTTAGTGCTTATATGACATGATTTCGATAAACCGTCTAGGAGAAGTGTTTCAAAATACGTGATGTGCAAAAATCATAATCATAATCATAACTCAAATTTGTTTAAGATTCAATATGTAGTGTAAATGTAAAAGTTGTTCAGATTCATACAACACATCTGCATACCAAATTTGGTTCATTTTTGTGCATGCACGTGTCAACCACAACAGGCAGCGCGGTAGGTGGCGCTATAGACCCCCTGAGCCACACCCTAGGCCAGGGCTATGTCTATGAGCATGAAATGCAATTCTACATATGCCTGCCAAATTACAAGAGTTTTGGAGTATGCCAAGTTGGTGAAACGGCCGCACGGGCTAAGAGGAAAAGAGAATAAGAATAATCTGAGCAAAAACAATAGGGCCTTGCACCTACGGTGCAGCCGCTGCTACAGCGGCCGCACCTCGGTGCTCGGGCCCTAAATATAGCCGCAAGCGGCGATGGCGGGCCCGAGCACCTGCGGTGCGGAGACATGTGACATTTCGGAATCTAACGAAGCAACATGTGCGTGTTGGTGGGCATGTGCATGAGCAACACACATGCCCACCAAATTTGGTCAATTTTCCTGAATGTATGTGTCAACCACAAAAGACAACACGCTAAGTGGCGCTATAGAGTTCCTAAGCCACACCCTAGGCCAGAGCTCTATCTCTGACTATCGATAGCAATAACAAATGCCAACCAAATTTGGTTCATTTTTGTGAATGTATGTGTCAACCACAACAGACAATGCACTAGGTGGCGCTATAGAGTCCCTAAGCCACACCCGAGGCCAGAGCTCTGTCTCTGAATAACTATAGCAATAACACACATGCCCACCAAATTTGGTTAATTTGGGTGAACGTACACAGACAATGCGCTAGGTGGCGCTATAGAGTCCCTAAGCCACACCCTAGGGCAGAGCTCTATCTCTGACTATCGATAGCAATAACGCACAAGCCCACCAAATTTGGTTCATTTTCGTGAATGTGTGTGTCTACCACAACAGACAATGCGCTAGGTGGCGTTATACAGTCCCGAAGACACCCTTGGCCAGAGTGCTGTCTCTGAATAGCTATAGCAATAACACATATGCCAACCAAATTTGGTTCATTTTTGTGAATGTATGTGTCAACCACAACAGACAATGCACTAGGTGGCGCTATAGAGTCCGTAAGCCACACCCGAGGCCAGAGCAATGTCTCTGAATAACTATAGCAATAACACACATGCCCATAAAATTTGGTTCATTTTGGTGAACGTACGTGTCAACCACAACAGACAATGCATTAGGTGGCGCTCTAGAGTCCCTAAGCCACACTCTAGGCCAGAGCTCTGTCTCTGACTACCGATTGCAATAACACACAAGCCCACCAAATTTGGTTAATTTTGGTGAATGTTTGTGTCAACCACAACAGACAACGCACTAGGTGGCGCTATAGAGTCCCTACGCCACACCCTCTGCCAAAGCTCTGTCTCTGACTAGCCATAGCAATAACACACAAGTCCACCAAATTTGGTTCATTTTGGTGAATGTACGTGTCAACCACAAAATATAATGTGCTGCTAGGTGGCGCTATAGAGTCCCAAAGCCACACCTTAGGCCAGAGCTCTGTCTCTGACTAGCTGAAGCAATTCCACATGTAGCTGCCAAATTACATCCAATTCATAATCTTTTTTCTGCCTATAACACCAACTTCCTGTTTCTCAATAAAACACCATAATTCAAACCTTCGCCATTTCGATATACTTTTGAAATTCAAAAATCTGGTCGCAATTCCTCTCGGGCAACCCCTCAAGATCATTTTAGTGCTTATATGACATGATTTCGATAAACCGTCTAGGAGAAGTGTTTCAAAATACATGATGTGCAAAATTCATAATCATAACCATAACTCAAATTCTTCGAATATTTGCTATAGAGTGTAAATGTAAAAATTGTTTAGATTAATACAACACACATGCCCACCAAATCTGGGCCATTTTCGTGAATGCATGTGTCAACCACAACAGACAGCGTGATAGGTGGCGCTATAGAGTCCCTGAGCCACGCCCTAGGCCAAGGCTCTGTCTCTGAGTTTCGATTGCAATTCTACAAATGGCTGCCAAATTACAAGAGTTTTAGAGCATGCCAAGTTGGTGAAAAAAAAAAACAGGTAAGACGGAAAAAGAATAATAATAAATATAGCCGCAAGCGGCGATGGCGGGCCCGAGCACCTGCGGTGCGGAGACCTGTGACATTCGGAATCTAACAAAGCAATATGAGGCGTGTTGGTGGGCATGTGCATGAGCAACACACATGGCCACCAAATTTGGTCAATTTTCCTGAATGTATGTGTCAACCACAACAGACAACGCGCTAGGTGGCGCTATAGAGTCCCTAAGCCACACCCTAGGCCAGAGCTGTTTTTCACTAGCGGCAGTAATAACACACAAGCTCATGAAATTTGATTCATTTTTGTGAATGTAAATGTCAACCCAAAACGGGTAACACGCTAGGTGGCGCTATAGAGTCCCTAAGCCACACCCTCAGCCAGAGCTCTGTCTCTGAATAGCGATGACAATAACACATGTGCCCACCAAATTTGGTTCACTTTCGTGAATGTATGTTTCAACCACAACAGACAACGCACTAGGTGGCGCTATAGAGTCCCTAAGCCACACCCTAGGCCAAAGCTCTGTCTCTGACTAGCGAAAGCAATAACACATAAGTCCACCAAATTTGGTTCATTTTCGTGAATGTTTGTCAACCACAACAGATAACGTGCTACTAGGTGGCGCTATAGAGTCCCAAAGCCACACCTTAGGCCAGAGCTCTGTCTCTGACTAGCGATAGCAATAACACATAAGTCCACCAAATTTGGTTCATTTTCGTGAATGTTTGTGTCAACCACAACAGATAACGTGCTACTAGGTGGCGCTATAGAGTCCCAAAGCCACACCTTAGGCCAGAGCTCTGTCTCTGACTAGCGATAGCAATAACACATAAGCACACCAAATTTGGTTCATTTTCATCAATGTATGTGTCAACCACAACAGACTATGTGCTAGGTGGCGCTATAGAGTTCCTAAGCCACACCCTAGGCCAAAGCTCTGTCTCTGACTAGTAGTAGCAATAACACACAAGTCCACCAAATTTGGTTCATTTTCGTGAATGTTTGTGTCAACCACAACAGATAACATGCTGCTAGGTGGCGCTATAGAGTCCCAAAGCCACACCTTAGGCCAGAGCTCTGTCTCTGACTAGCAGAAGCAATTCCACATGTAGCTGCCAAATTACATCCAATTCATAGCCTTATTTCTGCCTATAACACCAACTTCCTGTTTCTTAATAAAACGCCATAATTCAAACCTTCGCCATTTCGATATACTTTTGAAATTCAAAAATCTGGTCGCAATTCTTCTCGGGCAACCCCTCAAGATCATTTTAGTGCTGATATGACATGATTTCGATAAACCGTCTGGGAGAAGTGTTTCAAAATACATGATGTGCTAAAATCATAATCATAATCATAACTGAAATTCTTCTAATATTTACTATAGAGTGTAAATGTAAAAGTTGTTCAGATTAATAGAACACACATGCCTACCAAATTTGGTTCATTTTCGTGCATGCACGTGTCAACCACAACAGACAGCGCGGTAGGTGGCGCTATAGAGTCCCAGAGCCACACCCTTGGCCAGAGCTCTGTCTCTGAGTAGCGTTACCAATTCCACATCTAACTGCCAAATTTCAAGAGTTTTAGAGCATGCCAAGTTGGTGAAAAAAGGCCAAACATGACCTGTAAGAAGATTCCACAGACCGAATAATAATAATAATCTGAGCAGAAGCAATAGGGCCTTGCACCTACGGTGCAGCCACTTTCAGTGGCCGCACCTCGGTGCTCGGGCCCTAAATATAGCCGCAAGCGGCGATGGCGGGCCCGAGCACCTGCGGTACAGAGACCTGTGACATTTCGGAATCTATCAAAGCAACATGTGCGTGTTGGTGGGCATGTGCATGAGCAACACACATGCCCACCAAATTTGGTCAATTTCCCTAAATGTATGTGTCACCCACAACAGACAACACGCTAGGTGGCGCTATAGAGTCCCTAAGCCACACCCTAGGCCAGAGCTCTATCTCTGACTATCGATAGCAATAACGCACAAGCCCACCAAATTTGGTTCATTTTCGTGAATGTGTGTGTCAACCACAATACACAATGCGCTAGGTGGCGCTATACAGTCCATAAGACACCCTTGGCCAGATCGTGTCTCTGAATAGCTATAGCAATAACACATATGCTAACCAAATTTGGTTCATTTTCATGAATGTATGTGTCAATCACAACAGACAATGCACTAGGTGGCGCTATAGAGTTCCTAAGCCACACCCGAGGCCAGAGCTCTGTCTCTGAATAACTATAGCAATAACACACATGCCCACCAAATTTGGTTCATTTGGGTGAATGTACGTGTCAACCACAACAGACAATGCGGTAGGTGGCGCTATAGAGTCCCTAAGCCACACCCTAGGCCAGAGCTCTATCTCTGACTATCGATAGCAATAACGCACATGCCCACCAAATTTGGTTCATTTTCGTGAATTTGTGTGTCAACCACAACAGACAATGAGCTAGGTGGCGCTATACAGTCCCTAAGACACCCTTGGCCAGAGCGCTGTCTCTGAATAGCTATAGCAATAACACATATGGCAACCAAATTTGGTTCATTTTCGTGAATGTATGTGTCAACCACAACAGACAATGCACTAGGTGGCACTATAGAGTCCCTAAGCCACACCCGAGGCCAGAGCTCTGTCTCTGAATAACTTTAGCAATAACACGCATGCCCACCAAATTTTGTTCATTTTGGTGAATGTTTGTGTCAACCACAAGAGACAACACACTAGGTGGCGCTATAGAGTCCCTACGCTACACCCTATGCCAAAGCTCTGTCTCTGACTAGCCATAGCAATAACACACAAGTCCACCAAATTTGGTTCATTTTCGTGAATGTTTGTGTCAACCACAACAGACAACGCACTAGGTGGCGCTATAGAGTCCCTAAGCCACACCCAAGGCCAGAGCTTTGTCTCTGACTACCGATAGCAATAACACACAAGCCCACCAAATTTGGTTAATTTTAGTGGATATTTGTGTCAACCACAACAGACAACGCAGTAGGTGGCGCTATAGAGTCCCTACGCCACACCATATGCCAAAGCTCTGTCTCTGACTAGCCATAGCAATAACACACAAGTCCACCAAATTTGGTTCATTTTTGTGAATGTTTGTGTCAACCACAACAGATAACGTGCTGCTAGGTGGCGCTATAGAGTCCCAAAGCCACACCTTAGGCCAGAGCTCTGTCTCTGACTAGCAGAAGCAATTTCACGTGTAGCTGCCAAATTACATCCAATTCATAACCTTTTTTCTGCCTAAAACACCAACTTCCTGTTTCTTAATAAAACGCCATAATTCAAACCTTCGCCATTTCAATATACTTCACAAATTCAAAAATCTGTTCGCAATTCCTCTCGGGCAATCCCTCAAGATCATTTTAGTTCTTAAATGACATGATTTCGATAAACCGTCTAGGAGAAGTGTTTCAAAATACGTGACGTGCAAAAATCATAATCATAATCATAACTCAAATTCTTCTAAGATTCACTATATTGTTTAAATGAAAAACTTGTTCAGATTTATACAACACATATGCCCACCAAATCTGGGCCATTTCCGTGAATGTATGTGTCAACCACAACAGACAACATTCTAGGTGGCGCTATAGAGTCCCTGAGCCACACCCTAGGCTAGAGCTCTGTCTCTGAGTAGCCACGGTAACTCCACATGTAGCTGCCAAATTACAAGAGTTTTGGAGCATGCCAAGTTGGTGAAAAAGGGCCGCACGGGATAAGACGAAGAGAGAATAAGAATAAGAATAATCTGATCAAAAACAATAGGGCCTTGCACCTACGGTGCAGCCACTTTCAGTGGCCGCACCTCGGTGCTCGGGCCCTAATAATAATCTGAGCAGAAACAATAGGGCCTTGCACCTACGGTGCAGCCACTTTCAGTGGCCGCACCTCGGTGCTCGGGCCCTAATAATCTGAGCAAAAACAATAGGGCCTTGCACCTACGGTGCAGCCACTTTCAGTGGCCGCACCTCGGTGCTCGGGCCCTAAATATAGCCGCAAGCGGCGATGGCGGGCCCGAGCACCTGCGGTGCGGAGACCTGTGACATTTCGGAATCTAACGAAGCAACATGTGCGTGTCGGTGGGCATGTGCATGAGCAACACACATGCCCACCAAATTTGGTCAATTTTCTTGAATGTATGTGTCAACCACAACAGACAACACGCTAAGTGGCGCTATAGAGTCCCTAAGCCACACCTTAGGCCAAAGCTCTTTCTCTGACTATCGATAGCAATAACGCACGCCCACCAAATTTGGTTCATTTTCGTGAATGTGTGTGTCAACCGCAACAGACAATGCGCTAGGTGGCCATTCATTTTCAGGTGGTTCAAGGAAGGGAGAGAGTGTGTGTGTGTGTGTGTGTGTGTGTGTGTGTGTGTGTTTGTGTCTGTGTGGAAAGAATGGGGGAGGGAGAAAAATGCGGGAGAGAGAGAGAGAGAGAGAGAGAAAGAGAGAGAGAGAGACAGACAGACAGACAGACAGACAGACAGACAGACAGACAGACAGACAGACAGGGTAGAGACAAATGGAGCCATACAGTACAAAAAAATAGCGCACTCCGGGAGCAGTGAGGGGCTAGGTGCCTTGCTCAAGGGCACTTCAGCTGTGGACTAGTCGGGGATCGAACCGACAACCCTCCAGTTACAAGCCCCAAGCCCTAACCAGTAGGCCACGGCTGCCCCAAGTGTGTGTGTGTGTGTGTGTGTGTGTGTGTGTGTGTGTGTGTGTGTGTGTGTGTGTGTGTGTGTGTGTGTGTGTGTGTGTGTGTGTGTGTGTGTGTGTGTGTGTGTGTGTGTGTGTGTGTGTGTGTGTGTGTGTGTGTGTGTGTGTGTGTGTGTGTGTGTGTGTGTGTGTGTGTGTGTGTGTGTGTGTGTGTGTGACCAGGAGTCCCTAAGCCACACGCTAGGCCAGGGCTCTGTCTCAGACTAGAGGTGGCAACACACAAAGCCACCACATTTTTATGAGGATTAGAACTTGGGTCTTACTCAGTCAGTCCCCAATTCAATCACAAAAATGACTTAACCTGAATAAAATCTTTATACACATGATCTTTTTTTTACCTTTTATTTACCTTTTACTTTGCATCACACTGTCATTCTTGACTCTGTGTGTGTGTGTGTGTGTGTGTCTGTGTCTGTGTCTGTGTCTGTGTCTCTGTGTGGAGAGCGGGGGAGGAGAGAGAGACATCCAGCTGGGAGAGAGGGGAAAGTGTGAATAACTGTGGGGGGAAGGAAAGAGACAAGGAGGTGGAGAGTGGGTGAGCCACAGTGAGGGAGCAGCTAGGTAGTTCTGTGTGTAACACGCGCGGGCAGCAAGGAGCGGATAGGAGAGACCATAGTCATATGAAAACCTAAATAACTCACTTTCTGTTAATGTGGTTTACGTCGAAATTGCAGCATAGGTTGATATGATTATTATTATTCATCAACTCGCTTCAAAATATTTTAGCTAAAACTGTGTCCACCACAATCATTAATGCGCTTTTAAAAATCACAAACAACACCAAATTCAAAACTTTGTATATGACTGTCACTACAAACACACTAACTAATACTCCATCAAATTTCATCCAAATTAGTCACTGTTTTCTGCCTATAACACCAACTTTTTGTTTCTTTTATAAGACACCTAGATTCAAACCTTCGCCATTTCGATATACTTTTGAAATTCAAAAATCTGGTCGCAATTCCTCTCGGGCAACCCCTCAAGATCATTTTAGTGCTTATATGACATGATTTCGATAAACCGTCTAGGAGAAGTGTTTCAAAATACATGATGTGCAAAATTCATAATCATAACCATAACTCAAATTCTTCGAATATTAACTATAGAGTGTAAATGTAAAAATTGTTTAGATTAATACAACACATGTGCCCACCAAATCTGGGCCATTTTCGTGAATGCATTTGTCAACCAAAACAGACAGCGTGATAGGTGGCGCTATAGAGTCCCTGAGCCATGCCCAAGGCCAAAGCTCTGTCTCTGAGTTTCGATTGCAATTCTACAAATGGCTGCCAAATTACAAGAGTTTTAGAGCATGCCAAGTTGGTGAAAAAAAAAAACAGGTAAGACGGAAAAAGAATAATAATAATAATAATAATAATAATAATCTGAGCAGAAACAATAGGGCCTTGCACCTACGGTGCAGCCACTTTCAGTGGCCGCACCTCGGTGCTCGGGCCCTAATAATCTGAGCAGAAACAATAGGGCCTTGCACCTACGGTGCAGCCACTTTCAGTGGCCGCACCTCGGTGCTCGGGCCCTAATAATCTGTACAAAAACAATAGGGCCTTGCACCTACGGTGCAGCCACTTTCAGTGGCCGCACCTCGGTGCTCGGGCCCTAATAATAATCTGTACAAAAACAATAGGGCCTTGCACCTACGGTGCAGCCACTTTCAGTGGCCGCACCTCGGTGCTCGGGCCCTAATAATCTGAGCAAAAACAATAGGGCCTTGCACCTACGGTGCAGCCGCTGCTACAGCGGCCGCACCTCGGTGCTCGGGCCCTAATAATCTGAGCAAAAACAATAGGGCCTTGCACCTCCGGTGCAGCCACTTTCAGTGGCCGCACCTCGGTGCTCGGGCCCTAATAATCTGAGCAAAAACAATAGGGCCTTGCACCTACGGTGCAGCCGCTGCTACAGGAATAACACACAAGCCCATCAAATTTGGTTAATTTTCGTGAATGTACGTGTCAACCACAACAGGCAATGTGCTAGGTGGCGCTATAGAGTCCCTAAGCCACAACCGAGGCCAGAGCTCTGTTTTTATCTAGCGGCAGCAATAACACACAAGCCCACCAAATTTGGTTCATTTTTGTGAATGTTTGTGTCAACCACAACAAACAATGCTCTAGGTGGCGCTATAGAGTCCCTAAGCCACACCTTGGGCCAGAGTTTGTCTCTGACTAGCAATAGGGATAACACACAAGCCCATCAAATCTGGTTAATTTTCGTGAATGTATGTGTCAACCACAACAGGCAATGCACTAGGTGGCGCTATAGAGTCCCTTAGCCACACCCTAGGCCAGAGCTCTGTCTCTGACTAGAGATAGCAATAACACACAAGCCCACCAAATTTGGTTCATTTTTGTGAATGTATGTGTCAACCACAACAGACAACCCGACAGAGCGTTCTTAAGCCTTCTTTAATCATTGTCTAATATTAAGGAAAGTTTAAGATCTATTAACCAAGGTGTTGTCACACACACACATGGCAAATAAGTTGCAGGATTGTGGTGCCTTCTCTCATCCTCAAGAGAGCCAGAGAGGCATGGGGGATGGGTGAGAGAGTGTGTGGGGGTCGGTATGCAAATGAGGGGGGGGGGGGGGGGGGGTCATGGGGCTAAGATAGAAAGAGAGAGAGGGAGGGAGGCAGAGGGGTCAAGGAGGAGGCCGTGTGTGTGCGTAACTCTCTGGAAAGCTTGCGCGTGTGTAATGTGTGTGCGGTTACATGTGGTTCTGTGTGTGTAACAGGACCAACATGAAGGCGCGGATGAGGAAAGATACTAACACAGAGCCATCTTCATATGAAAACCTAAATAACTCACTTTCTGTTAATGTGGTTAAAGTCAAAATTGCAGCATAGGTTAATATGATTATTATTATTCATCAACTTGCTTCAAAATATTTTAGCTAAAACTGTGTCCACCACAATCATTAATGCGCTTTTAAAAAACACAAACAACACCAAATTCAAAACTTTGTATATGACTGTCACTACAAACACACTAACTAATACTCTATTAAATTTCATCCAAATTAGTCACTGTTTTCTGCCTATAACACCAACTTTTTGTTCCTTTTATAAGACACCTAGGTTCAAACCTTCGCCATTTCGATATAGTTTTGAAATTCAAAAATCTGTTCGCAATTTCTCTTGGGCAACCCCTCAAGATCATTTTACTGCTAAAATGACATGATTTCGACAAACCGTCTGTTCGCAATTTCTCTTGGGCAACCCCTCAAGATCATTTTACTGCTAAAATGACATGATTTCGACAAACCGTCTAGGAGAAGTGTTTCAAAATACATGATGTGCAAAAATCAGAAAATCTCACATAATTCAAATTCGTTTAATATTTACTATATAGTTCCAATGTAAAAGTTGTTCGGATTAATACAACACACATGCCCACCAAATTTGGTTCATTTTCGTGCATGTATGTGTCAAACACAACAGAAATCGCTCTAGGTGGCGCTATAGAGTCCCTGAGCCACACCCGTGGCCAGAGCTCTGTCTCTGAGTAGCGACGGTAATTCCACATGTAGCTACCAAATTACAAGAGTTTTGGAGCATGCCAAGTTGGTAAAAAAGGGCCGCACGGGCTAAGAGGAAAAGAGAATAATAAGAATAATAAGAATAATCTGAGCAAAAACAATAGGGCCTTGCACCTACGGTGCAGCCGCTGCTACAGCGGCCGCACCTCGGTGCTCGGGCCCTAATAAGAAGAATAATCTGAGCAAAAACAATAGGGCCTTGCACCTACGGTGCAGCCACTTTCAGTGGCCGCACCTCGGTGCTCGGGCCCTAATAATAATCTGAGCAGAAACAATAGGGCCTTGCACCTACGGTGCAGCCACTTTCAGTGGCCGCACCTCGGTGCTCGGGCCCTAAAAATGGGTTAGTAACAGCAGAAGAGTGCTGTCATGTATCCCTACGGATGAGAGAGCTCCCGAGGTGAAAGACCTAGGGTGCCTCTCATTATGCCTCCTCGATCCTCGATGCTCGATCCTCGAGGGGCGTTCCCACTGATCTATAACTAACACTGGATAGACTATCCCATTGTTTCCCCCCCATCATTCTTTATGTAGATCAGTGAGGATCGAGGCATCGAGGAGCGAGGGAGGACGTATAAACGCTACATGAAACGCACCCCTAGATCTGAGCAAGGACACTCTGCCAACTGAAAGAGCCTTAGGGGTTCATTGGTGTACAGAGTCAGACACCTTAAGGTTCAGAGTGAACGTGCCAGAAAGACCAACCACAAGAAGAGGAATACTCTCGATAGTGAGCTCGGTCTATGATCCTCTGGGCCTAGTGGCTCCATGTATCCTCCCAGCTAAACTGATTTTGAGAGAACTTTGCCAAGAGAAATTGAGCTGGGATGAGGAGGTCGGCGAAAGGCACTCACGAAAGTGGCTTCAGTGGCTTGCAGAGTGTACAGGTGTATCAAGCCGGATGACTTTGGTCCCACTCTCAAAGCTCAGATACACAATTTCTCAGATGCAAGTGAGAGCGGTTACGGCACAGCTTCATACATTCTGTTTACTGGTAAGGATGGACAGAAGTGCTGCACACTGCTTATGGCTATGTCCAGGGTAGCACCTCTGAAGAAAATAACAGTCCCTAGAATGGAGCTGACTGCCGCAGTCATAGCAGTAAAAGTGGACAGACTGTTGAAACGGAAAATGGAGACCACACTTGAAGAGTCTGTTTTTTGGACGGACAGTCTGACTGTACTTAGGTACATAGAGAGTGATGCTTTACGCTTTAAGACCTTTGTGGCCAATCGGGTTGCATTCATTCGAGAAGCTACTGTACCATCTCAGTGGAGATACGTGAATAGTTCACGCAATCCAGCGGACATAGCTTCAAGAGGTATGAGGTTTACATCACTCATCAAGAATGACAACTGGATTCATGGTCCACATTTCCTTTGTGAAGATAGGCGTGAATGGCCTACAAGACCTGACATACACAGCACCATGGATGAGATCAGTGAAATCAGAAGGACAACCATAGTCAGTCTTGTCAGCACAACCAAAGTTGCAGCCCTGACAAAGTTGGTGGAATACTACTCTGACTGGTATAGATTGAAGAGAGCTGTTGCGTGGATGCTGCGTTTGAAAGACTTGCTTCACTACTTCGCTATCAAGAGAAAGGAAAGCGAAGCAGCTGTTGCTTTAATGGAGACAGATGAAAGAGAACAGAGCTTGAAAGTTCAAGAAGAATTGAAAGGATTGAGAGTCATTAGAAAAGAAACCTTTATTAGTGCAGGATTTGGAGGATGCAGAAATTGTGTTGATACGTCACAGCCAAAATGAGATGTATCCAGAGGAGTTGGCCTCACTCCAAGGTAAAGATGCCCAAGTTAAGAAGTCTAGTCCGCTCTACAGATTGGATCCTGTTTTGCAAGATGGTGTCATCAGAGTGGGTGGTCGATTGAATAAGTCAGCCATGCCTGAAGAATCCAGATGCCCGGCTGTGCTACACAAGGATCACCACCTTGCAAAGCTGATTCTGCTGCATGTCCACCGTCAGAATGATCACTGTGGAAGAAATCAGTTAATTGCAAAGGTCAGACAGCGATACTGGATTCCAGGATTGAACAGAGCCACTCGTACAGTGATATCCAAATGCATTACATGCAGGAGACTACAAGCAAAGCCTGCAGAGCAAAAGATGGCAGACTTACTTGAGGAACGGGTACTCCCAGACCAGCCTCCTTTTACGCATGTAGGCGTAGACTATTTTGGACCCTTTGAGGTCAGAAGGGCACGAAGCATGGTGAAACGCTACGGCGTCCTGTTCACATGCCTTGCTCTTAGAGCTATCCACATAGAGGTGGCTCACTCTTTAGATACCTCATCGTGTGTCAATGCCATCCGAAGATTTATCAGCAGAAGAGGTCAAGTGTCTACTATGCGCTCGGACAATGGCACAAATTTTATTGGTGCCGAGAGAGAACTCCGAGAGGCCCTAGAAGAGCTTTGATCACATCAAATCAGAGATGAC
Source organism: Sardina pilchardus (assembly GCF_963854185.1). Lineage (NCBI taxonomy): Eukaryota > Metazoa > Chordata > Actinopteri > Clupeiformes > Clupeidae > Sardina > Sardina pilchardus. Next base: position 1,318,595 of record NC_085006.1, read on the forward strand.
CTGATGCAGAAGGGTATCACCTGGATTTTTAATACCCCGACTGCCTCCCACCAAGGTGGAATATGGGAACAACAGATTCGCACTGTCAGGAAGGTGTTGAATTCTGTATTGAGACAGCAGGTGTTGGATGATGACGGCCTTCACACTCTGCTTTGCGAAGTTGAAGCAATCATCAATGACCGTCCTTTAACTGCTGCCTCCGATGACCCCAACGACCTAGAGGTTTTGACTCCCAATCATCTTCTGTTAATGAAGAAACAACCAGCTCTTCCGCCTTGCGTGTTTAACAGGGATGATGTCTACTCCCGCAGAAGATGGAGACAAATTCAATATATGGCCAACTTATTTTGGTCAAGATGGACCCAGGAATACCTCCCGTTGCTACAGGAACGACAGAAGTGGCATACTCACAAGAGAAATTTCACACCTGGCGACCTTGTGCTCATTGTGGATAGTTCTGCCCCAAGGAATGCCTGGCTGACTGGAAGAATCCGGCAGACCTACCCAGATGCAAGAGGAGCCGTCCGACGGGTTCAAGTTCAAACCAAGACTAGCCTGTTAGATAGACCAACTAACAAACTCTGTCTTTTGCAGGAAGCAGAATGAGTCCAGAAAGGACTACTGATGGATCTAAAATCTGAAGTTTGATTGATAGATTAAATGATTATGTACAGTAGATGTTGATATGGATATGGCTCTATTTGTAAGTTTGCAATTGTTATGCATCCTGCCTATACAATTAGGGGCCGGAGTGTTAGAGCCATAGATTATAATTCATATTTGTTTATTATTTGTATGAGTATTTTTGTAATTTATTTATATCATTTCATGAAAGAGAGAATAATTTCATCTAGAGTTAATAGTAATTTAAAAATGTTAAAATGAACAAGGACTCTTAATTTGATAGTGTGCGTAAAGACGCATTTTTGGCTTGTAGAACGTTACAGAAGATGGATGGATTGGAGAGCACGGTTGCACACAGTTTTTTGACCGTGCTTGACGTGCTTGTCGTGTTGAGAGATTAGAATACAGAAAGATTGTAACAGGAAGAAACATTTCATTTATTGTTTATAGGTAAAGTGACATTTTCTTAGATAAAGATTTTTTGTTGAACACACGTTTTTGCACGCGTCCATTATTTCCCAATTCATGAATGACACATATACTGGATCTGCTGCCATAACACCATATAAGAGAACTATTCTGCATCTGTAGTCACTGTGTCACATGACTTGGGAGGTATTGGAAAAAAGTACAATGTTCTATAGGAAATGTATGGATTTAAATAAATATCATACAAAAGGAGTGTGCATAAAATGCCAAAGAGGTGTGTCTGATTAGTCCCATGGTTTGAAGTCACTGGGTGTCTTGGGATATATTGAAAAAAGAAAAGTATGCATTAACATTCAAATCTTCCTACAAAATATAGAGTATGCGGGTAGGGCCTAAAGAGATATGAGATTAGTCCCATATACTGTACAGTAGAATAACTTTTTTGCATTGTGTCACTGGGTCATGGCTTGGGAGATATTGAGAAAATGAGACGCTCATATATAAAATAGTGTGCACAAAATGAGGTGTGTCTGATTAGTCCCATAGGAGAACTTTCCACAGTCACTTAGGTCACATGGCTTGGAAGGTATTGAACAAAGTAGAATGTTTTGTATGGGAAATATATTTCTTTCAATTATTCCTATAAGATAGAGTGTGCATACAAGGCCCATAAAATAGCCATACAAAAAGAGTGTGCATAAAATGCCTATAAAAAGAGATGTATCTGATTAGTCCCATTATGGATAACCATTCTGCATAAGTTTGAAGTCACTGGGTCACATGACACCAATGTTGTTGACAAAAAGACTCACTAAAGTACAAAAGTATGAAGGCAATTTAGAAAGTACTTTATAGATGTCCCTAAGAGGTCGGTGAAACCCAAAGCAATGAATATTTAGCATCTGTTGAATAACCAACATCAAACAAACCTCACCTGAGATACATTGTCTTCCTTCTTGAATCTTCTTCAAAAGGAGAGATTGTTTTTATAAGAACACCACACTCTCCCCTTTGCTAGTGGCTGCGTGCATTGTTTTCATCAGTATTCAAACATTACAAAAAGAAAATCACACTCACACACAGTAGTTCTTTCGCTGTCTGATGTCTTTTTTTCAGTAAGGGTTACAAACAGATGTTTCAGCCAAATGGCCTCTTTTATGAGACTTCCTTGTTTTTAGAGCCAAACTGCTTATGTTTAATTACCACCACCTGTATCCAGTGTATAGGTGTATAGAATTGTCCACTTTGTGTGATCCAACATATTGGGCCAAGAGACAAAGACACTCAAATCTGATGAGCTTTTGAAAATTCTAAGATTGTGAGTTGCCACGTTCACAAATCGGAGTAACATTAAAACATCTCCACAACCTTAGAAATCCAGGTCTTCCCTTAATGGGGATCATCCGTTTCTAAAACTGAAGTTCATATAGGGCTTCAGCCGGCTGCCTATATGTAACATCTACCATTTCAAGGTTACCACATTCACATAAACAATAACCAACTCTAGAGGTCGCCAAAGTGCTATTCCCCTGGCCTCCCTCTACCCTGATGCACTAAAACAGAAGTTACACTCATTTTGTCTGTATTCAAATAGATGCCCCCCCCCCTCACTCTCTGTAATATAAACATACACACAGTCTCTCTCACAATCATTGACCCTCTCACACACACACACACACACTTCTCTCTATTTGAGATATGTGAGTGTACATGTATATGTGTATGTGTATATGTGCATAGCTCCTTCTCGTTTCAGTCTGCCTACATTGAAAGAATTTTCCAATTATAAAATGAATGGGCTTATCAAAGCCAGCATCCTTAAACTGACTTGACTGTATTCAAAAGGAAGTCTTCCTGTTGAGGCCTTTAGGCGCTGGGGGCAGGGGTGCTTGAGGAAAGGGGATGGCCCATTTCCTCAGGAAAAAAAGCATCACCGGCACACTACAAAACAAGCCTGCCAGGAAATAGTTCCAGCCCGGCTGATCCAGAGGTGCATTCTGGTTTCGCTGCACCAGTGGGACAGCCCAGCAACCGAGGAATTGGAAATGCCACTATTCTGACAGATTCAACAGTTCTCATGTGCTGAGCAAGGTAAGAGTTGTTTTTTTTAGCTATGAGCTGCTAAGCTTCTAAATGCTGCCTCACAAAATTCTTCCAGTTATATTTTTGTCGATTTACAAAATCCAGTTACGAAATAGACTCTTCAGAAGAATGGGGGGGACCTGTTATAATATCTGTGAATTGTTGTACATTTTCTTCAAGGTTTTTGATGACTTTGCTAGGTTCATTTTGTTTTATGGTGGTTATCATTTCTTTGAAATAAATATAATATATATGTCTTAATTATAAATGTCTTTATTATTACTCACTGTTAGGGATGGTCTGAGGAATAGTTTAGTATCTGTTTCATTATTTTGAACACTACGCTTATAGCATTCCAGTTCAGCAAGGGTATCTTTAGAGCATTTGCAGAGAGAGCTACAATCCCACATGTAGGCAAATACACCTTCCTATCATTTGTTTTTGTTTAGCACTTTTTGGTTCATTGACATTTTATCTCCTAATCTCAATTTTTCACTTGCACCCTTCAAATCTCAACAACAAAAAAACAATCTCTTAGCCTTTTCATGGAGCTGTTGTTGCAGGCCTGCAACAATTCCATGCATGATTAACTGCAGGTAGAAATAAAGACGACGAAAATCTAATTTCACTAAGCAAAAATGTCAAATGTGAGTCAAATGCTTTTCATAAGTGACTTCCATGGAGATACTAAGACAAAGTAGTAGAACAATGTGAATGTATTCTTTTTCTCCTTGTGTTTTTGCTAAATGAAATTGCAGAATTGATTTGTAACTCACAAAGATTTCAGTTTTTTAAAGGAACATTGGATTTGATCACTGTGATGCAAATACCGAATTACAGGATTACCAAATCCCAGACCTTAAAATAGATCCCAAACCAAGTTAAAAGTTTTGAAAAACCCAAAGGGCAGGTTTGATCCGGATCAAATAATTGGACTACATGTGATCTTATTTTGAAATACCTCTTTTGCATTTGAAAAGCCCAATTTGCAAGATTTGGTCCTATTGCAGTATTATTACAGTGCTTTTGCAAAACTGGGCTCAGATGACAAAAGTGGCACTCCGATGACAATAGTAAGACATGCTGAACTCAGTCCTGAAAATGCTTACTGGACTATTTACACTGTTCAGGATCACAAAGGACAAAGGGCCTGTTGGCATTTGGATGCATCCACTGTTTACATGTCAACTCCTTAGCTATTACAACAACAGAATGGAAGGTCTCAGTTCATGGTGGTGGTATGTTCTATGTCTATTTGTAGCTGCGTTGCCTAGGTGTCTCCATCCAATGTATATTCCAATGTTTTGTGAAGCAGATGGCATAGTCCTATCATATCCACATTTGGTGGCAACCAAACATTTAATGATGTTAAAGTTATCATGCTACAACATGAACTGGACTATACAGAAGCAGTTTTTATTACTGTAGGCCTATACAATATAGTAGCCTATATTTTTGCGCACACGGTTTAAGATGTTATATTTTTATTTACTTAGGCCTACTTCATGGATAATGTATTTAACACCATTAATTAGGGCTAATTATTAAGCTCTGTAGACTATCCTCTGGCATTATTCCATCCCAAGTAGGTGTAATTCTGTTTCCATTGGTAGATGGATGGATAGGCTAGTTGTTCATGCATTCATTGAGTAGGCCTAGGCATGTTGATTCTAAACACGACAGCATGATCACCTCAGGGATATCAATGGTTGTAGTGCTGTGCAAATATTATCTGCTGCGTGAAAATGGTAGAGGAAAATGAGTCCTCTAGACAGACAGCTAGCACGTCTGCCAGTCAAGTAGCCTTCAGAGGAGATATTTTTGGTAGGCTTGTCTGTCCGTTTTTATAACAATGACATCGAGCTCAACAGTCATCAAACGCCATAAAAGTCTGGCGCTCCTCATAGGTTTGTAGGCGTGGGCGTAGGCCTATCATTCTTTTGCGGGAGTCTTGAGGAACCATCCCCCAGGTTAAACTCCAACAAAACGTTGGTAGCCTACTGTAGGTTGATGACACATCTTGGTCTGCAGCGAGCCGCCTAGTAAACGTTAATTCACCTGGATTTATATATATATTTAAATATAAGTTTGCCATTGGGCTACAGCGCTTAAGGATCTAGCCATGGGTAATGTAAGTAGCCAAACGTTTCTCTTCTATCTTCACTCGTTAAACAATGTTAAGCTATCTACGGGACATGTTACGGAGGGCGAACGACAATCCTCAGAATTGTTTGTAGCAACAATACCATAGCCTATAGGGAATAACAATAATAAAACCATTGCTTTAGCATCTGAATTAGGCTATTAACTGCATAACCTAGGCAATGAAGGCCTACGGTCGAATGATTATTATATTATCACGGGACAAGGCCGGGGCACTCCATAAGTGGGTGTAGCCTATCCTGGATTGCAATTGTGTGACCTTCACAGCACAGGTGAATGGTTAAATGATAGCCTACATTCATTCACCAGCCTTAACGGAAAAGTAAGCCATAAGAAATAGTAGCCTACAGTTGAGAAATATCCAAACATGTCGTTTTTCCGCCAAATAAGCTTAGGCGCTATTCTCTTTTCAGACAAGTTTTACTCTATGTAGGATAGGCAGCATTGTAACTACAAACGTTAGACCTTGATCTAGCGGTGTAAGGTTAAATATTGACCAAATATTCCAAGAGTAGAAAAGGGTGTGTGATTATGGAAAAACACCTGGTTTATGGCAGTTTTATGGCAGGCTATGCCTAGGCCAGTGGTTCTCAAACTTTTCACAATGAGAGAGCATTATACTCTCCAAGTAGACTACCGCAATGCTTGTAGCCTACTGTTTTGCATTGTTTTGTTTTGTTTTCTCAAGAAAGATAAAAACTAAATATAAAAAAAAGTAATTACCCTACATAGGCCTATATTTTTTTGAAATGTCATTTGAAGTGATTATTTTGTCTTCATTAAATAAAACATGCTGTGGTAGGCCTACTTTGGAGACTCCCAGAGTAGGCTACCACAACAGAGTCTGCGTGCCACCAGTGGGCCTCGGCAATTTTCCTCTGTCCCTTGCCGTTTTGAAGCCTAAGGATTAAAGCCTTCTAATAGCATGAATTTGTGATAGGCTACAGCACCCCCCCCCCCCCCCCCCCCACCCACACACATTTTTTTTAACAGGCCTAGCCTACATCAATCTCTGAACTTTCAAAGCTTTAAGTGGAAAGTTTTGACAATCAAACAAAATCAAATCTTTTAAAACATTTGAAAAGTAGGACTAAGGGTCCTGAGGTAACTGAGGTAACAATCGCAAACTAATTTACACAATCCAGTCAGGAGACCAGGCATCGCACAGGTCTGTCCAAAGTTGTTCTGTGATGGATTATGAATCACAGGGCCCCTGAGCACGGACATAAAAAGGCCCCCCCTGCCCTAACTTAGTAAATCAGTAATAGTAAGGAGGAAGGAAGGAGGAAAACTAGTGAACTAGAAAGCAATTCCAAGAAATTAAATTCCATGAAAATGGCAAAAATGAAATGTGAAAGGGAGTAAAAGAGAGAGAATGGGGATTTAGAGCACATTAACAGTATATTGTTTTATTCCACTGCTCGGTTGAGTTCCCCATTGTCCTGCGTTCTATAAGGGTGTGCATTAACTTTAGATTTACGCACGGCTATGAAGTAGCCTAGTTCCAATTTGTTGGCCGTATCACACTTGAATATTAATTCGCCAAACTTGTTGTGAAGTTTAAATGCACTGTCACGTTACATACAAGCTGTAAAATACAGACGTTCAGATCATAGTAACGTTTAGCATATGACAGAGGTGTCATTTAGCTAGTTAGGTGGCAGTAGTCTAAGAAAAATAGCAATCTTTCAAAGTTAACGTAAGTAGTAATTTAATGTATGTGATAGACAGATAAAGGCTTGAAATGGATGAATGGATGGAGGTAAGGCTGGATGGAAGGTGCCTAGACATACAGTAGTGGTGACATAGTGGTGGTTGCTAGGTTGTTACTAGGGTAATTGAGATTGTTGTTAAGGTGTTGCTAAGACACATACAGTTGTTGCTATGCCAAATAAGGTGGTTGCTATTCTGGTTGCTAAGTTGAGATGGTTTGATGGATGTTGATAATAGTTTAATGGATGGATGAATTCTTAGAAGATGTGGTTACTACTCTGCTATATAAAGTGGTAGGCTACCTGTTGATAAGGACAATTTCCAAACCGATAATATATTAATATGATAACACAACAGTATGAAGCTCTTCATCCAAATCCAAATAGGCAACTAGGCCTAATTTCTTTTATAGCCAATTTGATAATGAACATTGATAGTTCACTGGATGATACTGAAGTCATGCATTTATGGTTGTTTTTTTCCTGTTAGAAACTCTGCAACTTGAACAAGAGCATGAGGGATCACAGCACGAGATAATTTGTGTATGCTATTATGTGTGAATTAAATGAAGAAGTGAAATCTTCAGTGGTCATATGCAGGCTCATGTAGCCTAAATAGGCATATCATCGCATTGCACTTATCCTGACTGTAGAAGAGCATTTAGCATACTGTGGTTATCGCAGGTGCACACAAACATCACAGTTTGACCAGGCTATGTTATGTTGGCAGAACGATTATGTACCTGTAGGCCTACAGTATGTTTTTCAAACTGGTGAAATATTCATCAATGATAATTTATGCAGGCTTGTGCAGCCTGAATTAGACTGATATAATTTAGCATTCATCCTGGCGGTAACTTTAGATCAAGCAATGAACTCAAAATATTTGATGAAACTGATTACCTCAAATTATTTAGCTACGCTAACATATTCTTTAAGTAATATCTACTTAAAATGAGACTTTTCTTAAGCTCAAAATCTTTAAGGACAAGGATCAAATTAAAAATAATAATGTGAGAAATATGTTTTTAGTAATTACTACATTAGCCAGACAAGCTCTTTAGACTTCAAATCTTTGAGAAAATGAACAACATTAAAACAAATAACTTCAACAAACAAACATTTTAAGTAATTACTACTCGAAACTCTAAACTTTATTCACACTCATTTTTTTTGAGGACGTTGATGAACTGAAACATAATAATTTGACAATCAAAAATTTTAAGTAATCACTACTTAAATCTTGGATAAGTTCAATGAACCTGATCATTTTGAAATCATTGTTAAATCTAGCAAATTTGACACTAAAGATGGAATCGATTTTTTTAAGTTAACGCTCCTAATAATATATTAATATTAACTCTATTGAAACACATTTTATTTACTGTTTATATTTACTATTTTCCTCAAAAACAAACATATTTTGTTTGTATGATCCAAATGAAAAGACAATTTCACTGCACATTCCATTTATTTAAGATCTACATTTGAATTCTAACAGAACAACCTCCCCAGCAATGGGGTTAATACAAAACATCAAAGAAATAACAACCATTTCGTCAACAAAGGTAAAAATACTCAAATAACAAGGCCAACATAAATAAAAAGTCAAAAAGTTGATTGAGTATTAAAATGCTGGCACTACCAACAATGAGATTTGGAAAACAGACTGCATACTCATCCATCATCAGCAATTAATTTTTAAGGCTAAGTAGTCTAGGAGGTAACGACTTCTGGTCATCCAAACCTATTATAATTTTTTGAATGAAATTAAATGCGTAAGACAATTGCTTTGGATAATCAACATGGTGCATAAATTAAGGCAAACAGTAAAATTAACGCATCTGTCAACTCTGTTATATCACACTCAACAATAGCTCCCTCAAGAACTATAGAATGGATAGCATGACCAAACTTCACAAGGGAGTCCGTATCACTTGAGACAGTGGGAATAGCTACAGCTGCATCCGAGAGGTCAGGCAGGTCAATTTCTGCCTGAAGAACATGACAGTAATTAGTTAATGAGTAGAGTAGTAAGTGAAAAACACTATATGTGTATTTCATATAATATGAAATACCAGTGAATGAAAAGTTCAGGCAAAATTCCCAAATATAATGGAATGGATTGGTCCGCACACTGGGTAGGCTCCAAAAATACACTTTATTTACTTCATAAAAGGCAATGTTTCAAAAACGTTGCCTTTTATGAAGTAAATAAAGTGTATTTTTGGAGCCTACCCAGTGTGCGGACCAATCCATTCCATTATATCTATATTTTTGTCCGGCACCTGGACTATTTCTGTGGATGTGCGCACCCCAACCAAACGCTAAAATTCCCAATTATGACATAGTGTAGTATGATTTAATTGCTATTCTGTTGGCTAGGAAGATGAAGTCAGAAGAATAGTAATCCTATGCATATATTAAATAATACTATAGTACAAGCGACATATAAACACAAGACACAACCTCCTGCTTAGTTTTTCTATGAAATCGTGAGAGATGAATTTTCAGTGCATTGATAGACTGGAAGGACCAAATGCATGAGTGGTGTATGCATGGTCATGGGCTGACCCTTGAAAACTGACTGCGATTTAATCGATAATGTCAAAATACTGTAACTGAGCCTGTGTCTTGGAAAAGGCGTCACATAACCACATAGCCAACCCATTTTGGTATATAAAGAGTCATTGCACGAGAAAACCAGGCAGAACAAGCAGGAGGTGGGAAGAAGGGGGTCGGCCAAATCGGCTCATACTTTGTATATGTGATAAGTATGTGGAAGTATGAACAGCCATATACTTAAAACCCTCCAGCTGTTTTTTGTTATGGAGTTCTGGGACCCCTCTCAGAGACCCTCAAAAATCCAACAATTCATGGCTGAAAATGACTGAAATTGCCATTTCTACCCTGATTATCCTGATAAAGATATGAACACGAGCTTTATGTTTCCATAGAGCCTAGGTAGCATAGTTTTAAAGACCAAAAGGTGCACCGAGGGGTTATCTACGCCACTGAAAGCAGAATTTTCATCCCTCTAAAATTGGTCATTTTTAGGAGGCATTATCTCACATTCGCAGTGGCTTTGGTGGATGGTTTTACTGTTGCTGGACAGAGGAACATCTTCTGATTCAAAAACAATGGTCGTCTAATTGGGCCACACATAATGTGCGCCGTGCCAGGAGGGTCTTTCCGGTATTTTTTCGGATTTTGGAGTATAATAAACCAGGTAATAATATCTCACTATAGGGTAATTTATGGTCAATTTTTGTGTCACTGTATGACAAATTGTTAAAGAAAGCTTTAATTAACTAGAAAAGCACTCAAAGAGTGCAGACCTCTGCATGCATTGATGCTCTTGGTTGTCATACATTTGAAACTAGACTATTCAGATCGTCACCGAGTGGCCATACCATGCCATTACATCGCAAACATCTGGCATTAAATCTGTTTGTGATGTAATGCCATGGTATGGCCATGTGATGGCGATCTGAATATGGTTTATCATAGGCCAAAACACGACAAATTCTGCTAAAGACCCTCCTGGCACGGCACACATTATGTGTGGCCCAATTAGACGACAATTGTTTTTGAATCAGTAGATGTTCCTTTCTCCAGCAACAGTAAAACCATCCACCAAAGCCACTGCGAATACGAGATAATGCTTCTTAAAAATTAGAGGGGGGGACATTCTGCTTTCAGTGGTGTAGATAACCCCTTGGTGCACCTTTTGGTCTTTAAAACTATGCTACCTAGGCTCTATGGAAATATAAAGCTTATGTTCATATCTTTATCAGGATAATCAGGGTAGAAATGGCAATTTCAGTCATTTTCAGCCATGAATTGTTGGATTTTTGAGGGTCTCTGAGAGGGGTCCCAGAACTCCATAACAAAAAACAGCTGGAGGGTTTTAAGTATATGGCTGTTCATAGTTCCACATACTTATCACATATACAAAGTATGAGCCGATTTGGCCGACCCCCTTCTTCCCACCTCTGCCTGGTTTTCTCATGCAATGACTCTAAAATCTAAAGTCTAAGGTGTTATCCCTTCCTTGATACAAAAACCTCCACTCAACTCTAGCCTTTGTGTATCCCTATGGAGAGATGCAAATTGAGATTAAGCTGATTTGCACCTGTGTCAAGGGCCAGCTGCTCAAGGCCCTATCAAGTTTAATTGACAGCCAGTTAAATTGAACCTGCATTATACTGCTCTCTGCTCAGCTCTCTCTGTCAAACCATTCACTCATCCACACACACACACACACACACACACACACACACACACACACACACACACCTGACTGCAGCACTTCATATATACCACACTTCTCCATGCTCTCCACAACTTTCTCACCTTAACCTAACTCCCCCACTTCACTGCATCATAGAAAGCCACACTCCTTACATCCACTCACACATGCACACACGCACGCACGCACGCACGCACGCACGCACGCACGCACGCACGCACGCACGCACGCACGCACGCACGCACGCACGCACGCACGCACACACACACACACACACACACACACACACACACACACACACACACACACCTGACTGCAGCACTTCATATATAGACCGGTTTCAGCCCCCTACCAACCGTCGTCAAGAACGAAGTGTCTACCCTCCTGGGTGTCTCCAGGTTGTTGTTTTATCCATAATGCGTTGTGTAATTCAGCTCATACAAAACCAATACATTGAGAGAGAGAGAGAGAGAAAAACAGGACGCAAACTTTTTTCGGTGAAAACCTTCCTTTACTGTTCTTGGTTTGATCACGTGATCACTCATATGAGGCTCATCCAGTTACGCCCACCCAAAATATCATATAGCTGAAGCGACGTTTGCAATGACATAATGCATCTTACAGAAAATAACGTCACAAGGTTACTTCAACTGTCAAAAATGCAGGTGTTTGCAATTCTTGTGCAGGAAATGCAATATTTTGGACATGAAAAAATGCATAGCAAGCCACACAGTGCCAGTAGGCCAGAGTAGGCTATTTTAGTTTTTTGAAAAGGGTCTAATGTCCCTCATTTTCAAAAGTCAAATGTTGACAGGTATGGTAGGATACTAATATGTTATATTGAAGCAGTTTAGGTTAGTGTAGCCTATATTAACTGTTGAAATTAAGTTCTTTTAATAAATATTTTTTATCCTTTATCATTTCTCAGGTTAATCATTCCCAGAGAATGTCTGAGAAACCACTGACACCTTGGGTTATATGTGAAGAAAGTGGAAAAGTTTTGGCAGCACACTGTGACTGCATGGCCGGTCTAGGGGAAAGTTGTAGTCACGTTGCATCGTTACTGTGGGCCACAGAGGCTGGTGTTAAACGCCGTGAGTCCTTAACAGTAACTGATAAAAAGGCATACTGGGTTTTGCCTGCAGCTGTGAAAAGTGTTCCTAGTGCAAAGGTAAAGGACATTGACTTCTTCAAGTCAGAGGCTTCTGAGCACTCACTTGGACCTCATATTACTCAGCCACCTGAAAAATTCGATACCTTCTTGCATCTTTACATAACTGCCCTTCAAAACCAGCTATTCTGTCCCTTATTCCTAAATATTCCAATGCCTATGTTCCTAAATCCCTCAAGCCTGACCTACCTACAGTACATTGCTAACAGCACTATATGACAAGGAACTGACTGATGCAACCTTTGATGAAGTACTCACAAAAACAATCCCCAAGGCTGCTAGATACTGTACCATTACAGACGCACAACAAAAGGCAGTGGAAAGAGAAACCATGGGCCAATGTCAATCTCGTCTATGGCACAGAATGAGAACTGGGAGGGTAACTGCTTCCAAATATAAGGCTGTCTGTCATACAGATGCAACACAGCCTTCTCACAGCCTTATCATGGGGATCTGCTATCCTGAGACTAACAAATTCACAACACCGGCTACTCAGTGGGGATGTAGCAAAGAAGCAGGTGCTCGCAATTGTTACGCAGGTCAGGCGAGGGAAAACCATCAAGATCTTGAGATACAAGATTGTGGTTTATATATTAGCAAACGTTATGGATACATTGGAGCCTCACCAGATGGTGTAGTGTCATGTAAATGCTGTGGCATAGGAATTTGTGAGATAAAGGTAACCAGACTAAAATAGTTATTTAAATACAATTGCAGTTGTAATAAATAAATAGATAGCTAAATATCAATATTAAACATAAATGATTAAAAATGACTTTACTATTTGCAGTGCCCCTTCACTCACAAGGATGATTCCATTCAGTCTGCTTTGTTGGACAAAAAGTTTTGCCTTGAGAAGAATGGAGATGAGCCCTATACCCTTAAGCGCACACATCCATATTACTATCAGTTAGATAGATAGATGCTTCTTTTTGTCAATACTGTATAACCCGGGCAGAGAATTCCACCTATTAATTCAAGTTAAAGAGAATCTCCTACTTAATTTGTTTCTTTTAGGTCCAAGCTCAACTCCTGGTTACTGAACATAAATACTGTGACTTTGTTGTATGGACCTCCAACTCCATGGTGATTGAGAGGATTTATCCTGAACAAGACTTTTTTACTGACACCCTGCCAAAAGTCAAAGAGTTCTTTGAGCGAGGAATCCTCCCAGAGTTAGCTGCAAAATTCTATTCCAGGCCACCAAAGCCAGAGAGTAGGAAGAAGAGAAGGAAAGTGGAAACATAAGTGTATTATCACCATCAATATTTGTCTTTTAATATTTGCAGTTATATATTTCATCAAATTATATTTTCAAAAGATTTATATTCACTTTTTATATACAACTATATTATTATACATAAATGTTTTTCAAAAAGAACAATTATAGGCTTATAATATGTGCTAAACAATTTGTTAAGCTTTGTTATATATGTAAGTATATGTAAAATGTATATAATGTGTAATATGAAAAATATGTGTGTCTGAAAAATTGAATTACAATACCAGTTACTCAAAGGGAACAACTGAGTCACACATGTTTGTCAAAGCATAGCAAACAGTGACAATTTTGTCAAGAGTGGTAGCATTTGCACTGCGGACCTTTACGTAATCAATAGACATTGTAGAACCAAGTATATTGAATTTCTTCCTTATGTTCCCAATCACCCTCTCCACGTGTATCCTCAAATTGGCAATTCTCCTGGTTTGTTCAACCTCTATTCCACTTAACTGTGCCTTTCCTTTCGTAAACGCCGGCAATTTTACAGTTGCGCAGTGTAAGCCAACAGATTCCCCAATGTTGAAACCGTGATCCGCCAAAATGAGGTCACCAGGCAAAAGCTTGTCGAGCAGTCCACTTTCTTCTGTTAAGTGCTTGTCAGAAACACGTCCACCCCACCCATCGGAGATAAAGCTCACTGTACCTTGGGGAGTGATGCCAATCAGGTACTTTATGGTGTTTGTATGATGAGTAGGTTTGGGCCCTGGCTAGTGGATTTGTCGCTCGTTCCAAGAAAATTTCGAAGCAGTCAATATGATCACCACACAGTTTTGAGAGTGTTTTCGAAAGTCCATTGGCATTGTTTTCAATAAATCATTTCTCTCTGGCCACATGATCAAGGGTTTGAGGCAAACATACATGATGTCTAAAACATGATTAAAAGTTCTTGATACAGTTGCTTCACTGATCCCTCCGAATCTATAGGCCAAGTCTTTTCCATAAAGATTAAGTTTCATTCGCATGATAGTGAGAATAAGTTTTTGGAATGCATTGAAGTCGGAACTCTTGTTTCAAGGTGCCCTTTGAGGTATTCGTACAGGGAAAATAGTAACTGCCAGTTGGGAAGGCCAGTGAAGCGAAGAGTTTTCTCGTCACTTCCAATAAACCCAGCCATGTCCAGTTTGTATTTACTCAGCTCCTCTTGCAGCCCATTTACTTCGTTTTGTAACTGTTCACAATGTTTCATTGTCATTTCAGTCTGACAAGAAACCCCTGTAACAGCAACATCTTCCGTAACATTCACTGTGACCCGTTTGTCGACTCTTTCCTGCAGTCTACGGTGTCTCTCTATGCTATCTTTCTGCACACCACAAACGTTATATGTATGTCCCAATTTCTGGGATGGAGCCCAGTCTGGATTGTTTTCATCCAGAAGTGAAGCGGGTTTACCTAAGGAAAAGAAACGGATGTTTTACGGAAGGTAGGCTAAACATTAAGCTGGTCACTTATTGATCTAGCCTGATTTGGGCCAGTTCTGCAGGGGTGAGCAAAGGGGAGCAACCGCACCGGTCCCCCCAAAAATAACCTTTGTGTGCTGATTCTGCTGTAAGTGCACGTTATTCTACATGGACTTGAATTTATTGTGGAAAAAAAAGTTTAGGCCTATGTAATTACCTCTATTACATTGTTTTAGGTTGTGAATTTGAGGTAGGCCTAATAGAAAAAAGAAATATTGCAAAGTCACATTTATTTGTAAGGTTAAAACAAGGAAGTAAAAATGCTTTATGTAGTAGGTTACAATAGATTATATGTTTTTGTTTACAAAGTCAGTGTTAAACAGAAGTGATAGATTTTCCTAGTTCTATCCTCTCTTGAGGAGAGAGATGTTAGGCCTAATGTAGCCTATTGCAGTTAGTTGTAATTAACACTCCTTGCCTGTTGGTGTCGTCCTCCTTAGTTCAGACTGGAGTCTAGTATTTTAAAGTGTAACCAGAGAAACATGAGTTCGTGATGACATTTAGAAAAGTGTTGCTCGTGTGAAATTGGTCTCCGTGGTTTATTAATTAATCCTCATCAAACAGTACAATACCAAATACAAATGTGGTAGCCACACACAAACAAAGAGCTCAAACGAAACGTAAGGTAGAAAATACAAAAAAGCGGCAAAAAAACGTAAAGAAGCCAACGATTTCTTGATTAATGTTCGGGCAGTAGCTGCTAGGAGGATACTGAGGCAGATAGCAATTATGCTAGCGCATCCACCACGAGTGCTAACAGACGCTTCAAGTTTTACTGTAAGGTAAGATAAGGTGGACTTAGTGCAAACCTGTATTACTAGGCCTACTAGTGTGGAATTATTCTACAATATTCACTCATGACAGTAAAATAGACCATCCTAAGTCAATATACTGCAGTAATTCCTCTCTCAACCAGTAGAAAATGTTGTGAACACCTGATTATGCATGGGGGAAAAAATACCGTCATATACCGTGAAACCGTCAGAATTTTGAAAAATACCGTGATATACATTTTTGCCCATACCGCCCAGCACTAGGTGGACTTCACAGTAGCCCGCTGTGGCATGATTGCTTGTTTGTATCTTGTGATATGATTTTGCATTGGTTGTTTCTGCTGGCCAACACACTCCGCTGTTTGGTTGACCGCGTTATGAGTGTTGGTGCTTGTTGTAACGGGATGTGTGCAAGTCTGTTTTTCTTTTTTTTTTCGAAGGGGGGTGGGGTTCGGTGTGCCATGGTTGCTCCCATAGACAGTGCTCCCCGTCCCAGAAGAGCATAGGATGGGCCTGGGTTAGATTACAATGAGAACATTATTAGCCCATAGGGTTATAGCCTTAAATATTGTTTACTTTAGCCTACCTGATAGAAAGTGGTCACTACAGACTCGTATGATGTCCAAGTTTTTTGTGCAGCCATCTCCCAAGAGATCCTCTCTTCTTATCCGGCTTAACCACGTATCTCTACGTTTTTTATATAAGTCTCGCCTTGTCTGCGTGTATCGTTTTGCAGGTATTGACGGTAAGCAGAAATAGCTTCGTTTATCGCGATTGGATCTACTAGAGCAACCGTACACAGCACAAAAGTTCACCATCTTGCGTCTCTGTTTCAAGTTTGGCTACTGTAACGTTGCAGCTCTGGGTTCGCTTGTCTTCTGAGTTCGTTCTTGACGACGGTTGGTAGGGGGCTGAAACCGGTCTATACCACACCGATTAGCTGCTCTGCCTGGCTAAAGAGTTGTACTAATTAGAATCAGCTGGTTGGTTGGACTTTTCCACCTCTGCACATACTGCCCCTTACCAGCATCTTATTAGCCATTTTCACGTGATGTCTGCAGCTGGGTATCAATTCGTCCGGTAGCAGTAATATGCAGTCATAACGTCATTTAACTTTACTCTCAAATCAAGGCAGCTACGAGAGCAATGATTGCAGACGATGGGCCCTATCATGCCAACCGCGCAATGAGCTTTCACGACTTGCGCAACCTATAATTACTATTCTCTGCGAGCGCATCCTTCTTTTTTCCAGCGCAAATGTACGTTCTCTAAATGGGAGATGATATTGCGCCGTAACAGGCGTGTCAGTGAAGAGAAGAGGTGTGGTCCGGCGCAAAGCTCGCCAGTCGCTAATATATGGATGCAGAAAGTAAGTGCGCCACTGACCAGGAAAAACCTAGTCGGAAATCACTCGCGCATAGCTGAAAGGCTATTTTATGAGCGCATGAAGCTTGGGGATATGGAAGAGTGCACAGTGCGCGCACACACCCTACTTCCAGGCGCGCGGGATCCTCTTTTTGACCAGGGGTGCTGAATAACAAAATAATGAAGAATGTCCACGATTTCTCCCTGCTATACATGTTTTGGATTTTGACTGCTAAATACGTCATTAGCGCGGTGTAGTTTACGTGTAGTGACGTTTCATATATCCTAGTCCTTTGCAACCACAAATTCTAATGTTCTACAAATGCGACAGCACCAGGCGTGTAGCACCGCATTATGTAATAACACCGCATTATGTAATAAATGTGCACGCCATTATGTAATAATTGCCGCATTCTGTAATAATCTGCCGCATTATGTAATAAAATTTCTTGAACGCAATATGTAATACATTTTGCTGCATTATGTAATAAGTTATTACATATTGCGGTTGTTACTACATAATGCAGGTGTTGCATTTTTTTTTTTTTGCCAAATGTAACAATTGGTGCATTATGTAATAACCAACCGAAATTGACATTTTCATTGAATAAAAACAGCTTAATAATGTGTATTTTACTCAAAATGAATGCTTACAAATAAGTGTTAATTTAACGATGCAATTAAGTATTTAAGCAACTAAATGAAAAACAATTCAGCTGCAACATACAGCCTAACACACTGATCACACAATGGAACTGCAGAATAATAAGTGAATTTTAACAATGTTCTTTACCTACAGTAAAAAAGGCCATGACTCACATTTCACACACATATAGCCAAACTATCAGTATATAGAGGGAACTGCCTATCAGAATTCCATTTGATTTATGCTGTTCAGGCACTTAGCCTAAGCCACTACTTGATATTGCTCCTCCTGCAAGGTACTGATTGGGATTCATGGTGTCTATTACTGGCTAGGCAAGGCCTGCTAGTGTATGGCAATGTTTAAACGTAAATTATTAGGGCCCGAGCACCGAGGTGCGGCCGCTAAATTTCTTCCGGGCCACGTTTTGCCTTTTTTTCACCAACTTGGCATGCTCTGAAACTTTTGAAATTTGGCAGCTATGTGTGGAATTGGTAACACTACTAAGTGACAGAGCTCTGGCCAAGGATGTGGCTCAGGGACTCTATAGCACCACCTAACGTGTTGTCTGTTGTGGTAGACACATACATTCACGGAAATGGCCCAGATTTGGTGGATATGTGTGTTCTATTAAATTCAATTTTACATTTAAACTTAAAAGTGAATCTTTGAAGAAGAATTTGAGTTATGATTATGATTTTTGCACATCACATATTTTGAAACACTCTCCTAGACGGTTTATCGAAATCATGTCATATAAGCTCCAAAATGATCTTGAGCGGTTTCTCAAGAGGAATTGCGACCAGATTTTTTAATTTTCGAAGTATATTGAAATGGCGAAATTTTGAATTATGGTGTCTTATTAACAAACAGGAAGTTGGTGTTATAGGCAGAAAAAAGGTTTTAAATTGGATGTAACCTGGCAGCTATATGTGGAATTGCTTCTGCTAGTCAGAGACAGAGCTCTGGCCTAAGGTGTGGCTTCGGGACTCTATAGCGCCACCTAGCAGCACGTTATCTGTTGTGGTTGACACAAACATTCGCGAAAATGAACCAAATTTGGTGGACTTGTGTGTTATTGCTATCGCTAATCAGAGACAGAGCTTTGGCCTAGGGTGTGGCTTAGGGACTCTATAGTGCCACCTATCAGCACGTTATCTGTTGTGGTTAACACATACATTCACGAAAATGAACCAAATTTGGTGGGCACATGTGTTATTGCTATCGCTAGTCAGAGACAGAGCTCTAGCCTAGGGTGTGGCTTAGGGATTCTATAACGCCACCTAGCGTGTTGTCTGTTGTGGTTGACACATACATTCACAAAATCAACCAAATTTGGTGGGCTTGTGTGTTATTGCTGCCGCTAGTCAAAGACAGAACTCCGGCCTCGGGTGTGGCTTAGGGACTCTATAGCGCCACCTAGCGCATTGTCTGTTGTGGTTGACACATACATTCACGAAAATGAACCAAATTTGGTGGGCATGTGTGTTGCTAATGCACATGCTCACCAACAAGTACGTATTTCTTTTATAGATTCCGAAATGTCCTGGCCCGCCATCACCGCTTGCGGCTATATTTATTATTATTAATTTTGTTTTGTTGTACTACAAACTAAGCAGGATTTAGACTGAGATACTGTGTCCTCAATGAACTTGAAAAGAAAACCTTAACCTTTTATGATAATATGTGTTAGCTTAGCTTATGGTTGGCTATGTCATAGCTCTAACTTAGCCAATAATATAATAATATCTGACAACAGAAAACAGAATGCATAGCACACCCATCTTGCCTACAGAATAGCTGTCATTCATCATCCAGTTGACAATAAATTGGTTAACTATCAGAAGCACTAATATGACTGCAAATATTAATTGAAAAGAACCCCTTGTGCGTTTAAATGAGCACAACCAAAGTTAAAAGGTGGATTGTTACAATGTAAGCTGAGCAATAGTTGACATACTGTACTCTTACTTAGCATTTTTGAGTAAAATACACATTATCATGCTGTTTTTAATCAACGGAAATGTCAATTTGTTTGGTTACTACATAATGCACCAATTGTTACATTTGGCCAAAAAAAAAAAACGCAACCCCCGCATTATGTAGCAACAACCGCAATATGTAATAACTTATTACATAATGCAGCAAAATGCATTACATATTGCGTTCAAGAAATTTATTACATAATGCGGCAGATATTACAAAATGCGGCAATTATTACATAATGGCGTGCACATTTATTACATTACTACATAATGCGGTGTTATTACATAATGCGGTGCTACAAGGCGCGTCGCTATAGGTGTTCAAAAGATTAGGGGCTATACCTCGGCTGACCCTTCCATTTCCCGGGGGTCCGGGGGTTTTTCCCCCGGGAAAATTTTAAAATTGGGCTGTGAAAGATGCGATTTCAGCATAGTTTGAGAAGGAAAGTAGGCCAATCGTTGAGGTCCCCGTCGTCATATTTTTTAAAACAAAGCTAATTTCCCCACCAGACCGAAGCGTCTAGATAGGCCTATGCCTAGGCTACATCTAGCAGAATGTTAATAACAGACTCTGACGAAGATGTAGGCTAATCGAAACGTTAGACGGTTGCTTTGCACCTTTGCAATAGGCTACAATAGGCTAAACAAACAAATAAAACCATTAAGCCTTATAAACTGAGCTGCTCCGGTATTTTTCTCTTTTTGATCAACTTGTCCCCTGCCGTGGATGCACCAGTTGCTTGTAGAAGAGCATCTATTCCTTTTTTGAAGTTCCCTATAGGCTATGTAATTTAGAGGTTTAATTACAACTTTAGAACGATGTGACCGGCCACCCGGCGTCCTCTAGTTGTGTTTATAAACGGGAAATACGTGTAACTAGAGACGCCGGGTGGCCAGTCACATCGTTCTAAAGTTGCAACAAATGATTCGGGCTCCATAACGCCAGGTCAGCGCTAGTAACAATGTTGCAGTTGTGGATAGATACGGCTCTGGTGGCTGCTAGCCGTGGCATTCGTTTGGAATATCATAAAAACCTGTGCGGCGATTTTCATCATTACTTTTAAGGCACGAAAAAAAAAAAAAAGGTCTGCCGGCAAGGGGTGCTGCAGCACCCTCAGCACCCCCCTTCCCGCGCCCTTGCATACTTCTTTCATCAGCAGGAGGGCGCAGCCCGAATATAATTAAATAATATTTGTCCGTTTCTCGGTTTTAGGTTCGTGTATTGGTCAGCAAAAAGTAGCCTACATAGCATAACAACATCCACATGCAATAATACAACAATAACGTCTAACAGTGACCTGCTCATTCAGACAACATTACACAGCCCTATGGCTAAGTTACCTTCAGTTAGTTTTGTTCTAGCATACCTTTAACGTCTGGCATTAAACAGCTGTAGCGTTCTGACAACTGTCTACCTTGTCATTGCTCATCTGGAATAACTCCTCTAGCTGCCTGCTGCCTCCATCCTCCATCCTTTCTGTTTTGTTTGTTTAAAAGAACTTGCGATATCAATGATGAGTAGGCTATTGAGTTAGTGAATTAGCTTCACATTGTGTGCTGATAGCGGAGTAAAAGAAAACAACAAGTAGCCTAGTTGCGCGCCTGCGTGCGTAATCTCTCCTGTTCAAACTGTGTGCGCGTGGATATAGCTCTATAGCGCATTAAGTTAATTTTGATAACGTGTTGACTGACTTTTTCTTAAAATAGAAGATTGTAAATAGCCTGATGGCAGGCAGCTAATGGGATGCTGTGCATATTGGGTGGGTACGGTATGGCATGCCAATTTGGTGTGAATACACACACACACCAGGGAAATGTAATAATGATAATGATCAATAGTGAGAACTGGCTTCTGGCTACTGCTGCGGCTGCTGCGTTCATTCTGAAATAATCTATTTAAGTCATAAGCCCCGAGAGACCATAGGCAAGTGCCTAAAAACCCCCTTAGCCGTTCTAAAATCAGTGTAGCCTAAACTACGGACTCGAGTGGCTTATTGCTTTTCTAAAACGGTAACTATACGTCGATGTATTCATAGATAATCATTCTTCCGCCAATAAATATTTCCTCCGTATGAATGGTTGCCAGGCAACATCGAGACGCAGCCACTTTAACTTTTGTGCAAGTTGTGGTAGTGCATTAACGAAATGCGGTCAATGTGTATGTTTGTGTTGGATTTTATAACAGCATCGAACGCGATTCAGCCAATCATCATCAAGGACCGGAACTATCCGTGTTAGAAATTTTTCACAATTTCCCAGCATAAAAGTTGGGAAGGCTTAGCCTTCCCAAGCCTCCATTATGCGCCGCCCATGCCTCACGCACGAGCAAGTCGGTCTCTTCTGGAGTAGACGCCCAGGTAACTCCGCCATAATAATACCAACAAACCATTGAACAATGCGCCAGGCATTTAAAGGGAATGAGAGTGTGAAATCTAATTGGTTTATTGCATGCTAAGACACCCACGACTAATTAACTCAATTAAGTCAACCCCTTTTCACTTTGCGCCGAGCGCAATGTTCACTTTTCACGCAGTCATTAGCCGTGTTCAAGTTCAACTCCAAATGACCTTTTGCAGCAACGAGAGCTGCCGGTGGCAGCAGGGGCGGGGATGCAAACGCTGCTATGAAGTTGTACACTCTCTACTTCCCGTGGTCTAGACTTGACCATGTGACGAATCACGAGGCACGGACCCGCACGGACTCTTGTGGATATGGGGAGGCATCTAAACACCTGCACACACGTCAGGGATGTAAAAGCCAATTAGGGCAAAGACCTGACGTCATGAAGGCAGGGTCTAGGCTCCGCTGCTCTCCGCAGTACCTCCAGACCGGCTGCTCTTTTGCGGAGCAACCGCCTGGCCACGCCTTGCTCCCGCGATAAGTTGAGGCCATGTGATACCGACTGCCGAGTCGAAAACACGCCCATCTAGACCATCGTGGACAGATTTTTAACCACGTGCATCTTGTGCTGCGCAGTTTTTGTGCTGCGCAGCCAACTTGAACGCGCCTATTATAGCCTTTTGCGCTAGGACCGCCCCCAAAGAAACTTGCACGAGTGACTTGCGACAATGCCCATTTGATCCTGATAATAGAGCCCGATAACCGAGGAGACGTTAAGAGACCCCTGCTATACATAGCAGCAACTTCAGCTAGCTAACATGTTAGCACCGAAGATCAAGTTGGTTTGATATTGGATATTTGGATACCCAATGAAAGGCCGTTCCTTATTTTGAATCTCTGTCGAATATCCAATATCAAACCAACTTGATCTTCGGTGAAGCTAGCTGAAGTTGCTGCTATATATTAAGGATTAGGCTACTGACTTTACTCTCAAATCAAGGCAGCTATGTGACGGCAATGATCGCCAACGATAACAAGGAAAATGAAGATAATAAATACACGTGAAATAGTAATCTTACCTCAAGAACTGTAACCGTATCACCATAGCTTTTGCTTACGCTGGATGAACTGATACCCAGCAAAGCTTCAAAGCGGAAAGTGTCTGACGTTAGCGTGAAAAGGGCGAATTAAGCCACATACATACAACACACTGCACCCCCCCTCCCCCATCTACTCTGTCTCAAGCTTTAAGCATACAATCGGACTCTCTTAAGACTACAGGTCCTGTTCACCTTCCTCTGTCCACAACTGTTTGTAAATTAAAGTTTGTTTCACATTTTATCTTAATGTATGTCTTGCTTTTGCATGCACTGGTAATTTCCTCGAAATTATGTTTTCTAGTTTTAAGTCTAAAATGAGATAGTCTTAACTTTTGTGAAACTGGCTTACTTGCATTAGACTGGTCTATAAAGAAACGTAAGACCTATCTTAACCTATAGACCAGTCTAAACTACTTTAGTGAAACCGGCCCCTGAGCTCTATGGATTGTGCTTAGACTGCCCTTCCATCTGAATTACATTTGCTGCTGCTAGGGGCGTCTAGATTTCAAGGCTACTATTCATCATAATGATAATAATCAGCATAGGTAGGTGAGCAACACAAACTTGAGTGATGTACAGTAAGTGAGCAAATCAACTTGATATTAGATTTTTTGATATTGTGTTGCTGCTGTGCAACCACATCATCACTTAAACTAGCAGCCATGTCATGGTGATAACTAACAGCTAACGTGTCTGAGGAGAAAAGACGCATAGACTGGGGGGGGGGGGGGGGGGGGGGACTAAAAGCATGCCTCGTGCGCACGCATGTAACCTCAGTCTGGTTGTGATGTGCCGCTCTTTGAGTAAAGTGGTTCTTCAGAGACGATGGCCCTGAAGCCCTCCACAATGAAAAGCCCTCCTAACTGTGTTCCTTGAAACATCATCTCCAGAAGAGGCCAGGGGCCTCATTTATAAAAGTGTTGCGTAGAAACCATCGTTAATTTGATCTTAGATCATTTCTGATATGATCGTACATGTGATTCAGAGAAAACGAACGTACGCACAAAAAAACGTGCGTACGCCACTCTTGCAGATGTGGCCATTATAAATCGCAAATGAACGTGAACTTGTGCGCAGCCGGGTGATTTTAGGTCTCCGCCTTGTAAACGCCCCCTCATCAATATCATTGGCATAGGCTTTAATGCAATCGATGGCTGAGTTGTACCTAAAATACTTATATTGAAAACTGTAAACGCCTAGCCTATGCCATCTGATGTTAACCTTTGTTTATGCGCTGTTAGTTCGAATAACTAATTATAATTTTCCAAGCAGCGCTTTCTGGAAAGAAATATGCATCCGTGTCCATTGCTTGCTTTTATTCCTTCTGCTTGCAGTAATGTAGTAGGCAATGTGTGGCAAATGTAGTAGGTTTACTTTTGTAATAGAACATAGTAGGCTACCTTATGAAGGAAATACCTACAGTACGTACATCATACTAATTTATACGTTATGGTACAGTATGGCTACGTTTCCAATATGACCCAGGGTTAGATACTGCCCATGTACAGTAGCCTACGGCGGACTAAATTATAAGCGAGATACTGTATGTCATGTAGATCGAACGTTTTTTTTTTAGGATAGGCTATGTTTTTACTGTATAGCGAAGTGTAGTATAAGTAGTTCACCGATCATTCTTCATTCATTCTGCGCATCGGGATTCAAGCTATTATCGATGTCAGCGACTGTTTACTTTCAAGAATGTCCAGTGACCTTTAGGCCTACCTTTATATATTTTTATATTTTAGCCTGCATTATCCAACTTGTCATTATCCACGTATTGCCATCTGGTCTTGGGCACTGTTATCAGACATATGCCATCAGACACATTCTATGCAACTCATTGCAACTCTGCCGCAATTATGAAGATGCAAAACTCTGCTTTTCAGAGGATAGATTATGTCTATTTGCGATGTATAGATGATGAAGAATACCTGTCCATATAGCCTACATTCAAATATGAAATATATAATATTAAAATATTATCTTTCTGTTGTGGAGCTTTGAATATCATGAACGCAAGTCATATTTCCCTCTTCTAAACAAGCGTAAATGGACACTTCATGGTCAATATCGATGGGAACATTAAATATATAGATGACTCTATGACCTGCCTGTTTTTTAAATGCTATGAAATAGATAAGATATAGCTTAGGCATGGCACGGGTGTAGTAGTAAAATAAGAAGTGGGTAAACCATGAATTCTGTGATCACGGTAATGCACCGTTTCATAACGCATTCAGAACATGTTTGATTATGGTAGAGGATATTATCAAGTGTTTATAAAATACCAGTGGATTAAATGGTTCTTAGAGTGTTGATGAGTGTTCATATTGTGAATGCAGATAATACAGTGTGCTTTTTCAATGTTAAAAGTTGAAATAGGTAAATACGTCTTTGGAGAGGTTGATAAACTCTATTTCTGAAATGCCTGGGGTGAATAAACTGCGTTTACTTACTTTTAGCCTCCACTTTTAGCCTCCACTACAATATTATAGGATTGTTTCACTTTCCTTTTCCAACCTTTAAGAATTAGTTAAAACTTGAACTTCTATACTTACTACTTACAACTTCTGCTGATATTGATCATGCATATATGGTAGAGAACTACATTAGATCGTTGGTCTTCTTGGAATTTTGAGAATTCATCGCATTTGGACCTCAGATTACTTGCAGTACCCTGGCACTACCACAAGGAAATGGTCGTACGTCAGATTGGAACCTGACGTGGAGATAAGCACTTTTCCACGTCAAAGACGGTCTTTATAAATCTGAGCGTTGGCATGGATTTGAGCGTACGCACGGTCTTAGATCAAATCTGTGCGTAAGAAAGTTTTATAAATGAGGCCCCAGGGTTCTTGAAATCCTGTGCTTACAACCATGCCCAGGTTTGTTTCGTACAGAATTTGTCTCCTTGTGCTTGGCAATGATGCAACGTACATTGGTTCTAGAAACTGTGAAACGCTTGGAAATGGCAGTAAAACTTTCCCCCTTATCATGAGCCTCCACTATTTTCTTTCTGAGCTCAAGACTGATTTCCTTTGTCTTTGGCATGGTGAGTAAGAGTAGTCCCTCAATAATGTGTACAAGTGCCTTGTTCCTTGGAGTCCTTTTTATGCTGATTGAATGCTCATGACTGATAGCAAAAATTCACGAGGGGTACTATTATTGACAATCCCATCATGGGGGCTAATATTTTTCACCACACCATTGTTCACTATATTTGACACATAGTTAGTCTAAAGATGTATTTCATATGCCAAAATGTACCAAAAGCTACTAAATAGCACTGGTGAATGTTTGATTACAGTCAGGGCTCTAAATTAACACCTGCCAACCCGCCAAATGCGGGTAAAAATTCATTTTGGCGGGTATAAAAAAAACCTTACTAGCCACTTTGGCTGGTGGTGAGTGATAGAAGAAAATTGTGTCCTGATTAGAACGTACAGTATGACGGTGCCGTCGGCACCCCACTGAGGGCCGCAACAAACTTTCAGTTTTGCACCTGTGGGCTGCGGGACTGCCATCAGGGGTTTCCAAACTGGCCCCCGATGCACTTCAATGCGGGCCGCCGAGCATGCATTATAGTTCATAATAAATTTCAATTTAATGTCGCTTATAGAGCGCCAATACATTACACATGTCTCAAGGCGCTTTACAGAGTGTTAGACATTCAAAGACAGCCCATGAGTAACAGGGGCAAGGAAAAACTCCCTAGAATTGGAGATACATATAGGAAGAAACCTCAGACAGACCCACGACTCAAGGGCCCAACCCATCTGCCTTGGGTCAGTTACAGTACAGTCATTTGTAGTTTGAAAGTTACAATGACAATGAACGTTCAAATAGTCCAGTGTAGGGAATAAATTGTCCATTAGTAATCCATTAGTTATTTCGGAAGGTGATGGGTCACTGAGATCCGAGGGCCAAAGATTCGGGCAGGGAACCACAGCAGGCGATGGTAGGGCAGTCATAGGGATGACGAAGGCAATGGCGATGGTAGGGCAGTCAGAGGGATGTGACTTCAGGTGTGATGAGGGACAGGCACAGAGATGGTTGATGGCTGGTAATGGTTTACCTCACAGGTGAGGTATAGGGGAAAGGGAAGAGAAATAGAGTGTGTTAGTATTACTGTAAGTCATATTAAGTATTAATAAGTATACCAATGGTGATATAAATGGTTATACTATAGAGGGTTTACAAAACGCTTTTACACACCTCTTTTGTGGGGACAGGTGCGTAGGAATAGGTTACCCAGTT
Source organism: Sardina pilchardus (assembly GCF_963854185.1). NCBI lineage: Eukaryota > Metazoa > Chordata > Actinopteri > Clupeiformes > Clupeidae > Sardina > Sardina pilchardus. The sequence goes on from NC_085006.1 coordinate 1,346,230, forward strand.
AAACCCGAAGAGGCATCCCGCACATCGTCCACCACGCATGCAAACATCCACCCACCCACCACGCACGCAACATCCACCCACCCACAATGCCCCCCCCAATGCCCCCCCCCAGGCGAACCCACACACCACCCCTGAACCGCGCGTCGGAGCAGCACGGCTGAGCATGGCCAGCCAGAGTCCGCCCACAGGCGGCGCCACCCATCCGCAGACAACCCCCCACCACCATCCGCGAGCAGAGAGAACGGGGCCCGCGCCAGCCCCACCCCAACCACAACACCGCGCGAACACACACCACGGCCCGACCAGTACACACAATCTGATCCGCCCCGCCGCCCAGGCCCCCCGGAAGCAGTGCCCCCAGAGCAAAAGTCCAGAATGCTTCATGTCTTTGGACGTGTCATCCTGTCATCCTGTTGACAGGGTCGGGAGGCGTAGGGAGGCGATGTAGTGTAATTAAAATCGTTAAAATCATTGGACATTAATAAATCCGGCTCGCCACGCACTAGATTATCATTGTCTGTTCGCTATTTTTTCCAAGCAACAATGTTGTGGTTTACATAAAGTAATGCTTAAAACTCTTCTTAGAGAACGTTTACATTTACAATGTCAATATCAATATCAGCATGGTACATAGAGATGATAGGCTACTCTTTGAAATCTCTGCAGCAAATCTAATTTGCGTAAATGTTAGGCTACTAATAACGTTACTCATAACGTAGCCTAATTGGGAACGTGTTTGAATGCGCATGAAAGGGAGAGAGAGCACCAGCTGACTTGTCATTGTGATAACTGATATCTCCATTTTATAAGAAATGTAAAAGAAAAACGCAAAGACAACAGTAGTTAGGCCTACACTACCCTACTGAAAGGTAAACTGTCAGAGTGCAGGCATAGCAGGCACTGAGTGGAGCCAGTAAGAGTCTTAAAGTGACAGTGCACCATTTATAAATGAATTAAACAGCATCATATTAACCGTATTTCTCAACAAATGTATTTTCTACAACAAAATAGCTTTCTCATTATTATCATTTAAATAATTCTATATGTTAATAGGTAAATATTTAATGGGTTGTGGACAACAACAAAAAAAAGAATGTGGCGGTGGTTGGGAGGTTCGGGGTGTGTGAGTGGTAATGATATGGGTCTAATTTTGGTCAGAAAAAAAATGGCTAATTGAATTTCTGATTGGCTAGTAAGAAAAAAGATCTACTAGCCAAGTTGGCTGGTGATGAAAAAAGTTAATTTAGAGCCCTGATTACAGTATATCAAGTTTTATCAATGCTACAAACATTGGCAAGAATGTTTTTCTTCTAGACATATTTCATATGTGGAAAGCTCACACATTGGCTCAATATTAATAAAATATAGCATGTAAAGGGGAAAAAATAGTGATTAATATCAAATGTGTACAAAAACAAGTTTATACTACCCTTAACTGCGCAATTATTCCCAAAAAACTTGTAGAAAATCAATGAGAATATCATACAAACTTTTAATGGTGCAGTCATACTGAAAACATGTTTTGTATTCCACCCTTCAAACTTTTGGCTGCCTATGAATAATTATTTCCATTAAATTAATGCCCAAACATTGCTTGCCAGACAATTGGGACCCATTCTTGATAAAGACAAGGTTTGAACAAAATCCGAGATGGTGCAGCAACAACCTTATCTGATTTGGCGTGGAACAAAGAGGCGTGGAATGACCCTCTTGCATTTATGATAAACAACCCTGAATACAAGGTGTTCTCAATATAGGGAGGAAAAAGGAGTGAGACAGGGAAAGCTACTGTATAGCATGTGTGTGGCATGCAGACCTCACTCAGCCACCTATTAGATTTTTGAAAGGTTGTACTACTGTAGTTTACAATAAGAAATGGAAATGTGTGTGTAGTTCATAAGACTGAAGCATGTGTGCAAGAGTGTTGTTCCTTTTTTGTTCTTTGCATCATGTGACACATTTCACTTGTGCTTTGTGTACTTGTGTCTTTTGCTCATTTATTCTTCCAATTTACCAGTTAAACCAACTTTTTACCAGTTCTTTCAGTTGAAACCTTTTTTTGTGGATTAGAACAATTTAGAACTGTCCTTTTTAGTGATGCCTGCAGTTAAAAAAAAAATTCCCCAAAGTGGCCTTATAAGCGATAATTAATAGTTACATTCGGAATATTAAACTGAACAATCATTCTAACTGTGTTCACTTGTCAGCGACTGCATCTGTAACTGCAGCTAGTCACTAAAGCCAACTAGAATCAGACTAATCTCAATTTATTCTAGTATTTTTGTTCACAATGTGCTGGGAAGTCAAACTTATTTCCATCTTAACCATGCTCTAGCTAGGGCTATTCTTCACTTGTTCTATTTCCTGGGAGTTTGTATCTAGTTCTAGCAAGCACTCACCCAAGCGAATGGGAAAAGGGGAAGTGATTAAGCATTGTTCCTCTGTCAGCAGCAGTAAATATCCAAGTTGGTTTGCTAGAGCAGGATGTGTGTGGGAAAGGATAAACATGATGTCTTCATGACGGTTAAAGGGTCCAGAGCCTAGGATATAATTATCTTAACGATCCAGACACCGAACCACTGATAGACAATTAAATTGAATTGCCAAAACCAATCTAATAAATGCTTGGGTTATACAAATTATTGGATAATATTTTAGTAGTAGTAGTAGAAGAAGAATGTATTTGTCACCAGTGGGATGCTGTATCTTAATCTTTATTAAAAGACTGACTCCCCTGCTGGGCTCGTACTTGCTACTTATGTTAATTTGCGTGTTGGTTTGCATTTTGGTAGGCGCCTGATATTCCCAGGTATTCCCAGACCCTCCAATCAAGGACAGTGGTCAATAGTACACAGGCTATGTTTTCAATGGTAACTCCTTATTTAACAATTAACAATTACGTGACTCTGTAGAACTGTTTGGTTTTTGACTATGAGATCCACGCTGAAGTTAGCTTCACTTTGCCCTTGAGTTCAAATAATAGCCAAGTGCAGATGCATGTACTGTAGGCTATACTCTGCTAGTCTCAAACAGGTTATTAGTAAAGGTTTAGCGGATTCATAGCCAAAATGAAACTAACTTCATCATGGTCAATGACAAAACCCACAGGTGTCCTCCCGGCGGGAAGGTAACCCCTCACCTTCACCTCCCCACAATATTCTGAATTTTTTTTTTATACATCAGATTGTCATGTAGCATAGTCATTATACATCATTTGAAAGCTTGGACTCTTGGGAATCAATACATGACAATCTTTTGTCATGTATTAATGTGAAATATGTGGAAAATAGGCCATTGTAAGTACTGTGCAGTGTGCAGTTTCAAGCAACAACTCAAAATTGGGGGGCAACCTGTAATGGTTTAATTACTTTCATGATTGACTGACGAGAGGTTACCATTGAAAACATAGCCTGAAAAAAGCAACATTTACCCTAATTGTATTCAAATGACTGAATAAAAATCCTAAGGATATTCATGACATGCAGAAGAGTTGCTGCTTACGCCTCATGACAATGCACCTTCAGCTGTGCTTTGTATGTTCCTTTTGATATAGCGATTCATGTGTCAGACCACACCTTATGTCGTTAGTAGCCACACCTCTAAGTGCAAGGTTTAATAAAATTTGAGTGCTTGGCAAAAAAACCTCACTTTAATGAGCATAAGATAAGAACAAGCCTTGCATCACGCTTTGCGCCACCTTGCACCGGGGTGATGATCCTGCAAAAAGTTATTTAAATTGGCTAGCATTGGAAAGCATTTTGATATGACTTGTGGAAAGTTGTTTCCTAACAAATGTGGTTTTGCATTAGTAATTCTTTTTATTCATTGCATGAGTAATTTTTTTTATTCATTAACTGTCCTGGTTATAGATTATCATAAAAGCTAAATGTGTATAGTGGATAGTATAGGTAGCTTTGAAATCTCTATATTTTTGTGTTTCTAGTGTTTTTCTGCTAGACAGAGGCATGCCCATCCTTAAGAACCTCCCCACTCGGCTAAAAGCAGGCAGGCGGGCGAGTGCAGAGGCTGAGCTGGGCAGCACATGTGGTGAGGTAATACTGCACAACATGAGCCTGAATCCCAACCCCTTTGAGAAGCAGGCATCTGAGCCGGGCTGGCAACCAGGTCGCCACGACTCCCTCCTAGAAGGTGGGGTGCCCCAGGACCGCAACCCTTTTGATGATGAGGAGGATGAGAATGAAGCTAATGAGGTGCGACATGGAGGATCAGGGAAGGGCTCTATCAAGGGAACATTGGATCGTATCCGTGGAGTGTCTCCACTCAAAACCCTGGGCAAGCTAGGGAAGGGCTTGCGTGTATCAGTCAAGAAAGGCAGTGCCACACCATCCCCTCAAGGTTCCATTGGAAACCCCTCCCCAGTAGAGAGAAAGAAGAAAGGCCGGAGGAGCTCAGAAGGCAGCCTGCTTCGGTGAGAACATACAGAAAAGACACAAACACAAACACACACACACACACACACACATATTCTGTAGGTACATTATATTGCCAAAAGTATTGGGTCACCTACATCTCATTGTTAATCCATAGGGTATAATATGAGGCTTTCCACAAGGTTTATACCCACCATGGTAATCAAGAGAAGTAGCCCTTTAAAATGGTATACATCATAGTTCATAAGTTTGAGTGTTTTTAACACTTGGAGGTCCGGGGCCTTTTCAGCCACTTTGAGGCAGTCAGTTATACCTTGAGATTTTCAAGTTTTTCATCGAATTATTCTAGTTATTAGCTGTTAGCTAATTCGCTGGTTTGAATTGCATTGAGCTCAACAGCTAACAGCTAATAACTGACATTAAGCATGCCAAACTCTTAGTATGGTGAAGGTATAGTGTTGATGTGGGGATATTTTAATTCCAAAGGCCAAGGGGATTTTATCAGGGTGCATAAAATCCCCTTGGTGTCCTGGATCCATGAAATAACTGACCTTTAAAAATAAAAATAAAAATCCTCTATGGGAATTTAACATGGGCGTTCCAATACTTATGGCCCCTTATATTTTAAGGAAAACATTTATTTATTTACAATACATTATCCATTCACAAAGCAAATTGATGTCATTAAAGGTTGAATATTTCCTATTTTTTTCATTTAAAGCATTAAGATCAATTTCCAAAAGATGATTTTATATTAAACTTTAAGCATGTGTTCCAATACTTTTGGAGTTGACTGTAGCTTTAGAAAAGGGTATTGTGTTTGGACATTGGGGAACATGGAGGAAACATTTGTGAAATGTGTTTTAGCATTTGAGAAAAACTGTAATAATCAGCCTGATCAGTTGGTATTTTGACTTTTTTTTTTTATTGTTCTTGAACTTGGCAGACTAGCTACCTATACATCAGAGTGAATCTGGAAATAATTTCATTCATACTTCATATTCAACTTCAGGAGAAAAAGAATATGACTTGAACAGGCCACTCACCCGATCCAGGCCATTTAATTTCTTCACATAGCGTAGCCTACCCGAACTTGCCCCGATAGCTTCTAGGCTACCATAATAGTGACAAGCCCTGTAAATGCGCACTTTCTCTGTCTGTCGGATTTAACGCTCCTCTAGTTTCTCTCACATGGCTACTTGCTGACTGAAACGGAACGTTATCTTCCAAGGAGGACCCAATTTTATTTTTGAGGGCTTTTGATATCAGGGGTTATTGCCTTACAGCAAATGTAATATTTGGGAAACTGCGAGTAAGGGGCCGCGACCACACAGCCCAGGCTGCTGAAGTGCCGCGAGCGCGCAGCAAATGGACTTCAGAAACAATAGTTATTGTGGAATCCTCCTGCATCTCCTGATTAGCCACCCCGGGCCTGGCTCCATATAAGTAGAAAGAACATTAAAAATGTTATGTAGTTTTACTACAAATTGGAAAAAAGTCAGACTAAATGTGTCACTTAGTTAGTTTCTCTTTCAAATGCAAATTAAGTTGAATGGGCTTTTTGAATGGGCCTGCTGCAGGTGAGAGGACTGAAATCCTAGGATTTTATTTAATTGTTTTTACAAAGTGCCATTGATACATTCTTTTTTAAAAAATACTGTATATATTTGGAAACTAGTTTATTAAAGGTTTCTAATGGTGTCACTTATATGTTTCTAGGACAAAAACTAGCAGAGATTGAGATATGTGGGGTTTTTTTACTCCAGAGGGTTAAAGAATACTTTAAAAAAACAAAAAAATACAGACTTACTGCAGAATACTGCTTCTCCCTGTGCTTCATTCTACCATGAAAACAAAAATAAAGAAACACTGACGTTTTAAGTTCACAAAAGGGGGAAATCAATCAAACAATCAATCAAATCAAAATCAATTCATTAAGAAATGTCTCAAACAACTTCATTCAATAACCAGGAACAACAATTTCATGTAATTAACAGCTACCCATCTTCCATATCCATGCCTTTGTGGTCCTTGAGGTCACGTCTGCCATCAGCTGTTATCTGTTTCCACCCCAGTTGCACATACTTTTCTCCCTCCATCACTTTTACACAGTGCATGTGTATGCACACATACACACTGCAGTTGCGTAAAAACAAAACACCACTTAGAACAATTATGAGTAGGCTAAATGGGTGTATGAGCTCCCATCCTAATTACTAGCCACCCAGAAACTGCATAATTTTAGCAGGCAACCTGATGGCCTGAAAGCAAAACAATGCTAAAACATAATGTATCCCAAATTGGTAACACTTTATATGAAGACACACATAAGTCCCTTTCCCACATAACTTCTAGAAGTTACCCGGACATATTTACCCGGGTAGAGGCACGACACGGACGTTTCCCACATGAGCTTTATGTCCGAGTGAGATACGGGTAATTGTGTTCACACTAGACCCGAGTAGGAGCCGCGAGGGGTGGGGCAATGTCAGCACTTGCAGGGGGAGGGAAATGACGCTAAATAAATGCGTTGTTGTGCTGTGTTGCCTGGATGATGCGAACTTACATCAGATCCAAAACATCATGAAACAACAGAAGTAGTTAGCTCGCTAGTCAGCGGGAGCTAGCATAGAGGAAAAAATAGCTAACGCCAGGACCACAGTAAACAAAGCTCTACTTCAACCCTCTCTGGTATAAACATCCAACACAACAAATGAATAGAAAATAATGACACACCTGGAAAATATATAAACAGCACACAGAGGTCTGAGGCTCCTTCCCAACTCCTACAAAAAGCAACAATGCTAAATAACAGCGACGTTAACTATTAACTGTTAATTGCTAACCACTGTAATAAACAGCTAGTTGCAAGCTAATCGACAACACTTCAAGCTATTCACGTTTGCAAGGATAATCCTGCCTGTCCCGCAACAAACACAACAACGTGATTGCAGTTTAAACTTTTATTGTACGTACACAACAAAATGTCACTGTTTTCTGTACTCCGGTGTTCTCGTCTGTGTTCATACTCGTAGGGCAATGTTTATCGTTACCATGGCAATTTGTACTTTCTGCCTCGGGCTGCAAGCAGGCTGCAAGGGCGCATTTCTATACGTCATCGGTACCCCCATCATCTCTACCCAGAACTGTGCCGGCTGCGTTCCCACCTAAGCGCACCCGGGTAACATCTAGAAGTAGTACTAGGGGGCTAGTAGGGTTCCGGGTAAGAAAATACCCGAGTTTTGCGTTCCCACATACAGCCACCCGTTTGATATCCGTTTGACATCCGGATGTCTCGCTCATGTGGGAAAGGGACTATATTCACCATTGATTAGCTGCTTACTAACATGTATGTTAGTTGCATACTAGCCATTTGTTAATCATTATAAGTCACTAATTGATACTTAGAATACCTAAGACCATATTCTACTCTTATTAGACCCCTGATTAAGAATTTCTCCTATGTAAACTCCTAATTACCCCTCATTCATAGCAGCGGCTTGAACACCATCGCAGGCAGCTCATCAGGGCAAGGCAAGGGGAAAGCAGGGAGCCAGACGCCAGGGGCCCCAACCGCCTCCACCCCATCTCTGATGTAGTACCATGCCTTGGCTAGGTCAAGCCCAGTCAAGGCCTGGGCTGCAATAGGGGCTTCCCAATGGGCCGTGGCTACCATGACCTAGGCCTACCGTTTACAGGTCCTCGATACCCCCCACTATCAGCACCTTGCCCTAATAACCCTAATAACCCATAGTTCAAGATCCACAGCACAGACAGATACTGGAGGCAGAAGTGGTGGCGCTTCTCTCCAAAGGTGCCATCAGAGAGGTAGACCAGACCAACTGCCAGGCTGGGTTCTTCTCTCATTACTCCCTAGTCCCCAAAAGAGATGGAGGCCTTCGGCCAGTGCTGGACCTCAGGGGTCTAAACCAGTATTTGCGTCCCCTCAGGTGCAGAATGCTTGATCCTGAATTGTCCCGAAGGTGTTCGAACACATCCAAAGTTTAGGGCTACACCTGAACAGGAAAAAGAGCAGGCTGAGACTGTTACAGGAAACACAGTTCCTGGGCATGAGCCTGGATTCCAGGACTGCCACAGATCTGGCAATGTTTTAGGACAGCAGTGGCTGATCTGTTTGCCTCCAGGAAAACCGCTCATTGGCCCTCATTTATCAACAGAGCGTAGAAACCAGTGTATATCTGAGCGCAGAAATCATCTTACGACGGGGCTCACGTGTGATTCATCAAACTTTCGTATCACTCCAATTCCAGCGTAAGAATAAACGTGTGTTGATAAATGTGGCGGCTGGAAACAAGCGTGATTTAAATATCACGCCCCGATATCATGCTCGTTTTAATGGCCTCGCCCCTAGAATTTACGACATGAAGGTGCATTATACGTCCAAAAGAGATCATTAGTGATCTCGAGCCACAGTGACGTCCAGCTGAACTTTGTTAATTTTGACAGCTAGAAGCTGTCATCAAGGAAGGCGGGAAACTAGAGCGATTCAAGCGCAACAGACTTTATTTTCGCAGAGAGAACGCATCATACTATAAATACATTAATTACAAAACCGTACGACACTGAAATTTGCCCTTTGAAAATAATTTAAAATATATATGCCTAGGCCTAATTCATGAATGTTGCGTTTGCCAAAAAGAAAGTAATCATCGCCTATGGCTATTCTAAGCCATGAAATGTGTCAATATAATATGCTATATTACAGCAAATAGGCTGCACATGAACAGGAAAGGTGTTATGTCCGAGATAGTCCATCAATTCAACTATTCAACTTTCTAATGCACCACCGATTTACTGCTGCGCGATGCTATGCCGCCTGAAAAACGTGCGTACACGAGTTGAGACTAGACGTGAGATTTGAGCGTAGTCACCGATCACGTTCACATTGATAAATGCCATACTTTGCGTGGAAACAAGCGTGCCTGTTTTACGCCTGTTTTTGGTCGTACGCTCGTTTGATAAATGAGGGCCATTGTCTGCTGTTCTTCTCCTCTGGAGAGGATCCGGGCCGAGGGGGCGTACGTGATCTTGGTGGCCCCGAACTGACCTCACACACTGGTTTTCGGGGATTCCACCACTCCTGAATGGGACTCCTTGGGAGCTTCCCATACGGAGAGATCTGATCACACAGGCATGGGGAGCCCTGTTTCACCCCTTTCCACAGGGCCTGAAACTCATGGCCCCTGAAAGGGCTGACTTCAGGGCCCTTGGCATGACAGAGTCTTGGCATGCCAGAGCCAGTCATCACAACATTGGAATCTACGCGGGCGCCCTCTACCTGAGCTGCATATTACTTTCGGTGGGGCAGGTTTGAGTCCTGGGGCCCGTTGCACAAAAGCAGAATTAAGACATCCGGGATAAGTTACTGAGCTGCGATCACTGAATCCTAAACAAGAGCATACCGGCTGAAGTGGTTGCACAAAGACCAATCCAGGATGAGCAGACACGGATTCATCAAGCCAGGTGTAAGTTATCCGGTATGTGTGCGCGTTCTCGTTTCTCCCCCAAATAACTCGCGGTTGGAATAAAAAAGACGCGAAAAATAGCGTCTTCCACACCAAGTGAACAACCGCTTTTGATATAGACTAACAACGAGGTAAAGTTTTACTTTTTTGGATGGGGGATCATGATTATTTCTGTTACATAGCGGGAGTAGGTGTGGCAGATCAACCGAATGCAAATTTACGTATGCACCCACGTGTGAGAGCTTCCTTGTCTCGGCACGCAACGTCATTAAGGAAGCGCTTTGCCACCGCAAAGATGCACAAAGTATCTTAATTTGTCTTAAAAGCCGAATTAGTTGAAAACACCTTCGAAAAATGTCCCCTCCACTTCCAATCAACTACTAGCCTACAGCAGCCTATTCATCAAACATCTGTCAAAAAAGAAGCAAACAACGAGTAGGCTATGTTATTAATTATAAGGCCACCATAATTTAAATGACATCCATATGGTATTAGGCAGACATTCTGCTGTGTTTTGCGAGTAAATGCATGTAGCAAATAATATATAAATGGAATCTACAGCTCTTTAAAAAAAAATCACATGGAGGTCTCATTTGAATGACAGCTAGCTGAACCAATCAGATAATGTAATTACCATTAGAATCAACTTATCCTGGATGTTAGCCTGGTCAGGAGCAGGCTAGCTCCACAGAATAAATCGCCATGGTAACTTATACCATAACATATCCTGCTGCCCCCTATCCCGCTTTTGTGCAACTGGATCACGGATAAATTGAGCCAGGATAACCAAGATATCCCGGGTTAATCCCTTATCCTAGTTTTGTGCAATAGGCCCCTGGTGTGAGGTGCACCAAGTGGACCCCCTTACATCAACAGCACAGCAGATCCTACAGTTTCTGTAGGAGCAGCTGGATCAAGTGAAATCTGCTTCCATCCTTATGGTGGCCGCTATTAAGGCAACTCGTGTAGGAGACAATGTGTACTATCTGGTCGCTGCTGTGATCTGGTGTCACAGTTTCTCAAGGGTGCCCAGCGGTGTGCGCAACAAAGAGAGTCACCAAGGGCGCCACAGTGGGACTGTTGAAGTGGTGAAGTGGCGGTCAGTGAAAACTGCCTTCTTGCTGGCAGTCACCTCAGCAAAAAGGGTAGGGCATGCTCTATCTGTCCATCCAGACTGCTGCAGATTCCTCTCAGGGGATGCCGGCGTTGTCCTTCAACCTAACCTGGCCTTCCTTACGAAAGTGCCCTCAGCCTCTAACCAGGCCTTCGAGCTCCACCTGTTGCTCCCAGCTCAGGGGGACCAAGGAAGTGAACATCAGCACTCCACCCTCTGCCCCTTCAGGGCACTCACAGCTTACATACGGCGTACAGCATAGGGGTGTAAATATTAATCGATTTGTATCGATGCATCGATTCTACAGCCGACGATTCAATGCATCGATACGTCCGCAAGATAATCGATTAATATATTTATTTTAGTATTTTTCCGTCTGTTTATTTTCAGCATACGCTCGTATGCGTAGCCTACTACCTACTCCTAATCTGCGGGTAGCGCTATCCTCATTATTGTCTTCTACTTTATAGCCTAATAGGGGTTTAAAATTGGCACCCTCTGCCACTCGCCAAATGTGAGTGAAAATTTGCATTGGCGAGTAGAATTAAAAGGTCATTCGCAATTGGCGGATTGTTGACATGCTTCACTGTAAACGTTCAGCACCACAACAAAGCGTTTATGCTGCGAATTTAGTCATCATCGCATAAGTTGGTGGACTACGTTTTGCATTTAGTGACCCTCACTGTTAGTCCTACCATAGCTTCACCTGATGCACACGTTTTTTCCCTGTGGAAAACAGCTGATGGATTCGTCAGATCAAATGAGCACGCTAACAGTGACGTTAGTCATTCATTATTATACGCCATGCCATTTGGCCAATGCATTCTAGAGACCTCAATCATGTTTTAGTTACGGTGTCGTTTTACAAGTTAGGCTACGTGTTCTGAACATTTCTGTGTTCTGAGTAGCAGGTGTTATTTAATAACAGTTATTAGGACGAAGTAGAACTGGAGAAACGAGTGTCCAAACGAATCGATTTAGTTTTGGGGAAACGTTTATGATTTGTGTTCGTTTCCCATACTGTCTTGACTGAGCATGTTCCTTAGATTGAAAAAGTCCTCCAGTTGTGGACTGTTTTATTTTTAACGGCCAGGAAATATTTCCAACTTCAGATTATGATTTGTGTTCGTTTCCCATACTGTCTTGACTGAGCATGTTCCTTAGATTAAAAAAGTCCTCCAGCTGTGGACTGATTTATTTTTTTCATTTAACGGCCAGGAAATATTTCCAACTTCAGAACGTTTTCGCAAGTTCACGTCCTTAAATTGACAGACACCTATTTAATCTCACATCGCCAATACAGTGAAGGCTGCCTATGACTTAAATTACCTAAAGTTAAACGTTTAGATAATTCATCTTCTAATATTGATTACACACAAAATGCATATGCAATAGCAGATATATTGGGCCTACAATTTGTATTAGGTTATCTCACAGTCAGCAAGTAGATGTCACAGCGTGTGGAGGAAGAAGCTGCACTAAAAGTTTTGTGGCTGGTAGAAAGATAATTTGGCCCTGTTTATACTGTAACATGCACATGATGTGAATAGAATAGGCTTGCTGTTTCTGTATTCTCAATGATTTCTATTTTTCTAGATTTTTTAAACTTGACAGATATCATGTAAAAATCGAATCGAATCGAATCGTATCGGTGGGAATTCTAAATAATCAAAAAGAATCGATATCGTATTGAATCGGCATGAAGGCTCCGTTTAACACCCCTAGTACAGCACCATGGGCAGCCGTGGTGTACTGGTTAGAGCATCGGGCTTGTAACCGGAGGGTTGCCGGTTCGATCCCCGACCAGTCCACCACGGCTGAAGTGCCCTTGAGCAAGGCACCTAACCCCTCACTGCTCCCCGAGCGCCGCTGGTTGGGCAGGCAGCTCACTGCTCTGGGTTGTGTGATTTACCTCACTTTGTGTTCACTGTGTGCTGTGTGTTCACTAATTCGGTTAAATTGGGTTAAATGCAGAGAACTGAATTTCCCTCACGGGATCAAAAAAGTATATATTCTATTCTATTCTATTCATCACAGAGGACAGACCAGCTGTTTTTCTGTTTTAAGGCGAACCACTGTCGAAAGCAAGGCTTTCCCATTGGGTGGTGGAAGCCATTCAACAACCATACATAGTTACCAAAGGGCCACCCATCAGGGCTTCGTGCCCACTCAACAAGGGGCATGGCAACTTCATGGTCACTGTGGCAGGGCACCTCCATACATGAGATCTGTGCTGCTGCCACGTGGTCAACTCCATCGACCTTTGCAAGGTACTATTCCCTCAACGTGGCTGCTAGCCCATTGGTCAAGATATTGTTTATTCATTTAATTTGTTAAGACTCAACTGGCCTTGCGTCTGGCAGGAAAACGAAAGGCAGTAGCATTTGCGACTGGCGGTGCTGTCAAGCCTAGGGATGTATACATAGTTCTTTATCTATCTATCTATCTATCTATTACCGGTGTGCTCGGTCCGCATGGTCTCCTCTCGGTGTGTCTTACAGGGGCTCCCCATACATATGGAATATGTAGCTGAGTGGAGGGATAGTCTCGGGACAATAAATAGTCTCTTCTCTCAGAGAACAAAGGTTACATAAAGGTTAAAAGGTTTATATACTTTTCAAACAATCATTTTATTTGTGTGTACTAATTTGAAGGAAACACATTCTATGGTTTATGGCAACAATACTATATCTCAGTGTTGTGATGTGATGCGTATTGGAATTAGAGATTCCAGACAAAATTATGTAATTTTTCTTTGCTTTGCTAATGATTTTGCAGAACTCATCAAGTTATTGACGGCTCCATTCCACTCCAATTTCTGGAGTGTTGTGCTGTTTTCCCGTTGTTCTGCTCCTTGTTGTTACCATTTATCACTCTGGGGGGTATTCCATCATCCTCGCTAATAAAGGCGGCGCTTAACAGAAATAACCTGGCTTGAACTAGCGCCAACTTTTACTTGGGGCTGAAGCTGTTCCATTAACTTATGTTAGCTGCATCAGCTTCATGTCTGCTCGTGCACGAGGTAGAAAAGTAGACCGAAACAGTAGATTGATGAAAAGAGGATATAATGTCGTAAAATGAAGGCAAACTAGACGATTTCAGTTCGATTTACAAGCGCCATCTACAGGATTTTCATCGGAAGTAATCAAATTGAACACCGAGTGAAAAAAATAGATAGTTGCCTACATAAAAGGATAATTACGAAATAGTAGGCTACTGTAAATCGCCTAATTATGATGGTTTGAATTTGGACTTTGATTTTCTTCACTCTGAACAAAACGAAGTAGGCTATTTAAACCCAAAACAACTTTGGCATAGGCTATTCAACAATAAAGATAACCTACGTTTGTAGATTAAAAGGGTTCACTCTGAAATATTTTTTCGGTGGTCATAAAATAAATTTGTATTGTCCTGGGAGTATTGGGAGAAAAACTAGCCTATTGTCTCCCATAAGCATATAGTTCTGCCAAAGTGTTTGTGAAATATAATTATTTGAAATGCAATATTGGCTTTCAATTAGTCATTTAATATTTAATTTGTGTAATACAGTTGATTAGATATATGAACTATAGCCTAGGCCTAATCAATAGAATATATGAAGCGGTTTTAATTATTATAGCCTTTAAAAGGTTACAGAATTAGGCTATAGGCTGGCTTGCCTTGCATCATATAGCCCACTGACAGCCTGCCTACTGTTACTGAACAAGCTGTACATGACCCTTTATCAAGAGTGATATGCCTTTCATTAAAGAGTATAACTAAGCTAGCATTATTAATGTGTTAACATAGCCTATGTAAATTCATCGAACCCGAGAACACGCAAAACATAACTCGATTGATATCCTGTCAAGCTGCGCACGACACCATGAAAGACGCACTTTACGTAGAGCCGCAAGATTCCTTGTACCACACACACATCAAGTTCAAACAATGCAAGTTGCATAATTTTCAGAAATTCTTTGAAACTAGCGAATAGGTAGCCTTAATCAATGCTTGCAACACTGTCGGAAAAAAGTTTCTCCTTCTATTTTTTAAGTTGTAGGCTACAGGTGACGAAAGCACAGGTTGACGGAACCAACTTTTGGGACTCGTTTTCTGACTGGTGGATTTTTTTTGCAACACAGATTAATTTAGCTCAGCAGTTAGCCTGCCACCGACAAGGTTAGTTCAGAAGCATATGTTACCCCAGCAACTCAACTGAGATTCCTGTTAGCGGGAGTAATGGAACCAAACTCTCTCTAAAATTAGCGAGGCTTATAAAGTTAGCCGCAATTTCCGGTTAGTGGGGTTGATGGAATACCCCCCTGGTCACTTTGAGTTATGTTATTTTCTAAACTTGCCATCCTTAACAGCATTGCAGGGAGATGTCGAGAGAGTTTGCGCAAAGAAAGCCTGCCGTCTGGAGATCTCTCCTGCGACAGTGATGCTGACCAGAGCAGCCGGCGCCTCTCCTTCCTGAAGCTTGTTGGTCGAAATAAGCACAAGAGGGAGTCAGGTGTGGACCAGTCATCCTCCCAAGGGCCCGAAGAGGGGCCTGTGGAGGAGTTCCCTGAAGTGAAGGCCAGGGAACCCCTGTCAGGTATGACTTGATCCAGCCTATAGGGTGTATTGTAAGGCAAGTTTTTTGCATCTGCTTTGAAGCAGATAAGACAGAATACCTTTTGTTGTTCATTTACATCTGTGTGAGGTTTTGGTTGCTCACTATTATTGTCTTAGCTGGCTGTGGCCAGGCACCCCACAAAGCATTCCATAGTCAGCCTCGTATATACAGTGGAGGTGGTACATTTTAAATATCTGTAAAATGTATGTTGTGAATGTAATACATTCATGTTTGGTCTAATAATTGTTCACTAGTTCACATTCCGAAATTTAAGACTTAAAAGCATAATAGAAGAGCATGTTTGGCGAAGTCTCTGGCCAGGGTCCTGAAGTGCTTCGCGGAATCACGCCGGAGTCGACTGCAGGCAGGAGTCGTGCAGGATTCCGCCATGCACCCCTTTATTCTTTACCTATGGAAGACGGGAGGTGAAAGGGGAGGTGGTGGGTTGCGAGCGGAGTAACGCCGTTGCTGAAGCTTCAGCAGGTAGACTGCAAATAAGTAGCCTGACTGATTGAAGAAGGAGGCGTGGCAAATTCCGTCATGCTCCTCCCGAACTTTCGTTAGTGAACGCCATTTCACTAGTTCACATTCCGAAATTTGCACAAAGACATAAAAGCATAATAGAAGAGCATGTTTGGCGAAGTCTCTGGCCAGGGTCCTGAAGTCGACTGCGCAGGCAGGAGTCGGGCAGGATTCCGCCATGCACCCCAAAAATTGCATTAAAGATTAAGGACCCTATGGCCAGGACCGCGCCGAGCAACTTCAATGGGAGAGTGTGAAGTATGCTTTCCTCAGATAAGAGTGATTAGATCTGATATAAGAGTGATAAGGCTGATAGGCGTCGGAGGACCACCGGCCGAGAGTGTTGATTGCTTGATCGGACAGACCATTATTTGCCGCGGTGGTGGGTGCACCAATCCAAAAGATGAGTAACGGTCTGCTGGGTTTCCGACTTGTGTTAGAACAGCTTTGAGCTGTGTTTGAAACCAAAGCTAGTGACGGAGCGTCCGTCGCCTGTAGCAAAGAGGGGATCTAATGGGGATGCGATGGAGGAACGTCTTGAGTTAAGACAGCTATGAGCCTCCTGTCACCTATAGCAGAAGGGGATCTAATATTGATGCGAATGCCAATGTATGAGTTGACATTCTAAACAAGCTAACTTGTCTGGCAAGTGACAGGGTCATGGAGTGCTTTGCAGGGATCGTGCGGGAGTGTAGCCTACTGCATTGGCAGGAGTCGAGCAGGATCCATGTGCCAAAAAAATGCACCCCAAAAATGCAACCAAATTGAAAAGACTGGCTAGGACCATGTGGCTATAGATAAGATGACATGAAAGGTATCTAAGGCACCTGGAGTATTAAAGCAAGTACACTGGTAGACCATTATTTGCCGAAATGAAACCTAAACGGTCTGTGCCATTACCAATATGCGTTGGTAGTAGGGATGTTACTATAGACAGATTAGGTTGGGTAATGTTTAGCATTGACATTAAGTATGAAGCAAATCCAAGATGGTCAGGTGGGAGGCATCTGTTGATTGGGCAGATGACTCTGGTAACAGTTAATGAGTGGGGCGTGAGTAAATGAGCAGCGGCTCATAAATATGTACTGTGATGGGTATCAAAACAGCACGCTCTGAAAGGAATTGATGCAGAGGTTAATAGGGGTAGGGAAGACACGCGGGCACGAACGCGGTTCGCGCCGGCAGTAGAAGATGGGGAAAGGGAGTGACGTTGCCTACGATGAGAAAAGAAAGATTGATTAGATGGAATAGAGAAAGACACTGCAGTAGTGGAAGGCAAGGTAGAGAGGGCATGTTGCATGGACAACCAGATCACTCCCAAAATGTAATGGCTTCTTCCTTGGGCCATTTCAGACCCCCCCTGAATTTCATCGAAATCCATCCATCGTATCTTGCTAACAAACAGACAAACAATCCCGACAGAAACATAACCTCCTAGGTGGTGGTAATAATGCAGTACCCCCGTGAGTGGTGGCACCAATCCAAGAGGGGTGAGGGAGAACCAGGGACGCGGCCCCTGGCTGGGGCGAGCGATGAAGGGGAGAGGGAAAAGGTAGCGACGCGGTCGCTACATGGAGAGGGGGAGCAGGTTGCCTAGCACACTGGGTCTGCAAAGATAAAAGGGGAGGATTTATTAGCTGGTAAATATCTGATAATGTCCATAGATTGACCTGGGTGTGATCTGAAAAACATTGTTATAATAATACAGGGCCCCTATGAGTGGTGGCACCAATCCAGGGAAAGAGAGAAAGAGACCCGGGCACGAACGCGGTTCGCGCCTGCAAGAGATGAAGGGGAAAGGGAAAAGGTAGCGAGGCGGTCGCTACATGGGGAGGGGGTGCAGGTTGCGGAGGATTTATTAAAGATTCCATAATGTCCATAGATTGACCTAGGTGAGATCTGAAAAAAACATTGTTAGAATAATGCAGTGACCCCATGGGTGGTGGTAACAATCCAGGGAAAGAGGGGTGAGGGAGAACCAGGAACGCAGTCCCTGGCTGGGGAAGAGACACGGGCGTGAACGCGGTCCACGCCGGCGGGAGATGATGGGGAAAGGGAAAAGGTAGCGACGCGGTCACTACAAGGGGAGGGGGAGGAGGTTGCGCAGCACCCATGGGTCTGCAAAGATAAAAGGATTGATTAGCTGGAATAAAGAGAGATTGCAGTAGAGGAGGGCAAGGTAGAGGGCTGCACAGGCACCCATAACTTGTTGGTTCACAGAGCATGTTGCATGGACAAAGGGAGAGACACCGGAGGAACGGAGCTCCACGCTACGATGCTGGTGCTTGGTTGATCGGCTATAGCAGGAGGAAGAGAAAAGGGATGAGAATCTGCTCAGCACTCTGACTAGGGAGAAGTTCAGGAGAAAGTCAGGAAAATGTTGGCCTTCATGTGATTGTTTTATGCATGGTATGTATGTTTCATTTTAGCCAACATCAATCAAGCAAAGCAAATGAACAAATTAAGTTTAGCCATAAAGTACGAAGGAGACATAGTAGTCTACTTGTAGGTTGTTGCTAACAACGTGCTTGAAGATACAGCCAAGAGTTGTGATTGTTTGACTCTTTTGTTCTTTTGTCGAAGGATAATTACTGACTTTACTT
This sequence comes from Sardina pilchardus, assembly GCF_963854185.1. Lineage (NCBI taxonomy): Eukaryota > Metazoa > Chordata > Actinopteri > Clupeiformes > Clupeidae > Sardina > Sardina pilchardus. The sequence goes on from NC_085006.1 coordinate 1,364,946, forward strand.
TTACATTCAAAGGCTCAATGCCTAATAAATGGTTGATTTACTCACCAGTTTGCATATCTCTAAATCGGTTACATGTCGGCAGTCCGACATCCTGCCAGTCCGACATCCCTTTCGTCCGACATGCCGCTATTCAGACATGGTGTTATTCCGACATGCTGCCAGTCCGACACATTTTAGTACCCCCATTCCGACAGTTTACAAATCCTATTTTTTTTCCACGTCAATTTAACGGACCCTATGAGCCCGACGGACGCAAAGTGCGTCAAAAAACACACCCATTCTTCTCTGTTACATTGCTCCGCGATTAGGCTATTAGTCACAGCGAGATGAGACCTATTGCATGAAAGAGCTCAGAACCGGGGCTTTCCAACGAGACTAGACACGTGTCTTTACGATCAAGTAGCCTATGCAAATAAAAATAAAATGAAAGTAGCCTATCATAATTTACAGTCTATTGCTCTGCGTTCACCCACGCAGCCACTGCTCTCGCTTGAATTACTCCGGGACCAGGCATTGTACAGACACAACACGCATATCAAATGAAAGAGGAGAAACAGAGCTTTCCATTGATACCAAACACATCGATCCTTTTGTGTTATAGAAACAGACGAAGTGACAAACAAATAAGAATCATATAGCTTCGGCTACCGCTATTTCGTTTGATTTACTCGTGAAACCGTGGTTAAAAAGATACAGCTTGCATGTCAGATAAAAGAGGAGAGCTAGAGCTATCCACAGATACCAAATACAACCTTCTAGGCCATAAAACAGACAAAGTGACAGCAAAATAATAACTTAATCTAGCTCCACTTAGTCCGCGAATAATGAGACGGAGAAGAAAACTTGCCATGTCTAAAGAACTTCTCCGAGTCGTGCACGCAACAGACACATAACCATATCAAGAAGTCTTCACAATGACATTTTAAATGTGAATCTTTATTATTTTACACAATTGGATATAGTTATGACATTATAGCCTATTAATGACCTCATGTCGGAATGGCACGTTGTTTGAAAAAATAGTTAAATACCGCCACGACCATGAAAAAAAAAAATGTCGGAGTGGTGGGACTTTCTCCCATAAAGAGACATGCCTCCACTACGACAATTGGACATCAATGTCGGAGTGCTGGTATGTCGGAATGAACGGCGGTAGCCCTCTAAATCTAGTGTGCCATGCCATGCGCTACCATAGTTAACACATTAGTATATGCATAGTTATTGTGACAATAAAACTTGAAATCACTAAAGTTTGGTAATGATGTATGACAACGATAATGATTGGCTTGAAACTTAAATGTAATCGCTCTTGGGAATGCCCTCTGTTCACTGGGCGGAGATGCACTTGCCGGAGTAAACGAAGTTGAATCAAGCTGTACCAGACAAAGTATGAGGAGAAATGAAATTGAACGGAAGTACATTGTCAGGCAGAGCCAGGCTAGTGCAATACTAATGCAGTTTCTAAAAATGGCTGAAATGAAATCTACTGATCAACCCCAGGCGAGTTTAGAGCAAATGGCCATGACTGGGGGAAAAAGTTGGTCTGACCTCAACAGATCTTTAGTGGTTTACCAAAGTCAGGGCTGCTCCATGCATGGTAAAAATGGTGTGGTAGGTTTCCACTGTGAAGTCTAAGTGGAGAATGCAGAGAGGTTTCTGTGCAGCAGTTTGTCCTCTCCAGGATTCCGCATGTATGTCACATTTTTAGATGGCTGTTAAAAACACTTGTCACAAAGGAACAATGCATTCTTGAAATTCAGCAGCTGTTCTCAAGTAGCAGAACATTCTTTAACTATTAGCTATCAGACAATGGAACCTTTATAAGCAATCCAAGGCAGTTGCCTTTTTTTCATTCACTTTTCACAAACAAACTCACAGCCATAGGTTATTTTGAGAATGATGACTTTCTCTTGAGCATTGTCCAAACCGTTAAAACTTGGCATATATGACAAGGTATTGCAACAATGTTTACAGAGATACACTGTAACACCATGTCCTAAGGTCCAAGCAAGCGACTGTCTTATATGTCCACATACAGTAGGTGTTGAAATGTGATGGCCGTTTCTCTCACGCTTTGCATGATCCACGCTCTGCGTGAAATGTATTACAACTGTATTACAACTTACCGCCACGAGGTGGCAGTACAGTCCGCGGTAGCACTTTAGCTTTTTAGGACTCCTATTTTTTTTCACTAAAAGTAATTCACGAGGCATAGCCTAGGACAGCTTAAAATAATTTGAGAAGACTCCTAACTCACTAAGACTTATTTACAAACCGCTTTTAGTGGCATTTTACGTCGCGATGTAGCCTAGTGAAATGTAGGCCTACGTGCTGTTACAGCTGTCATGCGAGGGAATAATTGCATTGCAACTAAGGGATACAATAACGCCACCGACAATCAAAACCACCACTGCATGTAAACTAAATGTAACGTCTCATTGTAGGCCTAAATTAAATTAAATTGTTTCTGCTCTTTACGAATGTAGGCTACGTGCTTTCATACATATTCATTCAAAGCACCTGGCAAAGAAACTGCACCAGACACCTCTTCGTGTCTGCAATTGAGTAGCTCAATGGGTAGCGTTGCACTCTTTGACATGAGGATTCGAGGTTCGCGTCTCACATGAAGCGCTCTTGCACCGTGTAGTGCAATGTAAGAAAAACATAACGTTATTTATCATCATCAAACATGGAGAGAAAACGCCAATGAGGAATACTAAAGCCAATCTATGTAGCCTGTTTGTCTAATTCTCTGCACAGCACTGTCTAAGCATTCAACAACTGTTTCTGGGCTGCGTTTCTAGAAAGCCTCGTATGCTAACTTGCATCGCAACCTTGAACGTTCCCTGGATTTGGTGTTTCTAGAAAAAGTTGTTCAAACTCTCAAACTCTCAATTGCAAACAAGGACTGGGCAGGCACTCCTGTGGCGTAGGCTTGCGGTTGGTGATGTCGTCAGTGTCACGCCTAACCAAAAATCACTAAAGGCTGGCTTACATTGCACGATTTTGGTCTGTTTTAAAGAGGAATAATGCAGGATTGGCGATTTCATCTCTGGTTTCGGTTTCGTTTTTCGTTTTCGCTCGTTTTATGCTTGCATATTTCTCTGCAGAGCTTCCCCGACAGCTTTAGCGTGTATATTTATACATATATAGGCTATATATAAATATGTAAATTGCAAGCGTGGTTCTTGTTCCTTTCGCATCTCTGACTTCCAGATGTAAACAGCAAACGATCGTTTATCAGAAAGTTGCAAGGTTGTAATTAGCGGATAGGGACACTAGGGGCGGGAGGAAATGTGACTGTTTTCGATAAAACTGGTCAGTCAAGCAAAACAACGATTTCTAAGCGATTTTATGACTATGAAAAAGTTGCATAGGGTCTCTTTAACAGTCGGCGACTACATTTCCGAAATCTTGGGAGTTGTACTAGAATCTCGGCGCGCTCCCGTCATTTAAATCGTTTAGTGTAAGGTGCCAATCTTAGAGGTTTTAAGTCCGTCGGAGTCAGTCTTTCTCTAGTTTTGCCCTTACGACAATATCAAACATGTTTGATATTATCGGAAGTCTTTTCAGTCGTGGCTCATGCCCCGGAATGGCCAGCTAGCCACGGTCTTCTCGTTAGCATGGCGGCCGCCATACTGTCTACACTCTCAGAACGTTCGCTGCCTCCTTGATATTTATACATACATAGGCTATATATAAATATATAAATGGCAAGCGTGGTTCTTCTTGTTCCTTACGCGTCTCTGACTTCCAGATGTAAACTGAAGACGATCGCTCATCAGAAAGTTGCAAGGTTGCAATAGCGGATAGGGACACTGGGGACGGGAGGAAATATTACCGTATTATTTCGTTATTTCGTTCTTACATTTTGTATGCTACTTAGAACTGTTATTTATAGGCTATTATAAAACGGAGGCATGCGTTCTGTGATAGGAGCCTGACCCGACGGGAGGGGAAGGATGAAAAATGTCGACCCAACACCAATTTTCATTCATTTAGGGAGAAGCATCTTACAGGGTCTAGCTACCTCGGAGGGAGGGAGATAGAGAGAGCTATGCTGAGCAGGCATAGGCGCGAGAAGTAATTAAAAATGATGAGTGAAAGATATCTCCGTTTTGCGAAAGTGTGCTATGTTTGCGATGTCTGCTGAAAAAAAGCTATAGGCCTATTGTTTCTACAATTTAAGCTAACTTCTATGTGAATACGAGATTCAGCATTGAGACACACATTTTAACCTTATAGTAATGCAGAGCTGTAGCCCACTGGTTAGAGCTTTGGCCTCATAATCCAAGGATTACTGGTTCGATTCCCAACCTGTTCATGGCTGAAGTTCTTTTGATTAAGGCATCAATAAAGTAGGCTATATTCTATTTTATTCTTTTCTTTTCTATTCACACAACTACACGCACGCTGGCGAATTCGAACATTCTGAAACGCGCATATGCGATGAAACATGATTGCGCATTCTTCCACGAGTTGCCTAGCCAGCCTACAGCCTATACAGGGGACAGAGAGAGGGGGTGGGGTGGGGAGGCAGTTAATTGTCCTCAATGCTGCGGTGATGTCTGTAGCCTAGACGAGTGTATGGGGGAGGGGGAATGATCGGTTTCAAATAGGCTATGTTTGCAATGGATAGTGTGTTATGTATAGACCCCGAAGCCATTTGCTTTGAGAATAACGGCTGGCTGGTGAAGTTGTTGGCTGGCTAGCTGGCTCAGCCAAAACCTAAATGCTGCTGCAGCCGCCAAAGTTTTCATGACTGATAATGGCTTTAGTTGCCACTTCATGTCTACAGATGTCTATATTGTACTAGATCTCAACACACAATGTTATTGTATTGTTTTGGACAACGTTCTGCACGTTTCACTTCATTGTAGACTGCATGCGTTGTGAACAGTGCAGCAATCTCTGGAAAGGAAACGGTGGAAGTCGCGTTCAATGCTGTAAATCCGTCTGTTCCAGAATATTTGGTTCATATCATCAATCTTTGGTTTTGGTGTTTGTGCAACCGGGCCCTGAAGATTTAACAAAAGTCTGAGTAGCCCTACGTAGGAATTAGGAAAGTATGTAAGGCGAGATCAAAATTAGGCTACCTTGTTTGCTTCTTTCCCCCATGTCATTTTAATTGGTCGTCAACTCACTGTGAGTCATGTGTATCGTAGCAACGAGCACAATACTGATGTGGTGTGTCCAGTGGGAAAATCTCATGTAGGCCTAGTTTCTAGGCTATCGTTTATTTTTCGCGTGTCTCTATGATATAATTATTTTTAGATGCAAAAAGTCTAACTGGCTTAGTCAAAGTTTGTCAGATGGCGGCTCAATTTGGCTCAGAAAATTATTGGCTGGTGAAATTATTTTTCGTTAATGGTAAACAGTTTTGTGATTCATCCGTTTATTTCAGATAGTTTGTTATTAAAAACCATTAACAAAAAATAATTGTTCGTCGATGTTGAAAAACGGTAAGTGAATTCAGTCAACATAAGCTACATTATTTCGCTCGTACCAGGTTGTGAACCCAGGTCTCCTGCGTAACAGTCGAGCGAGTTAACGTTGCGCCACTTAAAGGTATACTATGCAAAGTTTTTCAGTTAATCAATTCGTTCCATACTGTTATATATGATTAAATGAGCCATTACCGGTCGAACGGTGTTTTTTTTGGCCGCTCTAGTGGTCTGTAGCGGTAGAACCATGCTTGCAACTTCAGGAGACACCGGGCACGCACCCATGCTCTACTCCAGGAAGTGTCACGTAAAGTCTCATGAAAAGGCACGGTAGACTGACTGATTGAGGAGTTTTGTCAAATATACACGCTAAAGCTGTAGGGGAAGCTCTGCAGAGAAATATGCAAGCATAAAACGAGCGAAAATGAAAAGTGAAAGCGAAACAAGCGATGAAATCGCCAATCCTGCATAGTATACCTTTAACGTTATGGACATAGGTGTTTGAAGCGACACAACTCAGTTTGTCCAGCAAATATGTAAGAAAATGCTTATACATTAGTGTGAGCTTTAAAAGATAGCCTACAAATAGAGATATACAACTATGAATGTACGTAGGCATACGCGCCCTACATACATAAATAGGCTTCGGCGAATTTCAGCTGAAAATATGTTTTACACACGTAGGCCTGCCTAATAGAACAACGTCGCAACGTTTTCAAAACTTGCATTTTACCACTGTAAATCACCTCCATAGACCATATGCCATGCAAATGAAAAATAGTTATTAAAATAAATCACATATATATAATACATATTGCACATTATATAAACTATATGTTTTATGGTAAAATATTATTCTCATGCCAGACTGACAGGAAACCCTTGCGACATCTGCTGTGAGAAAAGAGAATAGCAGCCTGGACAAACCTGGCCGAAAGTGAGACAACATAGTGTTGTCACATAAGTGAGCGCAAAATAGCTCTAAACTAGCTTATACCGGTGTTCTTTTGATCATGTAAAAATTCTGCGTGATAAAACACGTGTATTTAGGAAAAGTCGTGAACGTAGGGTCCTGGAATTGAATCGAGTGAAAAGATTTTTTTTTTTTGTAATCACTGCGGTCTGCAGCCCGGCAGTTCTAGGTATATCTAGGTCAAACCTACACGGCACTTCTAGTAATACGCGTCAGCGGTCAAATGACCGGCGCTTGGCGCTTCTAGTGTTAAAGTGTGTGACGGGGCGCAGTTTTGCCTGTCTATGGTTAGACCCGAGTCACGGCTTTTCGCGCTGTTTTAATGTTTGATACATTTTAGAACTTTGTATTGCCTGCTTTGCGGAGCTTTTCGTGCGGTTTTAATATTTGATACATTTTTAGAACGTTTAACTCGTTGCGTCTGTGCGCAGTGCTTAATTTTGGGCTGCAAGAAGCACTCGCACATGTGCGTCTGATATGTTTTCCTCGTTCACATACCGAAATATTTGCTCGCAAATGTGAGTGAAATAGGCACACTGTAGAGCCCTGTCAGGCAGCCTTATTTTTTTATTTTGAAAAGTGAGGGTATTTTACCTATAATTTATTGCACCATAGTCCTACCTAAGATAGTAAAAAACTAAACTGCTTTGTAGCCTACAACAGTTTAATATAGATGTCTATACGAAGTCTGACTATCGACTATATCGAAGCCATAGTCAAAGTGTATTTTTGTGAAACTGGCCCATGGTATTTACTATGCTGAATAAAGCACTTGCTACACTAGTTGCAAGGGTAATCCTGTTGGGTTGTTATGGTGATTGCTAGCTTGACATTATAGTTGTTGGTGCTAGGATAATTGAGATGATTGCTAGGGTAATCATAGTGGTTACTATGCTATATAAAGTGGTTGCTATGCTGCTTGCTGGGGAAATCATGTTGGTTGGCTAAGGTGGTTGCTAAATTAGCCATTTTCACGTGATGTCAGCAGCTGGGTATCAGTTCGTCAGGTAGCAGTAATATGCAGTCATAACGTCATTTAACTTTACTCTCAAATCAAGGCAGCTACGAGAGCAATGATTGCAAACGATAACTGAACAAAACGTTAGTCCTAATGTTAGGAGACCCCTGCTACACATAGCAGCAACTTCAGCTAGCTAACATGTTAGCACCGAAGATCAAGTTGGTTTGATATTGGATATTCGGATACTCAATGAATGACCGTTCCTTATTTTGAATCTCTGTTGAATATCCAATATTAAACCAACTTGATCTTCGGTGAAGCTAGCTGAAGTCCCAAGGTAAACTGAGGGAATGATGCACGACCATTCAAAAACATGAATGGTTTTCTAAAGATACAAAGCTTAATGCTAATCGGTGAAGTGTGCCTTTAAGGATTACACCGTGTCCTAACCGAACGCGATGCGAGCGAACATTAGCGATAAAATCAGTTTAATTCCATTGTTTTCAATTGGAGTGTCCAGACTGCAAGCGACGCGAGCAGCGCGACGTTTTGAGAGAACTTTTGTCGGACGCCCCGTTTCTATTTTCTTTTTGTCGCTCGCATTGCTCTGCTATTTTCAATGAGAAATATGGAATCCCGTGACACAACACAATGGCATATTTAACGGATTCAGTGTAGACAGACAATATTGACAGTCGCTCGCTTGGATCCGGTTAGGACACGGTGTTAGGCTACTGACTTTACTCTCAAATCAAGGCAGCTACGTGACGGCAATGATCGCCAACGATAACAAGGAAAATGAAGAAATAAATACACGTGAAATATTAATCTTACCTCAAGAACTGTAACCTTATCACCATAGCGTTTGCTAACGCCGGATGTACGATACCCAGCAAGCTTCAAAGCGGAAAGTGTCTGACGTTAGCGTGAAAAGGGCGAATTGACACTGGCCCAATCCAAATGTCCGGACTCACGGACTCACAGACTTTGGTGGAAATTCGTAAGGGCTTAGGGCTGTCCCAATGTCTAATTTCTACTAACGTAAGGGTTTGAGTACACCCTTCTCGTGCCCTTTCCGTGAGTCGCATCGGTGCAGACTTCACCTAAGGGAATTACCCAAGTGTTGTGACGTTTACCGCGGAGATCATAGGAAAATACAGAAATTACTAAAGTAAACAACAGCACGACACACGTGCATGGTGCAAATGTTAGTAACGTCTTTGTTATTAAACATCGCCAAGGTACATGTGATCTCGTGAAGTGCTGTCCCAATCCCAAATACCTATCTGAGCCCATGTGGCCTCACACACTCACTCACTTAGCACCTGAGATTAAGTCTGTGAGTCTTTAGTCCTTAGCCCTCAGGGCTCACATTAGGATTGGGCCATTATGGTAGTGGTTGTGAGTTTGTTGCTAGGGTACTTGAGATGGTTGCTAGGGTGGATATGGTGGATATTTGCTATCGGGGTAGGAATTCTTGGCACCTCACAATTTGATTCTATTCCGATTCAGAGGCTAAACCAATTATCAATGCATCTTGATGCAACAATTTTTTTGAGTTTGCTACTCACTTCCTACACTTTTGTGATCATTAAAGGTCCTATAGAATGGAAATAATTTTTTTCTTGGTTTTCATGAATTATAAGAGGTTGTGCATAGCTATCATGAACATGAGGCATGGTTGTGCCCTCCTTCATATGGAAATCTTGAACTTAGAAATAGGCACTACAAAATGGGCGATTCAGCAAAACTGCTTGCTTGTGATGTCAGACCTCGCAAAGCCATTGAAGTTCAATTGGGGTTGCCAAAGAGGGCGCCATTTAGTCAAACAGACCATTTCAATACCCAGCCAAAATATATGGTTTTAATTAGTCTTGTAAAATTGCAATTGACTTTATTTTTTTAAATCAAAGTTGAATATATACTATTTTAACATCAGAGAACACAGTGCAATACTCAATTCATCCATTCTATAGGACCTTTAAGAAATGCCACTGATAACACTGCAAGTAGCCTAGCAACCAACCAATGTAAATACTATGAAGACACCATTTGAAAGCTTGGACTTTTTCCATATACAATCTGTATAGTGCTTTACATTGTCAAATGAATCTTGCTATGTCTCAATTTAATGGCCAAAAATGTGAAAATATGTGTGGAATACAACTGGATACGGTGTGTGCATGAGGGCTGTATGTGTGTGTGCCCGAGAACAGTAGGAGTATGAATGAAGGGGGGAAATATAAAAAGACAACCTCCCAAAGATCATGAGTGATACTGTATGTTGCGATGTTAGACCTAAATGTATAAATAATTTGATGTAAAGCCTTGATTTGGCCATAGCTTTGTGAGTTTGTATTGTAATAATAATAATAATAATGATAAGAAGAAAAAGTAGAAGAAGAAGAAGAAAAAGTGAACTTCTCTTTTGTTACAGTCAAATCACTGTCAACATACTGCTGTCAACCTTTAGAAGGAATATTTAACAAAGAAAATAAAATGTAACATGTTTAGCTCTTTTTCACTAAATAGAAAGTGATGGGGGAGGGGATAACTGATAACAACACTGACCTGTGTGAATTGCTGCACAACATGGCTATTCTTGATTTTTTAAATAAAAAGATAAAACAAGGTCTTGGAGTGTACAAAATTATATTTCCTTTAGCCATCCACATCATAACAACACAGAGAACATTGACTTTCCTTCCTTAAAGCACTTTTAAAGACCTATAATGCATTGTGTTTATATTTAGATGTCCTTCCTGTGGGTTTGCTTGCTCACTGTGGAAGTGATGAAATGGTATGATATTTATGACAGGGCCAGAAATGTGATGGGCTACCCTAATTTCAAGAAAGGAAAACAAAAACATAAGCAATTTGAAAGACAACATAGATTGTTTTAGTGATTTAATATCACTAATTAACTTGTTCTTACTAGTCATACAGAAAATCATTGGCCTCTCCAGCCACCCCAAGGTCATTATGCTCAGTTAAAACAAGACTAGATGGGAGGAGACAGTTACATAATAATACCCAGCCATACTCAAATGCACGAGGGAAAGCTGAAGAGACGACTGCTTTGTCTGACGCTAGACAGCACAATTATTGACATTATTGAGTAGAACTACAGCTCCCAAACAACGTACAGCAGCAAACCATTTTTAATCAGATACTGCCCATAAAGCTTTGAGGGTGATAAGATCAACACAAGCAGATGAACAGACATATAGACTCTCCAGCATTCCTCTAGCACTTAAGAACGTGTTGAGTCAGTGTTAGGTTGGGAATATGTTAGTTGATAGCTTTGTGAGTAGTCTGACTACTGACTTAACTAAGGGCTAATGATGTCCCATCAGAAAAGTATGTGGCATGGATTGGTGAGACATAAGCCCCTTTCCCACATGAGCTAGACATCCGGATGTCAAACGGAAATCAAACGGGTGGCTGTACTGTATGTGGGAACGCAAAACTTGTGTATTTTCTTACCCGGAACTCACCCTACTAGCCCCCTAGTACTACTTCTAGATGTTACCCGGGTGCGCTTCAGGTGCGCTTAGGTGGGAACGCAGCCGGCACAGTTCCGGGTAGAGGGCGTACCGATGACGCCCTTGCGCTTGTTGTGTGTAAAAAATCAAACTGCAATCACGTTGTTGTGTTTGTTGCGGGACAGGCAGGATTATCCTTGCAAACATCGTGAACATGAAAACAACACATGAACATGAAAAGCCTAAAGCAACATGAATAGCCTAAAGGAATTGAATAGTTCGATGGCTTTGGTCATTGGCTTTCGCACCTGCTACGTGAATAGCTTGAAGTGTTGTCGATTAGCTTGCAACTACTAGCTGTTTATTATACTGTAGGCTAGTAATTACATTGGTTAGCGATTAACAGCTAATAGTTAGCGTCGCTATTATTTAGCATTGTTGTTGCTTTTACTAGCTGTTTATTATACTGTAGGCTAGTTATTACATTGGTTAGCGATTAACAGCTAATAGTTAGCATTGCTATTATATAGCATTGTTGTTGCTTTTTGTAGTAATAATAATAATAATAATAACAATAATACATTTTATTTGTATTGCACTTTATATTATGAACAGTCTCAAAGTGCTACAAAAATGGCAGAATGGATGGAAATTAGCCTCCCGCCAAATGCGTGTAGTTTTGCACGCTGGCGGGTGAAATATGTCAACACACCCGCCACAGTAGCGGGTAAGCAACTACTTCTACTTCAAGTTGTTTATTTCATCAGAATATTAGGCTAGCAGTCGCCGCAGAGATAAGAACACACGCCTTGTATCAATAATCCTCAACATCGATGGACATGACGATCACAACAAACATTCTGGAACCTTTGTTGGCTCTCATCATTGCGTCAGAGCCTAGCCTACTCTTCCAGTTAACGTGGCAGCTAGATAGCCTACAACCATTGAATGTATACATTTACAATGAGGCTACCGGCTAATACGTTTAGGTAGGAAATACATTGGATATATATAACAGATATACCAAACTCCGAGTCATGGTATCTAAGTTAAGCACCCAGCCAATTAAACATGACCAAGGAAAAAGTGAACGGGACAACTCACAATGCCATAGGCTACCACGGTAACCTACCTAAAGTTAACATTGCAAGACACTCATCTTTTCTATGACGCCAGAAATATTTTCCTTACCTTCTTAGTTTTTTTGAACATTCACGTTATTTAATGAAAACATGTATCCTTGAACTATGCGTGATTTTCCTAAAATCGAATGAAACCTAATTATGTTCACGTACTTCTTAAAGTGACAGGCACTCAATTAGACCTACACACCACCCCTGTAATATCATTAAAGACAAGTGTAATCAATATGAAGTATTCAAATTACTGAATATTTTGAGTAATTATGCATATGCTATACATTGTTAACAAAATATATAAAGTGTATGAATTCAAATATGAAATAGAAACAAGACAAGCCATTTTCTGAGCAGGGTTGAGCAGAGACTAAGATTGCCACTGCTCAGCTTAAGGCAAAAAGGTTTTGCCTATATTTTTGTAATGTAATAGACAGTCACACTTTTTAAAAACTATTTCAGCTTGTGTAGGCCTATCAGTGCTTTCTTATTGAAGACAATAGGCCCTACCACGATAACACCGAAAACCGTGATAATTTTGGTCACTATAACCGTGGGGTTAAATTTTCATACCGTTACATCTCTACTTGGCAGTATAATGTATGGAACGGTTGAATATATATATTGGCTGGTAAAAATGTTGAGTGGCTGGTAGATTTTAAAATCAGGTGGACAAAACAGTTCATTTCCATCCCTGATACACACACACACACACACACACACACACACATACGTGTATATAAATATACGCACACACACCAACACACACATACAACACACACACACACACACACACATCAACAAAATACATTTAACAGAAAGCTTTTGTTAAAAAAAGATAGGTTTTCAATGTCTGTGGGGCCCTCAGGTGGTCAGGGAGGGAGTTCCACAGCCTGGGAGCAGCAGCAGAGAGCTTTAATGTTTGTTGACCGCAGGGGGCGTGAGGGGTCTGGGGGGTGAGTAGTTCCTGTAGATAGAGGGTAGCATATGCACTGGTGGGTAGTGAGTGAGATCTTATATTCTATTCTGAAATGAACCGGGAGCCAGTGAAGACTTTTCAGAATGGGGGGGTGATATGTTCATGCCTGCGCACCCTCATCAGGATCCTGGCAGCACTGTTCTGGATGTATTGAAGTCTCTGGGTGCTCTTGCCAGAGATCCCAATGAGAAGTGCATTGTAATAGTCCAGCCTAGAGGAGACAAAGGCGTGGATGAACTTCTCTGCATCGCCCAGGGTGAGACTTGGACGGAGTTTGGTGATGTTCTTGAGGTGGTAGAATGATGTCTTGCAGAGATGTTTGATGTGTGGGTGTGTGAGAAAGTGAACTAAACTTCTCACTGTTCCGCACACCCGCATAGACTTTGAATGGCGTTACCGCCGCATTGACTTTGCATTGCGTTACCCGCGAGAGAGGGAGAGAGACTTTGGACATTTACACACACGCATACATACACCTACACGCTCTCTGACAAAAGGACTTTTGTGCATTTGTTTGTGCATATTGGGATTATGTTTGGATTGTTTGTGAACACGGGGATTGTGTTTACACAGGGAAGGGAAAAGTAGCACAGAGCTATGCGCCACTAACGCATTCGCGTTAGTTTGTTTCTGGCGCAGTCAGTCCGCGATTTCATTCATAACACTCAAAACTTACTTGTCACTTCCAATAACTTCATACTTTATGGTCCGTGTAACGCTTTGCAGTGCTTTGTTCTATTTGCAGATTTCACATGAAAATAATGATTTATTTTTTTTAAATTTCAATTATTTATTTTTCAGACTACTCGGTAAATTGATGACTGTTGCGTGTTTTGTATTTTGCATTGAGTACACTTGGGATTTTCTCTTCAGAAGTTTGAAAGTCAAACATTGACTCAATATTGTAACTTTGTGTTTTTGTGCTTGGGGTTGGACTGAACCATGAACGCTGGGGGTTACCGAGGAGAGTTGCGTTGTGGCCCAGAGGTTTCACTTCACCCGATGTCTGCTTGGGTTAAGAATCGGATGTTATTAATGGTCTTATACTCTTGTCAACTTGTTGTTTAACAGCTTCTGTAGGCATGTTGGTGCAGAGGTTTTTGTTCATGGGTAGGGTTGCTCACATATAGGCTAATCAATCCGTCAACAACCGTGAACAAATGCTATCGTTGGCTTACGGCGGCATGAAAGCGTCACCGACCCTGCACCATAGACCCCCCCCCCCCCCCCCCCCCCCCCCCCCCAACACACACACACACACACACACACACCAGCACCATCAGCAGAGAATTCAACAAGCGCATGTGACAAGTTACTGTAGGCTATCTGAAGGTCTGTGAAGTCTAACCATTGATCGAGGGCGCAGGGATTGAGAAGTTGAGCGGTCCTCAATCGCCTCCAGTCGGTTTGGTAGATATGCCTACGTCTCGAGCTCACTTGCCATGAATTTGACTTGATAACTCGATCTGTATCATTTAGCCTATCTCTACAACTGGCCAGAGGCGCCACTCGTACATCCCTTGGCGCGTTTGGTTCAGTCCAACCACGATGCAGGAATGGAAAATTGGAAAATGGACTCAATTTTAGTTTTGTTTCAAATTCATTTTTTACCGTTTCAAAAACCACACTCGAAAGTTAAAATTAGCATCAATTGTCCATTTGCTGAGTAGTCTGACAAATGGATAATGAAAGTTTTGAACCCATTTTTCATTTTCTCATGTGAATTCTGCAAATAGACCAAAGCACTGCAAAGCGTTACACGGACCCTTTATCACCTCCATGACATGTAGTGCGGTACCCACTATTTCATGTCCCACTTACTTACTGTTTCTGTCTAAAATCCCGTTTAAGTCATACACGTTCCTACTCACACACTTCCTGCTTCCCGGTCTGGTTTGACTGTGTCTGCACGGCTGCGCGCGCCGCCGTAGGGGCAGTATTTCTCCCTGTCCCGGGGCAGAGGGTGCAGGTGATGCAATGTTTGTATTTATATGTGTGATGGAAATAGAATGTGTACCTATGGTATAATATGGTTATGATATCTTAATAATAATATTTAGTTTTTCATGTAATATTTATTTTCTATTTTTGTTATTATTTTCATGACGTTAGAATATAGAACAACCCTGATGGTTGGTACATTCCAATTAGCCCTGAATGGGCCAATTTAGTCTGATGCCTTGCCCTATTTAAGAGGGCCTCATTCTGCATTGG
This sequence comes from Sardina pilchardus, assembly GCF_963854185.1. Classification (NCBI taxonomy): domain Eukaryota; kingdom Metazoa; phylum Chordata; class Actinopteri; order Clupeiformes; family Clupeidae; genus Sardina; species Sardina pilchardus. Next base: position 1,380,138 of record NC_085006.1, read on the forward strand.
AGAGAGAGAGTACTAGCTTGATGTGAGGCTATGTACAAGGTATGGTACTATTGCATTGAGTTTGAAGCATTGTGCTATTTTGATTTGCTTTTGATTATTTTGCTTTATTGAATTCTAGTTAAATAGTCTAGAGTTAAGTATAAATAAACATCCATATTTTTTGATACAACGTTACGCTCTGGTTGCCGTGTTTTCCACCTCCACCATCTACAAGCCAGTGAGCCTACACATCCCAATACTTGGGGTGACGCTCAGTCCCTCACAGGGTGTCAAAAGTGAGTTGTGGGTCCATTTTAACATCGAAGTTGGTGACAGATGTTGACAGGGAGATGTTTTGTCCAGAGAAGGTGATATTTCTGATGGTGGAAGAGCGGAGCTGATGTGATGAGCCAACTAGAATTGCTTCTGTTTTAGAACTGATCAATTGAAGGAAGTTGAGCTTCATCCATGCCTCTATCTCCTCCAGACATGTGGTCAGTGTGGATGTTGGCAGGGGAGCAGATGAAGTGGGGGGTTGTCCTGAGGTAGAGCTGTGTGTCATCAGCATAACAGTGGAAAGTTATTCCGTGTCTGCTAATGATATTGCCGAGGGGGGGAGCATGTAGATGGTGAAGAGGGTGGGGCCCAGGACAGAACCCTGAGGGACACCACAGGTGACATTGTGAGTATGTGATTTTGTCCTGCCCAGGGCGACGTGCTCGGTTCTGCCGGTCAGGTAAGAGTTGAACCAGTTGTAGGCATTGTCTGAGAGTCCAATGGTGTACTGCAGGCGATGGAGGAGGATGTTGTGGTCTACTGTATCAAAAGCAGCTGTTAGGTCCAGAAGGATGAGCAGAGATGGGAACCAGTATCTGCTGTCATAAGGAGGTCGTTGGTGACCCTAACCAGGGCTGTTTCTGTGCTATGGCCAGGACGGAAACCAGACTGAAACTGAAACTGAAAGGTTGTTGTGTTTGAGGTGATCAAAAAGTTGTGCTGCAACTGTTTTTTTCCAGAACCTTTGACAGGAATGGAAGATTGGAGATGGGCCTGTAGTTGGAGAGAACTTCTGGATCCAGTGTGGGTTTTTTCAGTAAAGGTCTGATGACAGCCGTTTTTAATGCAGAAGGGATATGGCCAGCCATGAGAGAGTGGTTTATGATGCTGGTGATGAGTGGAGAGACAGCAGAGATGTTGGCTTTCAGCAGGGCTTAAGGGAAAGGGTCCAGAGCACAGGTGGATGGCTTCATTTTTTTGATGATGTGCTCCACCTCCTCCTGTGTGGCATCAGAGAAAGAGCAGAGGGGCTGGACAATCTCAAACGGTGGGTCAGCAGTTGGGAGGGGCAGGACAGCATTGGCAGAGAGGTGAGAGCAGATGTTATTAACTTTTTGTTTGAAAAAAGTAATGTGCATGTTGCACCTCTCCTCCGTGGTCTCAGAGTGGGAGGATGAGGGTGGCTTGAGATAAGGTGATTTATCGTTGAAAAAAGTTGTTTAGAGTCACCTGGGCTGTTGTTGATAATGTTGGAGTAAAACTTGGACCGTGCATCCCTCAGAGCGTGAGCATACTCCCTCCTGTGTTCCCTGTATGCCTTTTTGTGAACAGTCAGTCCAGAGGCCTTGAGCCGCCGCTCAAGAACATGCCCAGCCGTCTTCATCTTTCGCAGCTCACAGTTGTACCAGGGTGCTGAGCGTGAAAATGAGACTGACCTGGATGTAAGGGGGGCGTGGAGGTCCAGGAGACTGCTCAGGGACTGGTTGTAGAAATCCACAGAGTCAGCAACAGAGGGGAAGACAGTAGAGCCAGAAGAGAGAAGTTGGAGGTCCAGGGCCAGGGCATCCGCATTGATGTTTTTCAGTTTTCTGAAGCGGATCTGTCGCTTTGGTTTGGTGCAGGGAGAGGTGAAAGGCAGCTCCATTGACACAACCTTGTGATCAGACACACCAAGATCATAAACATGTAGGTTGCTGATGGGGGCAGAGTTAGAGATGACCAAATCAAGTGTGTGTCCCCTAGAATGTGTCGGGATGTCAACATGTTGTTGTAGGTTGAGAGTGTCTAGTAGCTGAAGAAAATCAGCTGCGGGGTGACATGAAGGGTTGTCAACATGAATATTTAAATCTCCCAGGATTATGGTATTTGGAGAGGTAGTACAGAGTGTTGTGAGGAGATCAGATATTTCTGGGATGAAGGCAGAGTTTGGTTTTGGTGGCCGGTAGATAAGGAGAACAGTCATAGGAAAGGGGGGCTTACATTTAAAAGCAAGACACTCACAGGAAGATGTTGTAGGTAGTGAGATGGGGGTCAGCTCCAGGCCCTGTTGGTAGATAACAGCAAGGCTACCACCGCGTCCAGTGCTGCAAGCTGCCTCCAAGTAACTGTAGCCGGGGGGACACGCTTCATTTAGGGCAGAGTAAACCTCTGGCTGGTGCCAGGTTTCTGTCAGACACATGAAATCAAGTCCTCTCTCCCTGATGTGTTCTTCAATCAGAGTGGATTTGTTGTTGATGGATTGAGTATTGAAAAGTTCGAATTTGACCAATGACTGTGGGATGAATCTCTGTACAGGTCGCAAAACACTTAGGTCCACTCCATGAGATGTATCCATCCGACAATGCGAGGCCCTGCTGGAATGCGGAGATCTCGCGATATTTCCAGTGTTGTCTGAAACTGAAACTGATGCGACAGTCCTCTGACGATGCATCCGCCGTGTGACGGGTGACCACCACAGAGATGGGATGTTTGTGGTAGAGCAGGCTGCATGCTTATGGTAAATGAAGTTTTGTTGTCGACCGGAGCCTCTATGAGTGTGGCGACGGCGGCGAAGTATGCCTGCTACCCGACAAACATGGAGCACGTCATCTCCGAGCTTCGCATCGGTGGAGGTGTACTGCCGAAGTTCCAGGGCTGTATAATGAATTCCTCCCATAGACGCTCCGACACATTAACTCAGTCCAGAGTGTGGAGTGTTATCAGTGCTGTCACACTGGCTGCTTAGCTGGACAGTCAACCGGCTTAACCAGCAAAGGTCCGTAGTTGAGAGATGGAGAGATGCAAGCAGGACAGGACAGGACGTGCAGGTGGATTCACGCAGAGCAAGGAAGGCAGACAGTCAGGCAGGCTAGCAAGCGGCAGCAGTAAGTAGCCTTCACTATGATGACCGTCAGCAACCAGCCTTAACTTCTCGATATAGCGCTACCACGGCGGAAAATGCAATAGAAATAACGAAAATAAAGAGCGGAATATATACACTTAATAATACTTGTCACAGTCTGGCTCACAAACTGTGACAAAGATGGGAGACACACGAGAGGCTCGCAATATAACAAATGAATAATTTATTTACAATAATAGAATATAACAAAAACGTTGTAGATCTACTAAGGATAAAGAATAACACAACCGATTCCAACAAATAATAGGCTCAGGCAGGCGTCAGAGAAGAGACCGGACAACTGCAGCTCCATAGATTTAAAAGGTTGATCTACTGTATATATTTTCCAGGTGTGTCATTATTTTCTATTAATTTGTTGTGTTGAATGTTTATACCAGAGAGGGTTAAAGCGGAGCTTTGTTTATACTGTGTGGTCCTGGCGTTAGCTATTGTTTTCTCTATGCTAGCTCCCGCTGACTAGCGAGCTAACTACATGTTCTGTTGTTTCATGATGTTTTGGATCTGATGTAAAGTTTGCATCATCAAGGCAACACAACACAACAACGCATTTATTTATCTCCCTCCCCCTGCAAGTGCTGACATTGCCCCACCCCTCGCGGCACCTACTCGGGTCTAGTGTGAACACAATTACCCGTATCTGACTCGGACATAAGGCTCATGTGGGAGCAGTCCGTGTTGTGCCTCTACCCGGGTAAATATGTCCGGGTGACTTCTAGAAGTCATGTGGGAAAGGGGCTGTAGTCTGTACTACCATTGTTAATGGAGTGTCTCACTGAAATGATTGTAACACCACTGTTCCTGTCAAAGAAATGTCTTTCCAACGTTTTTGAGGAGAACTTTGCAGGGTACTTGAAAGTTAATGTTCCATAAATTACATTTGCATGGTTTTACTAGCCTGGGTGTTCCCATCCTGCCTGGCGCGGTGATTTCTTTCACGCTGCTAAGGCAGTCTAGAAACTAACACCCACATTTTTGCCTGATGTTGGTGGTCAATCACAGAACAGGGGAGAAAGCAAGACCATGATGAGCTATGCACAGACGCATTTGATAGACATCCAATGAACAGATCTGGGCCCGTATTCACAAAGCATTTTATCTTACCACTAAGGCTGCGTTTAGACTGCCAGTTTGAAGTGACCCAAATCCTATTTTTTGCTCTCATGTGGCACGTATCCGATCTGTGCCACGACAGTGTAAACAGAAAAAAAACACATGAATTCCGATCTCCTCAGATCGGATACAGGCCCCTTTCTTATTTGGTTTTAAATCAGATATGGATCGGATTTGTGTGCATGTGTCTACAGTCTAAACAGACAAATCGGATATTCCAGTGCAATGCGTCCCACACGTCATTAATCTGTGACAATTTTGCGCCTGGTGACGTTAGGTTACAATTCCAAGTGGGCGCGCTGGCGGAGCGTGTTAAAAGTTGCCCTATTGATACTTTGATAGACTATTACGTTTCCGTAGACCATGTATTGAGAATAAAACATTTGTAGCCTACCTAATTATCTACAATCGTAGGCCTAGCCATCCAAATATGAATGGTCTACTGTAAATAGCCTACAACCAGAGATATTAAGCAAAAAAGTGCCAAATTCAAGCATCACGATTTGTAGGCTATTAACCTATTTTTAAAACTGCAACTGCAGCTCTGTTTGTTTAACTTTGCTTCGTGAAATTTGAATGTGTAGACTTCAATCACATGTCATTCATTTCTTCAGTCCCTCGATCTGTTTTAAGTTAACATGAGTGCCATTTGATGTATATAGTCACAGCAAATGCAATTAAATGAAAATAAAAAACATGACCTGGACCTGTGCGGGTTAGTTGCATAGACAGTAAAAGTAAAAGAGTTAGTTGTAACACCCGACTCTGGCAAAATTAACTGATTTTATCGCGCATGTGCGAGCAATTATGATTGCGAGTTATGGATTATTTGTAGCCTATGTGCCGCGATCACACCCAATGAAAGTTAACACAGCAACTTCAAATATCAGTGTTGGACCAATTGCTTCAGACATGTAAGAAATAAGCAGTTCATCAACTATATTAGGCTAACAGGTTTTATCAAGTCGATATGACCAAAATAAGCCTATTTAAAGGTTATTGTGAGCTAGCATAATACCGTATGGTTTGCAATGGCTAATCACTCATACAACTAGCTTAACAGTCATACATTTGGACCTTTTTTTGTTGTTTATATATGAAAACAGATGTTCTTTGTTTAAGCCAGCAGTGTTTTGTGTTAAAATATGTTATAGGATTCACGATTTTTTAGCACTGTTACAACCATGACGCTATACTGTTACAACTGTAGCCTACCGCACTTTTGTATGGCTGCGTAGGTTGGAACAAAGGTACATGTCACTGTTAAGTTAAGTTATTAACAAACTGCAACATATTTGTTACATTCTGTTTCAACTTTCATGGAGTAGAGATGTATATGACTCTGTTCTGGTCAAGTTTCACTGCTCTCAAGTCTATCTTTGTGTAAAGCTAGTTTGAACTGAGAAAATAAAAAAGTGTTACGATTGTGCTGGTTCTCCCCTAAAAGAAACTTTTAGCCCATGCGCATGTGGGCCATTTCAAGTGTCTGGCAAATGTAAACACACATGATTGGATTTGGGTCACTGGCGAAAGTAGATGTAAACATGCAATCAAAAAAATCGGATATGAGCACAAAATCGGAATTGAGCATATCCGATCTGCAGTCTAAACGCAGCCTAAGAGTACTCCTAAATCGCGCTAGAAGATTTTAGTTAGGAGTTTTCCCTTAAAAGTTATTCACAAAGCCTTTCAGACCTACTTTTAGTAAGGAGAAACGCCCACTCCTAAACTAAAAGTGAGTCTTCGTTGCTATGGTTGACGTCATTACTCATGCACGAGCTTGATGAAAGTGACCACCTTGATTGGCTGGTGATTATAACGCGGCGGGAATGATGGCAAAAACCTCCCCTACGATGACGAGTTGAGTGAGAGGTGTCAGGTCTTAGCTGGTGAGAATGTGTGCGCTATGTCGGACTGTGAAGGATGGAAGATGATGAATAAATGGGTATAGCCTAAATTAATAAAGAGTAGGCTAAAGCAAATAGCCTAGGAGCATAATGAAACACGGACTGGAGCAGCCTATATTTGCAACAAAATGAATCTGTATGAAAGCACGTAGCCTACATTCGCGAAGAGGATAAACAATTTAAAGGAGTCATAGAACGCATTTTTTGACCATTACAAATTGATCTTTGAGCCTAAATAATGTCATATGTAAATTTGTGGGGCTGAAAACGCACCAGGAGCACTGCTAGATCGCCTAATACAAGGTCATAAATAAGCCTTGCAATGAAACAGTTTGTTTTTCCCGCCCACTCAGCAAGTTCATGAATATTCAAATGAGATGCGCGCTGATTGGTCGATCGGCCGATATGTCCTGAAAGTTGATTGGCTCAATCCACCGGTCTGAAGCTAGAGCAAAGTGAAACTACGTTTACTGCTGGTAAATAAAGCCAAAGTCTTTGATAAAGCTATCAACAATGGATTTAAATAAGGAATACAGCCGTACATGTATAAACCGAGTCAGAAGAAGGTTCTGACGAAGATGAAGTGCAGCAGATTCCCCAACAGAATGAATGTGTTAGATTGGTACGTTTTATCAGTACATTTCTTAGTATAGTAACTCTCCAAAGTTAGCTGTAATAACGCTAGCATTACAACGTCTCTGCCATAGACCACATATCTAGATACTAGCGTCGTAAGAGCAGTTTAACAAGAATTATTAATCGAAGGTATGCAAATGAGAGGGGGTGTATCTTAAGGGGGATGGGCGCCTATTACGTGTTATCTGAGCTCTGTTCAGATTGGAGCATTTCAACACGGCTGTTTCTATTTCCCAATTTGCATACGAAAGCAGGCGGGGGACGCGGTAAAGTCTTTGGTGTTGTCCTTTGGACACTGCTCTCAGCCTAAATTCAACAGGAACAAGGTGAATGTGGTTTTGAATTCTAGGACTCCTTTAATTTAATTTAGCCCTACAAGGACACGTTACATTTAGTTTACATGCAGTGGTGGTTTTTTGATTGTCGGTGGCGTTAATGCATCTTAGTTGCAATGCACAATGATTCCCTCGCATGACAGCTCCTGTAGCCTAACCGCACGGTCATTTCACTACATCGCGACGTGAAATGCCACTAAAAGCGGTTTGTGAATAGGTCTTACTGAGTTAGGAGTCCTCTCGACTTCTTTTAAGCTGTCCTAGACTTAGGAGCTACTTTTAGGCTTAAAATGCTTTGTGAATTACTTTTAGTGCGAAAAATTAGGAGTCCTTAAGTTAGGAGTGACACGCCCATTATTTTTAGGAGTTTCTCCTAAATTCGCCAGTTAGGAGCTTTCTTTGTGAATACGGGCCCTGGGCATTCAAATACGAGAAAATGAACGTCTGGTTGCCAGACCACGTCTCATTTGAGAAGTGGTAGGCGCTAGCCAGGCTATGGATTTACTGTTGTCGGAATAATCTTTCATGGTTTGTTGTTCTACCTACTGGCTTATTGCTTTTCTAAAATGATGACCACCTACTGTATGCCTGGCAAGATTTCACAAAATTAAACAACGGCACAGATAATCCTTCTTCCAACAAGAAATATATTCTCTCTATCTGAACGGTTGCCAAGTAACTTCAAGACGCAGCAACTGTGACTTTAGTGTCAAGTTGTGGCAGCAGGGTAACGCTTTAGAATAACATGTGCTTATTAGCTATTAACAGTGCATAATAAGCAGTTAACAATTAGTTACTAACAGTTAGTTAACTGTTGTTATCCTTTACTAACATTAACTAACTGTTAACATCCAGCTTGTAAGTGTTAATAAGCAGCATTTAAAGGTGCTTACAAGCATATTTGTTAACAGTTAACGTGCAGCTTGTAAGTGTTAACAAGCAGCTTGTTAATGGTGAAAAAAGACATTTCTTACCTACTTGTAGTAAATTCTGCAGCCCCCCAATCTAAAGCGAGAACTATGTAACTAACAGTTAACAAGCCACTTCTTATCTGCTCGTTGTAAATTCTGCAGCCCCCCAATCTAAAGCGTGAACTATGTAACTAACAGTTAACAAGCCTAACGTTCTATCTTTAAATCGGTTAAGCTGTAAGAAATGCACCTTCAAAATTGCTGCATATGGTGGGATGCGAACATGGGCCGCCTGCGTCACACTGTATGCTGTATCCCACTGAGCTAAGTTCACAGAATCATAGTAGGTGAAATTGTGTTACTTGTACCGCCCATGTTTTTTTATTATACCAATTACTCTTTTTACAAATATGTTTCTGATGGTGTTTCAGTTCAGTGAATGCATAAAACAGTAATTATTTCCGCAGTCTACTTGTAAAACAAAGATCATAGAGCGTTACGCTCCGCTCTAGAATCTTTGGCGTAAATATTTGGTTACCTAGCAACCGAGGCTTAAACGAAGTTTAAGCTAGTTAGCTTAAAACAATAATAGAGGCGAGGCAGGGTGTCTGTCCCTATTTATAGTCTCCGACTCCTCTCCACTTTTTCTTAAATAATAGCTCTTAGTGTGTGTTTTTATATTTGTAAAAAGAGTAATTGGTATAATAAAAGAACATGGGCGGGAATTAGAAACAAGTAACACAATTTCACCTACCACGTTCTGTGACCTTAGCTCAGTGGGATACAGCATACAGTGCAACGCAGGCGGCCCATGTTCGCATCCCAACCTATGCAGCAATTTTGAAGGTGCATTTCTTACAGCTTAACCTATTTAAAGATAGAACGTTAGGCTTGTTAACTGTTAGTTACATAGTTCACGCTTTAGATTGGGGGGCTGCAGAATTTACAAAGAGCAGGTAAGAAGTGGCTTGTTAACTGTTAGTTACATAGTTCTCGCGTTAGATTGGGGGGCTGCAGAATTTACTACAAGTAGGTAAGAAATGTCTTTTTTCACCATTAACAAGCTGCTTGTTAACACTTACAAGCTGCACGTTAACTGTTAACAAATATGCTTGTAAGCACCTTTAAATGCTGCTTATTAACACTTACAAGCTGTATGTTAACAGTTAGTTAATGTTAGTAAAGGATAACATCAGTTAACTAACTGTTAGTAACTAATTGTTAACTGCTTATAATGCACTGTTAATAGCTAATAAGCACATGTTATTCTAAAGCATTACCACTGTAACTATCCATTGTATCCTTTTGGATGTGTCAGGTTGTCTAGTTTATGAAATCATATCGAAAGTTTTGATATCATGGTTGCTAGTTGGCCAGTTCACCAGAGTGGAATTACAATAGTCAAGAACATACATAAATCAGAGGTTTACCTGCACTGAAAAAATAAATAAAATGTGTCATTAATCTTATATCCAGGTAACAAAAAAACTAGTTTTATACTTAGTTGGTATTGTTTTCAGTATGAAGAGAAAGAGAATTACCTAGTGCTCTCTTGTGAATGAAATAATTTGACTTCATTTTTAAAAAGTTTTACTTATTTTAAGATATCTCATCCTGAAAACAATCAAATTTGTCTGCCAGTGCATTAAGTAAATTTGTCCTATAAAATATAGCCACAAGCGGCGATGGCGGGCCTGAGCACCTGCAGTGCGGACCCGTGACATTTCGGAATCTAACAAAGCAACACGTACTTGGTTGGTGGGCATGTACATGAGCAACACACATGCCACCAAATTTGGTTAATTTTCATCAATGTATGTGTCAACAACAACAGACAACAGGCTAGGTGGCGCTATAGAGTCCCTAAGCCACACCCTAGGCCAGAGCTCGGTCTCTGATTAGCGGCAGCAATAACAAACAAGCCCACCAAATTTGGTTAATTTTCGTGAATGTGTGCGTCAATCACAACAGTCAATGCCATAGGTGGCGTTATAGAGTCCCTAAGCCACACCCTAGGCCAGAGCTCAGTCTCTGACTATCGGTAGCAATAACACAAAAGTCCACCAAATCTGGTTCATTTTCATGAATGTGTCAACCACGACAGACAATGTGCTAGGTGGCACTATAGAGTCCCTAGGCCACACCCGAGGCCAGAGCTCTGTCTCTGACTAGCGGTAGCAATAACATACAAGCCCACCAAATTTGGTTCATTTTCATGAATGTCTGTTGTGGTTGACACATACAATGTGCTAGGTGGCGCTATAGAATCCCTAAGCCAAACCCTAGGCAAGAGCTCTTTCCCTGACTAGCGGTAGCAATAACCCACATGCCCACCAAAATTTGGTTAATTTTCATGAATGTATATGTCAACCACAACAGACAACACACTAGGTGGCGCTATAGAATCCCTAAGCAACACCCTAGGCCAGAGTTCTGTCTCTGATTAGAGATAGCAATAACACACAATCCCACCAAATTTGGTTCATTTTCGTGAATGTTTGTGTCACCACAACAGACAACGCGCTGCTAGGTGGCCCTTCAGAGTCCCGAAGCCACACCTTAGGCCAGAGCTCTGTCTCTGACTAGAGGTAGCAATTCCACATGTAGCTGCCAAAATACATCCAAATTATAATATTTTTTCTGCTTATGACACCAACTTCCCGTTTCTATAATAAGACGCAATAATTCAAACCTTCGCCATTTCAATATGCTTCGAAAATTCAAAAATCTGTTCACAATTCCTTTCGGGCAACCCCTCAAGATCATTTTACTGCTCTTATGACATGATTTCGATAAACCGTCTAGGAGAAGTCTTTCAAAATACATGACGTGCAAAAATCATAATCATAATCATAACTCAAATTTTTCTAAGATTCACTGTGTAGTTTCAATGTAAAAGTTGTTCAGATTAATACAACATATGCCCACCAAATTTGGTTCATTTTCGTGCATGTATGTGTCAAACACAACAGAAACCGCGCTAGGTGGCGCTATAGAGTCCCTGAGCCACATCCGTGGCCAGAACTCTGTCTTTGAGTAGCGTTACCAATTCCACATTTATCAGCCAAATTTCAAGAGTTTTAGAGCATGCCAAAATGGTGAAAAAATGGCAAACATGACCGTAAGAGGATTCCACGATAATAATAATAATAAATATAGCCGCAAGCGGCGATAGCCGATGGCGGATGCAATAACATACATGCCCACCAAATTTGGGTCATTTTTGTGAATGTACATGTCAACCACAACAGACAATGCGCTAGGTGGCGCTATAGAGTCCCTGAGCCACACCCCAGGCCAGAGCTCTGTCTCTGACTAGCAGTAGCAATAACACACAAGCCCACCTTGGTTAATTTCTGTGAATGAATGTGTCAACCACAACAGACAACAAGACAGAGCATTCTTAAGCCTTCGTTAATCATTATCTCATATTAAGGATAGTTTCAGATCTATTAACCAAGGTGTTGTCATGCACACACATTGCAAATAAGCTGCAGGATTGTGGTGCCTTCACTCATCCTCAAATTGAGTTATTCTGTTGGTCTCCTTACCTCCACTGCACAACATGCATACACACCTACAATATATAACCCGAATAAAACCATTATACACATGATATTTTCTTTACCTTTTACTTTGCATCACACTGTCATTCTTGACTCATTTCAATGTTGGTCATTCATTTTCATGATGTTTACTGAGGAAGGGAGAGAATGGGGCTTAGATACAGAGAGGCATGGGGGATGGGGAGTGGGCCTAAGATAGAGAGAGAGAGAGAGAGACGAAGGGGGGGGGGGTGCCTGCGTGCATGTCTCTGGGAAAGGAAGGAGCGGATGTGAAAGAAGCGGATATGAGACACATACTCATGAAAACATAAATAACTCACTTTGTGTTAATGTGGTTAACGTCAAAATTTCAGCATAGGTTCATATGAGTGTAAATATTTGTAAACTAGCTTCATAATATTTTAGGTAAAACTATGCGTCAGCCACGATTATTAATGTGCTATTGAGTGACGCCACATCAAACAACATCAAAACTTGTATGTGACTGTCACTAAAAACACACTAGCTAATACTCAATTTAATTTCATCCAAATTAGTCACTGTTTTCTGCCTATAACGCCAACTTCCTGTTTCTTTTATAAGACGCCTGGATTCAAACCTTCGCCATTTCAATATACTTTTGAAATTCAAAAATCTGGTCGCAATTTCTCTTGAGCAACCCCTCAAGATCATTTTAGTGCAGAAAATCGCACATAATTCCAATTTTTTTTAATATTTACTATATAGTTTAAATGTAAAACTTCAGAATAATACAACACACATGTCCACCAAATTTGGTTCTTTTTCGTGCATGCACGTGTCAACCACAACAGACAGCGCGGTAGGTGCCGCTATAGAGTCCCTGAGCCACACCCTAGGCCACAGCTCTGTCTCTGAGTATCAAATGCAATTCTACATATGCCAGCTAAATTGTAAGAGTTTTAGAGCATGCCAAGTTGGTGAAAAATGTTACCGGTAAGAGGATTAAATAATAATAATAATAATAATAATCTGAGCAAAAACAATAGGGCCTTGTACCTACGGTGCAGCCGCTGCTTCAGCGGCCGCACCTCGTTGCACGGGCCCTAACAAGCAAATTTGTCTGCCAGTGCATTGAGTAAATTTGTCTTGATAAGACTCCTTAAAATAAGTCAAAATCTTCTAAACTTAGGTCAAAATGATCTTTCCAGAGAGCGCTAGGCAAGTCTTTATACTAAAAACAATACCAAATAGAGGATTAATATAGGATTAATAACACTTGGTTAGATTTAATTTTTTGCTGTGTGAGGACCACTGCTGTATGAAAATGAGTCATTCTCACTTTAAAACTACTCTATTAAAAGCATGTACTACAGTGACCACCAGAAATGCTCTGGTGGAGCGCCAATGAAAAATGTCATATTTAATGTTAATTTGGGTCATGAAAATATAATTGACACCATTTGTGTTTGTTTTGTCAGTGCTGGAGATTCTGCAGTTGGTGACCAAGAGGGATCTGTTTCTAGCTGACACACACATCCTGGAGCTGGAGCAGGAATGTGCAGATCTGGCCGCCTCCACTGTTATTCCCCCGTCAGCAGGGGGCGCTGTGCCAGAAGACGTGGCTTCCCCTGGGTCTAAGGACAGTGGGAGGCGCAAGGCCAAGGATGTGGAGCTCCTGTATGAGGCGCTGAAGAAGGAGATGTGGGAAGTCGTTCGGCAGGCCCTGCATGCTCCCACTGCTGGACCCAATTTGGGGCTGGTGGTGCAGGTTCTCCAGCAGGAGGAGCAGGCAGACCATACCTGGGCAAGGGGAGAGAGTGCTGCTATTGGAGGGCCACGACCACGGCAAATGAAGAATCAGTGGAGGGAAGCTGTGGCTGAGGCAGCTGATGGCTGCTTGCCTCAGGCAGGGGAGGTGCAGTGGGGGGAGCTTTGTGTCTACTTAGACAAAATTAAGACCTGTATGTTAGAAGACCTCAAGGCTGCTTGGCTCAACGTAGTGCCAGTTTATCCCAAGGAGTATGATGCATTCCAAGTATATGTGCAGAGCTACCACCAGGCAGTATCCCTTCGTTTACAAAGCATTGTGGATAGCCAACTGCACATTAAAGACATCTACTCTCTACTTGACTGGATCTACAACATTTACAACAGGTGTGCAGCAACAGGCAACCTTTAGAGTCCCAGTAGAAAATGTACCGTATTTTCCGGACTATAAGTCGCACTTTTTTTTCATAGTTTGGCTGGCCTTGTAACTTATAGTCAGGTGCGACTTATATATGAAATTTAACATGTTTTTTGAATAATTCCAAAATGAAAGAGGAGTAAACATTACTGTCTACAGCTGTCTACAGCTAGATGGGCGGCCATTCACGCCTTCTCATCATTAGTATTAATCTTTTTGGCCTCTGTGTCTAGTTACAGCCTCTGTCTGTTCTTGGTCTTGGATTTTGTGAATACATTTCTAAATAAATGCGACTTATAGTCAGGTGCGACTTATACATGGCATTTTCTTCTTCATTAGGCATTTTTTGACTGGTGCGACTTACACTCCGGAAAATACGGTATGCTTATTAATATAGTCTTAGTTCTCTTAAGGAGAACATTTGATATTAACTAGTGCTGTCAATCGATTAAAAAAATTAATCGCGATTAATCTCATGAATGTTCTAGTTAACTAAGGATAAATCACATATTAATCGCACATTTTTATCGGTTCAAAATGTCCCTTGATTTATCATTTTAATACTCATATCAAAGTGAAGTGGATGGGCTTTTTTTTTTTTTTGCAAACCGCAGTATAATATTACGGCCATTCCTGTCTGTAGTAATACTGTCAATAAGTAGGCTATTGGGACAGATGACACAATGCTGGCAGCACCACTGAGCAAGAAACAAACATGTTCTTCTCTCTCTCTCTCTCTCTCTCTCTCTCTCTCTCTCTCTCTCTCTCTCTCTCACACACACACCGAATAAGCACGAATGCACACACCTCACTCACACACACACACACACACACAAACACTGAATGTGCATGAATGTGCGCACGCACGCACGCAGGCACAAGACAGATAACGTTAGCCTAAAGTTACAGTAGGAAGAGGAGAGAAGCGCCAGAGGGATGTCGCACACAGACAAACATATACTCACATTAACGTTACCCCGAGATAGTTAAAAAAAAAGTTCTGAATTGTTGTAGCCTAATTCAAGCCTAATTCAAACATAGTTCTTCTCTATCTCTATTTCTCTCTCTCTCTCTCACACACACACACACACACACAAACACACACACACCGAATGTGCACGAATGCACACACACTCACTCACACACCGAATGTGCATGAACGCGTGCACGCACACACACGCAGGCACAAGGCAGATAACACAGCAGTAGGAAGGGGAGAGAAGAGCCAGAGGGATGTCGCACACAGACATACACATACACTCACATTAACGTCACCTTGAGATAGTTCTCATTACCGAGTCCAGTAGGCTAATCTCCCATTAGCGCAACTGCGTCTGCCCCAACGCCTGCTCTAGTCTAAGTTTCGTGCAAATTCTCAATGCGGCTAATAATAACTAGTCGTGCTACGATGGTAACTAAGTTCACATCGACAGTACATGAAGATAACTTTGCTCTTATCAACTGACCCTGGCAATGTTTTAAAACTAAACTTTCCATTTATTAGTTTGTTCGCAGCCCAAATAACGTCTTCAGCTGGACATCTAAACAATGGCATTGTGGGGTGCTTAGGCTACTGTTTTGCTTCTGGTTCACAGCCGGGTCCTGCAGTTTTTGTAACGTGCCCACAGCAGTTTAAAAAACTTCTCACAGGTCAGGAAGAGCGTTAATCTCACGATAAAAAAAATAACGCTGTTAAAATTGTTTTGCGTTAACGCGTTAATAACGTGATATTTTTGACAGCACTAATATTAACCAATGGGAGTCATTCTTGGATGATTTAATTGATCTGTACCCGATCTGAACTGATCTGATGTCAAGTCATTTTGCATGCTACTGCCTACTGTATAAGGCCACACTGGAACAAATTAGTCTGTAGGCATTCTGAAGAAATCAGAACATCCACAGAGCCAATGAGGCTAGAGAAGCTCATATTTAGAGTACACTTGATATAAATCAATGGGGACAAGCATTGTATACTACTGAGCCCGACAGTGGACAAGTATTCACCCAGAGCCTACTGCAGGGCTGTGCACACATGGCACATGGTCAGAAAAGCAGACAACTTGTACAAGTCAGGCTCTGGTGGGTGCTAGTGTCTAGCCACAGTAGGTGCAGTGTCAGATTGGGACAACTCACTGGCACATGAGGGCTACTCACAGGCATTAGACTGGGAGAGTTGGGCACTCATTCACTGAGCGTACTGTACCACCAAGGTGACAAGTGAATGCATCCACAACTGGTGGGCCATGGCAGCAAATGAGCAGCAGCAGCTCACTGGCATTGGAGGGCTACACGCAGGCGCAAAGCTGACACTATCAACATCCAGATTATAAAAGTGGGTGAAGGTATCACCGGAAGCCCAGTTCATGCTCAAACAGATCTGCTCTATAGAGACCTTTCCAGGCTTCCCAGGCACTAGCTAAAACGAGAAATCTGGCGATTTTTCATTCAGATCTCCGTTTCTCTGTT
Source organism: Sardina pilchardus (assembly GCF_963854185.1). Classification (NCBI taxonomy): domain Eukaryota; kingdom Metazoa; phylum Chordata; class Actinopteri; order Clupeiformes; family Clupeidae; genus Sardina; species Sardina pilchardus. The sequence goes on from NC_085006.1 coordinate 1,396,375, forward strand.
ACATAAAATATGGAAACAATAGTTTTTCCCTAGCTCAAGCAGTTAACACCGCCAGCAGGCAGCTAGAGCACTCCACTCTGGGGTCATGGCCATGAGCTCCCACATACATGCTCACAGAGTGCTCTGGAGCAGCCTAGCTGTGGAGATCTATATGTGAAAAATTGCCGAATAGGGGAAAAGCCTAGAAATCTTTAATCTAGACGCCCCTAGCGGCAGTGAATGTAATTTGGCTGGCGGGGCGGTCTAGGCACGATCCATAGAGCTTAGGAGCTGAGAACTGGAAAATCAAGCGGGCCAATCACAGCGTGTATAAAGTCAGTGGGCGGGCTTAACATAGTGGTGACTGTGTTGCTTGCGTCTACATTTGACGCCAAAGGATTTACATCGATGTCTATGGCAGCCCTTTGCGTCGCATATGAACGCGTGGGGGCACCTATGCGTCCTTGTTCGACGAGTTGGGTGTGACACCGTGTTGGTGACTGACATGCGACCAGAAGTTGCGACGGTAACGCATCCTGCTATTTGAAAACAAGAAGATGATTAGTTTAGCATTATCCTATTGCGTGGAGAGGGAAGGTTACGCATCCTGCTACTTGAAAACAAGAAGATGATTCGTTCAGCGTTATCCTATTGTGGAGAGGGAATTTGAAAGACAACTGTTTATCCCACCCCTCCGATTGAGCCCTGACTACGGTGAGTTTCCAGACCCTACATCTTGATGTGGGTCTGGCTCGTCCCTGGTGGACATTTGGCTCATGTATACGGCTTCCCAACTGTGTAGAGCTGCATATATGAGCACAAGCTATCTGTGGCTCATGCAGCCCAAGGGCATGTCTATACGCAATGAGTCTGGAGAGTGCCAGAAAGCTACTGTAGTTCCATTCACTGTGAGCTCTCTGTATCTGTTCCGTAATAGTTGTACACTGTGGCTACTCAGATAGAGAAGCCGCTGAAGCTCAGACAGGGGATTTCAAGTCTGATGTGATGGTGAGCATTGACTCGCGAGTTGGAGGCTTCATTCTAAGCGCTGGTTAAAGATCTTTTTGATTACTGAAGAATGCAAAGAGGGCTAGTTTATTGCGAAGCAGCCTTATACACTCACGAAACGTTAGGGATATCTGGCTTTCGAGTGATATGTAATGTTTCAGTACTGAAATATTGAAATGTTGGACATGCACATTCAAAAGTGTAGAGAAGGTCACATTAAGTTCACCTGTAAAGGTTGTAGTGGACTTTAGGCTCATCCTGATATTTCAACCGAAAGCCGAATATCCCTGAGTTTTTGTGAGAAATATATATGCAATTGTCCTAGGGGGAAAAAACCCTGAGATGGGTTATTGGAAAACAACATGTCATGACAACATGACCATTTGTTAAGGTCGAATGAAGTGAAAGAGAACATGAAAACTCTCTTTATATCTCACTTTCTATATATTATTCTTTGATACCCTTTTTTCAGCCATGTTTTTACTCTCTCACAATTGTTTGCAGGGATGTTCTAGGAATAGTCAACACAATGACTGCCATCAGCCACTGGAAGCTAGCAGGGCTGTTGCCCTCTGAGGCAACTGACAAACTTGAGCTGGACTGTCTGAACTCAGTCAGGGTAAGGCCAGTAGTTCAGTAACCTGCTGGTGAATTTCTTGTCTTGGTATGCGGAAAGGGTGAACCTGAGGCACTTCCTATTCACTTTAAGTGGCCAAACCCAGCATCTCGTTACAGTAAGGCATTTAAGGGTCAAGTCATGGTTTTCCTGTCCACACTGGTCATCACACAATAGATGCCCAACACATTCTTTCCTTTGCTACATTATGCAACTCCTATACTGCAAAAAAATAAAATGCAACCTAATATAAAATCTTATTAATCTTTTATTAAGAACAAAACATCTATTTGATTTTATTTTAAGTATAAAGAGACTTACTTAGTGTTCTCTCAAAATAATTAATTAAAGAAAACTTTGAATTGTTTTAAGAAGTCTTAACAATATACATTTACTCAATGCACTGGCAGACACATTTTCTTGTTTTTAGGACAAATTTGCTGAACGCACTGGTAGACAAATTTGCTTGTTTTCAGAATTAGACATCTTAATAGAAGTCAAATTTAATTAAGTTAAAAGATTTTATGAGAAAGTCAAGTCATTTTATTTATAAGAGTATGGTGGTAGATAAGTCTCGTTACACTTAAAACGATACCATCTAGATTTCTTGATGTTGATGTAATCTTAATAGCACATTAATAGATTTTATTAGATAATACATTTTTGCAGTATACCTCAATAGAGAAGAGCCAATCTGGACAATATATTTCAGACATGTCGTGAAAGTAAAATTTTTATGATTATAGAAAACAAACAGTTTCATTCTAATATTTGTCTCTGTTTTAGGGAAAAGTGACCAATGAGCTTTCCCGTTTGCTGGATGAGGATGAGAAGAGTTGGAAGGAATGTTTAAACTCAGAGGACTGCCAGATCTCCTTAGCTGATACTGTCACTCAAGTCAGTTACCAACAGGACATGTTGAAAATGTCTCACAAAACATATACTTTACTTCTAATAATTCTATCTATTAATTGTCAGTATTACTGAAGTGCAATGTCACATACAGTAGTGTTAAACCTGAACAGGCACTTGGACTGAATTTTGGGACAAATGCCTGGGTATACATGTGTAGCCTTTTATTTGCTGATATTATACTGTATGTATATCAGTAAATATAAGACGCATGGATATAAAAAATATTTATCCTGGGTGGTTGAATTAATCTAATACCAATTTGCTATTATGATCAATTCACTACTTTCTTTAATTGTATGTTATGTTAACATATAGATGTTGCAGGAAGACCTTGACAGATCTGCTGCAATAAGCAAAGAGCTCGGTGCTCGTGTTTCCCAGTGCAGTCTAAATGGGTTGGCAGACTTCCTGTACAGGTGAGATTCACTAGCTTTATCAAATATAACGTGATAACACTAAGAGCTGTTTTATTGAAGGCTTTACAAAATATTGGATATATTGATTAATAATCTCCTATAATTTTTATATAGCTTCCAGCGGAAAGTTGAAATGTTCCTTGAACCTCTTGTGAGGGAATTTGAAGAAGATGGAAATGGATACATTTCTACAATCATTGCTCTGGTCAACTGTTGTCCGACTTTCAGGTTTGTTGGTCTGATTTGCATGGTCAGATGTTTATGAACATTAACATTTGGTTTTGATCTGGAATTAGCAAGCTAACTGCATAAAAGGCTTGCAAACACTACTGTATAAACAGTGGCACTGATAAATGCTTGCTGATATGCCTATGAAAACCAGCCTAGGTATTCCCATGCTGCTTTGTGCGCGATATCATTCACACTGCTAAGGCAGCCTGGAAACTCCTGCCCTGATTTTCACATCAGATAGGGGACCAATCACAGAACCGGGGGGACAGCAATACGATGATGAAGACGTTTAAGCTACACACCGAAGCTTGTATTTCGGTTGAGAAAAAGCAGCTTTTGTTCAAATCTATACATCTTGAATTTCCCCTTGGGGATCAATAAAGTATCTATCTATCTATCTACCTATCACTACTGAAAAACGTAAGGTTAATTTATCAGATGTTATTTTGAAGTTTTTAAACACTCTGCATATGTCATCTGGAATAGGCTAACTGACATGACTAGCTAGCCTATGAGCTACGCACAGACACATTTGATAGACATCTGTGGCACCCAATTAGCGGATATGGACATTCGTTCAAATATGAGAATATTAACATTTGGTTCTCAGACCATCTCATTGAGATGTGGTGGCGTTAGCCAGGCTATGTGAAAACATTAAAAGTGAAGTCAAATTGATGCATAAGGCTAATTTGAATCCGCAGCATGCGTTCAGACTGCCAGCCAAAATCCGATTTTTAGCCCATTCAGATTTGTATCGGATGTCACTTTTGAAGTCTGAACAGTGACAGGTCACATGAAATCCGATTTTTGCGAAACTCGTCTTAGTCAAGGGAATACCGTAGTTTAATATGAAAAAAACGTGAAGTGTAAAGTCAAGGCGAGTTGATACACACCTCTCACGTTTCAATGCTCACTGGCCCTGGCGCGCGGCGCAACTTTGATAGCTCTTAGCTAACCCAGTTCTTTCATTAGGATCCAAACAGAGATGAAGTTAAAATATGAGAAGGAATCAGATTTGAATCAGATTCGTCTGCAGTCTGAACGCGGCCTATGAACAAACATAATGAAAATAAGTGGTGATGGCAATATGTGCAGATTTATTGCTTAACTAGTAGCATTTTTTAACATTTAGGGCTCCAGTCTTGTATCATATTCTTCCAGTGATAATATAGTGCATGCGGAGTAAAACAAGCGGTAAGATGTGATCAAAGGTTCAAAGTGGACAGGTGTCAGGAATTAGTAAAAATGAGATGAAGTTAAAAGCGACCAAACACCTCCATGTTTTCCCTATTAAAATACAGTTACACGAGTAGTCACACGACCAAGTATGGTGAGACAAAATAAAACGTGGTGCATTTCTAAGCAGGTAAGAGGGATAACTATATTGTGTGGCGCAGTAATATCCTTACTCTTGCATTTCAGTTTCACTAGTGAGGATATTACTGAGGTGTTCACTAGTGAGGAGTGAGGATATTACTGCGCCGAGTGTAAGTGCTCCCAATTGTGCTCACAATATAGTGTGGCAGAATATAATATATCAGCATTAGAAAAGCATTGACTTACTCATCATGAACGTTCTGTTCATTCATAGCAAGAGAGCAGCGATTTCATAACGTCATCTTCAAATGAGAAAAACGCTAAGTAGGTGGCTGACAGATAAATGAGCTCGGACGTTTTTAGATTTTATAGTTATTGTTTCTTGCTAAGTTTTACAAAATATAAGGAAACAAACCCTGATTTTATTTATGAATACAGAACTACCGCTGTTTTAGCCAGAATTAGCCATGTTTTTTTCAAGATCACTCTCAAGCAACATACAGTGCCTATAGAAAGTCATCATACCCCTTTGAAATAGTTACTTTTTTGTCTCACAGCCTGAAATCAAAATCCATTTTTTAATATATATATATATATATATTTCAGTTTTAGTAACAAATTTAGCTGAACAACATCAAAATAATGGGGAAAAAAAGGCAACAGTTCTGAAGAATAAAGAATATCAGGGTTGGAAAAGTCATCATACCCCTGACCAGGGCTGTACACTGCGAGCAGCTCGTCGCAAATGCGAGTAAATATATATTAGTGCTAATTGAAAATATGAAATGGGAGCACAGGTGCGAGTACTGAATTCAACCCTTTTATTCGCATTTTGCTCCTAAAAATCCACACCAAGTGGATCAAAGTATAGGCTAGTACAATTTTCGCGCATCTGTATAAAAATTTCATAGTTGACAACTCCAAAGCTCCTGGCTGGAAACTCACGCTTTCAGCATCAACCTCGCTGTCTCTCACACACGCAAGAAATGTCACTCCAAAACCATTCTTTTTCTTCAATCTGTTTGTTATCAGTTGGTGACTTTGTAGCGATTACCGTTGAAACGGCAAACCATGATAAGAATGTTGACTATATAGCCTACAATTACCGTGTTCATTTCAAATATTATTATTATCATGGTTGATAAACACGGTGTGGAAACCGTGTTAGCTTCACCCCAGCCTGCATTTGACATAGGCCTGGTTGACTTCTATGAAAGAAATCCGACTGATTCTGTTGTCTAAATGATGGATTTAACCACGATTTGGTGTAGGCTACACCTGCTTTAAAAGGCGGAACATTTTCATTGCAAATGTGCGCATCATATAGCCACTCTGCGTCTTTGTATGGAGGTTACGTTCACATTAAATCCATTCCACTAACGTTATCAGGAGAATACCGTAACGTTTTATTTTGAGCACTGGTTGTCACTCATTGGATATAACAGATATAGCCTACCAAACTCCAAGACGAGTCATGGTAGAGTAAGTTAAGCACCCAGCCAATTAAACATGACCAAGGAAAAAGTGACAACTCACGATGCCATGCCATGGTAGGCTAAATCAAGTTAACGTTACTGGACAGTGGACACTCATCTTTTCTATTACACCAGAAATATTTGTCTTTACCTTTGTAAGTTTTTTGAACATTTAAGTTATTTAATGAAAACATGATGTATCCTAATTTTCCTAAAACCGAATGAAACCTAATTATGTTCACGTACATCTTAAAGTGACAGGCACTGAATTAGAACTACACACCACCCCTGTAATATCATTAAAGACAAGTGTAATCAATATGAAGTATTCAGTTTACTGAATATTTTAAGCTATAAGTAATTATGCAGATCCTAAAATGCTATAAATTGTTAACAAAATGTATACAAATTCTGAATTCAAAATATGAAATAGAAACAAGACAAGCCATTTTCTGTGTGTGTAGGGTTTGAGCAGAGACTATGATTGCCACTGCTGTGAATGATCTGTATCTTGCTTAAGGCAAGAAGGTTTTCAAGGAAATTTCATAGTGCTCCTAAATTTTTTCCTGTGCTCCTAAACTTTTTCATTTAGGAGCACCTGTGCTCCTAGTGAAAAAGCTTAGCGTACAGCCCTGCCCCTGACTTAATACTTTGTAGAGCTTTCTTTTGATTTAACCCTCTATGGGACTTATTAAGAATATCAATGAAAAAAATTCAAACACCTTTGATTTTAAGTCTATCTAGGCCTAAAATAAATTTCCTGAGCTCACTTTCAAAAATTGACCTTTGACCTTTATTTTGGGGTACCGTCATTTATAAATGACTATGTCCCATTTAGGTATATAATTTTTCACGATTTGTCAATGTAAAAACCAATTCATTAACGATAATTGGATTAATTATTCATGGACATATCTAATTGGAAATCACTTGATTCATTTGATTTCAGGATCTTTCTGACTAAACAAAAATGCAAAAAAAATTGTCCGTGCATGATGAATTTTGAGTATATACCATGTTGATTCAAGTCATAAAACGTCTCTTCACTGTGTGCTAGATGGGTCCCTTGTTGCTTTTCATATCGCTGGTGAAACTCAACCAGACATTTATTTTGTGGTGAAGCCCAGCCAGGTGAACATCACACTTACTGCACTTCACTCATGTTTGGTCAGGGCAGTTGTCATTTTTGCATCAGCCTTGTTTTTCAGTGCACTAAGGCCAGTGGGCAGTGCAATCCTTCCTGATCTATACATATGGGAGTGACTCCCTCTTCCTTTTTTGATGCCAATGAAAGGCTCCATTCCATTCTCTATACAGTTCAGAGGAATACATTTACATCATTCTGCACAGAGTAAAGGTTTGTCTACAGTACAATGTGTATAAGAGACACGCAGGAGAACACCTGCCTAAGTAATAGGCTAGCAAATGCAAGCTTCCCTTTGTACGGTGGATAGACCATCTTCCAGATAGGGACTAGGTAATGGCCATTGATCCCTGATCCCTGATCAGCGACAACCAAAAGCCTATCCCTGGTTGAAAATTCTCCTCACAGCCTTACTTTTCACTCTCATCCTACCCATCCTCACTACCATCGTTCTCACTTTTGGTCATACCTGATGCTGTGTTCCACTCTTACAACTACATTACCTTCACTGCTTATTTCACTATCCTTACTGCCCACAGGAATGGGCATAGCTGTTCTTTTCAAGTTGACATAAATCTTGGAAACACCCTAATAAACATGTGTAAATAGTCTGATGCTGTATCACAACAATAGAAAACTAGACTGAGTCATTATGGAAATTTCTATCCCTTAATAGGACTTTGTCAGTTATACATGACATGGACTTGTTAAAGGTTTTAAAGAAGGTTTTTTAGATATATTCATTTGAAATGATTAAAATAGTTAAAAAACAGTTTAGCCTAACTAGACTAACTTTTTGTAGGGTGATTTTTTTATGTTTTATAGTTTAAAAATAAACTTGCCATCATGCCACTCATGGGTGTGACTCAACGTGTGGTATTGTCTCCTTTACTTCCTTGTAGCAACACATTATGCAATAATATTGAATAATCTTTAATCTTATTGGTTGAAGGAGAAGTCATGCAAAGTATTTTTGGGATTATTTGATTGGTTAAGGATTTATATTATTCTGTCAAGCAGTCTTCCTTAGTGTCATTTATAATATATTACAGCCATCAATCCCCTATGTCCCTATTAGCTTTGCACACCTTGATTGAGGAGTATTTGCCCAATCGTCCTTGCAGAAATGTTCAAATTCAGTCAAATTCTGTAGTGGCGATGGACTGCTCTCTTCAAGTCAATCCACAGATTCTCTATACAGTGCCCTCCAAAGGTATTGGAACACATGCTTAAAGTTAAATGTGACTCTCCACGGCAAAAGCAGTCGCTTGTCGCAACAGACGTTTCTGAGAAAAATGACCATTTATGTCACTTGTGCTAAAATCGTGGATTTTTGTGTGTGTGTGTTTTGAAACAGTGGGAGGTCTACACTGTACGCCCGTGAATACATTTCGCCGAAAAACTGACCTTTTCTAGTCTAAAAACGTGAGTTTCTTGAGGTGAGAAAGTTAGGGGAAGCAGGAAGTTAGAGGCGTCTCGTTTTTGCCGCTCTATTCCAATGTTTACGGTAAATGCACGCATTGACAACCACCAAGCCATCCGCGTGCTGTGTCGTTGATACAAGTACCGTAAATCTTGTAATAGCGGCGACCTTACAAAGCGTTCGTGAGTGTTGAGCCGACGGTTAACTTCAGAGGCAGATTTCTCCGTTTTTCTCTTGGCATGACAGGATGAACTCAGCTCCTTTGAATGTTTCTATTTCAGTAATATGACGTTCAATTCATTAGATATAGGTATCGTTTTGAAGGTTGATTATGCCTCTTCCTGAAAACGTAATAACTATGATTTTGAAAATTTGGACATTGTGACTGATTTCGCCTGGAAGGTCACAAATATAAAATCATCTTTTGGAAATTGATCTTAATGCCTTAAATGAAACAATGAGGAAATATTCAACCTTTAACCCTTAAATGCATAACATGGGTCACAAGTGACCCGGACGAGTTTATTTTTTCTGTAACTCAGCTATAACTTATTTTCATGACCCAGCACTCCATGATATCCTCAATTAACTTGTTTTTGTTCATTACAATACTAAATATAATTTTTTTCTCTTAAACTTTTTAAATAAAAACACTTTTTCTGTCACTACCCCTCTAATGCATAACATGGGTCACAAGTGACCCGCATTCATTTTCTATGGAGTTTTGTTGAAGAGTTAGGGTTTCTTAGCTATATTTAAGAAAATAATTTAATTTGTCATCTAATATTCCAGGTTTCCATCACTTACTTAGTTTCTTCCAAACATCAATTATTATTTTCATTAATTGATGGATACTCCTTGAATTCCAACTCTTTTTATTTGTCTAAATTACATTTGAACACATGGGTCACAAATGACCCGCATTCATTTCCTATGTAAAATTAGCCTATAATCAGAATTTCTTTGCAGTACTCTTTGAAATCAGTGTAATTAGTCATTTAATATTCAAATTTACCATTACAAATTCAGATTTTAATAAACAGCAATAATCGTTCACTCCTCTATGACTACTCTATGAATGTGAGTAAGTTTAGTGAAACAATACAATGATTGAACACATGGGTCAGAAATGACCTGTGTGTGCAAAGTGTGATTATGTAAGATAATGAATATTATGAGAACAATTTTAATACAAACAACAAATTCTAATATTTCTAATACTAATCTGATTAGAAATAGTTGTTATAGGCCCCAGCCGTGACGCGGTTGGGGCACCTGCACCACACGCCGGCAACCCGGGTTCGATTCCTGTCCCGTGGTCCTTTCCAGATCCCACCCCAATTCTCTCTCCCACTCACTTCCTGTCATACTCTACTGTCCTGTCCATTTAAAGGCATAAAAAGGCCAAAAAAATAATCTGAAAAAAAGAAATCTAAACATTTTTAATTTGCTTTTGTAAAACATTGTACATTATGTCACTGACACTTTGAATACCAATACAGAACTGCAGTGCATCAGTAACGCAATTTATGTCCATAACTATGGATCTATGAGACTTCTCTCAGACCGTCACCATGGTCTACCTGTGGATGGCATCATTCATAGGTATACCGTGGTGACGGTCTGAAGGATGTGAAAATAGATCTATAGCGAGAGGACTTGGAGAACTGGTTAACTTTCAAACTGTGGAGAAGTAGTAAATGCGACTAAAACTGATGGTTTTGCTTGTCGTACCACCTCAAGCTGGTCATTTTAACTGGTGTTGCTGGTCTACATTGTTGGTTTTTACTGGCCATGCCAGCTTATGTTGGTCATTCTAGCAAGCCAGCATGACCATCTCACACCAACAATGTCAAGCTTGGCAGGCTGGTCACCAGCATGACCATCTAACACCAGCGGTATCCCACACGACAGGCCATGACCAGCTTCCTCAGATGGTCATGCCAGCATGTCAACCTGGTGGCCTAACCAGCTACACCAGCTAGCAGCAATAGCTGGAAGAAAACTAGCAAAGATCAGCTCAAACCAGCTACCAGCGTACCAGTAGGGATGTTTCACAAATGACCACTGTCACTTTATGGTCCTGGCACACAGGCCGTGTGCATTTGGAGCAGGAGAGGGTGACTTTTCTATCACTGGCAGTTGGACAAAGGCTGCATCGCTTTCTCTTGGATTTTCTTGTCTTAAGTCCTCTTGTGGCTGGGTGTCTCAGCACTCCCCATATCGCCATGGTCTTGCAAATATTATAGTTACATAAAATGGTTCACATAATATTCATTATCTTACTCACAATCACACTTTGCAGACACAGGTCATTTCTGACCCATGTGTTCAATCATTGTATTGTTTCACAAAACTTAGTCACATTCATGGAGTAGGCATAGAGGAATGAATATAATTATTGGTGTTTGTTAAAATATTAATATGTAATGGTACATTTTAATATGAAATGATAAATGACACTGATTTCAAAGAGTACTGCAAATAAATTTTGATTATAGGTTCATTTTACATAGGAAATGAATGCGGGTCATTTGTGACCCATGTGTTCAAATGTAATTTAGGCACATAAAAAGAGTTGGAATTCAAGGAGTATCCATCAATTAATGAAAATAATAATTGATGTTTGGAAGAAACTAAGTAAGTGATGGAAACCTGGAATATTAAATTATAAATTGAATTATTTTCTTGAAAATAGCTGAGAAACCCTAACCCTTCAACAAAACTCCATTGAAAATGAATGCGGGTCACTTGTGACCCATGTTATGAATTAGAGGGGTATTGACAGAAAAGTGTTTTTCTTTAAAAAGTTTAAGAGAAAAAATACAACTTAGTCTTGTAATGAACAAAAACAAGTTAATTGAGGAATTCATGGAGTGCTGGGTCATGAAAATATTTTTTTTTTAAAGAAATTGCTAAGAAACCCTAGCCCTTCAACAAAACTCCATAGAAAATGAATGCGGGTCACTTGTGACCCATGTTATGCATTAGAGGGGGTTTCAATAGCTCATGCATCAAAGGGTTAAGGACATCAATTTTCTTTGTGAATGAATTATGTATTGTAAACAAATAAATGTTTTCCTTAAAATACAGGGGTCATAAGTATTGGAACGCCCATGTTAAATTCCCATAGAGGATTTTATTTTTATTTTTAAAGGCCAGTTATTTCATGGATTCAGGACACTATGCACCCTGATTAAGTCCCCTTGGCCTTTGGAATTAAAATAACCCCACATGCTATTCGCCCTGACTTATATCCTACAGTGCCCTCCAAAAGTATTGGAACACGTGCTTAAAGTTAAATATAAAATCATCTTTTGAAAATTGATCTTAATGCCTTAAATGAAACAATGAGGAAATATTCAACCTTTAAGGACATCAACTTTCTTTGTGGATGAATAATGACCTATAATTAGACCTATAGTTAGCTAGGTTGTTAGGGTCAAATCTAGTTTTTTTGAGGGATGGCTTCATAACATCTTAAACGACTGTGGCACATGCCCTAATAGCATTGAATTGTTTAAAATCCTAATCAACATGACTCCTAACCTTGTTTGAAAGATTGCAGAAGCTACAGTAGTTTAGCTAGGTTGAATGGTGGCCATCTTGCTTTACCCAGCACTGTCCGAGCGAGATGTGTCAAAAATATATATTCTGAAGGTGGAGCTCTGTAGAGAAAACTGTGAGCAAACAATGAGAAAACAGTGATTGTGTTATTAATCTTATAGTCAAGTCAAGTCACATATATTTATATAGCACACTTAAACACAATGTAAGGTGCTCACAGAAATAAAATACAGTAATAAAAACAAAAATATAAAAGACAAAATTAAATATAACTGCAAGCAGCAATGAAGGGGCCAAGCAGTAGGCCAGAGTAACCACGACAACTCAACGCTGTTAGCTCAATGCTGCAATGAGACATATGGCCATAAGCAGTCAAAGCAAGTTTCATGCCTAACACGTCAAAAGTTACAAGCCAACTTGCATTTTTGCTAATTGCAGGTATCCTAAAGGTCAAAGGTCACCAAATGTCTTGGGCGTCCTCATGATAGGGTCACGAGTCCATTTACTTAGTTTGGTTTTGATAGATGAAAAGGTTGCTGAGATATGAGCTCCCTTCCTGTTTGGCGGCTTCGCACCCCAGAGGTCAAAGGTCACCAAATGTCTTGGGCGTCCTCCTGATAGGGTTACGAGTCAATATACTAGGTTTGGTTTTGATAGAAGCAAAGATAGCTTAGATATATGCTCACTTCCTGTTTGGCGGCTTCGCACCCCGGTGTTCAAAGGTCACCAAACTGCTTGGCTGTCCTCCCGATGGGATCACAAGTCCATATACCAAGTTTGGTTTTGATAGATGCAAAGGTTGCTGAGATATGTGCTCACTTCCTGTTTGGCGGCTTAGCCACCAATTTCGATTGGCTGCGACAGGCAAACACTTCAGTCAATTGTTACAGAATTCAATGCAGTGACAAGGCGTGGTCTGAAGATGGTCTGTGCCAATTTTGGTGAGGATCAGATGAAATTTGTGACCTTCGAAAATGTATTAGTGTTAGAGGTGGGCATAGATTAATTGTTTTAATCTAGATTAATCTCGCTGTAATCTTGACATTAATCTAGATTAATCTAGATTAATTTTGGGTGCACCAGCACAAAATTTAGGTGCATCCACATTTTTCATTCCATCGCCTTTAACGCTAAAAGGTCACCTTTTTATTGCTGTCCTTTTATATTATGATTTTTTAACAACAAAAAGCCTAGAAAAAGCTTGAAACACAATAAAATAATATTTTCTTTACAAAATGATATAAGCCTACGATAGGCTACTGAAATTTCTGATATTCATGACAGCACACTTTATGCAGATTGTAGCCTACTATTCATAGGCCTATTACAACTCTGCCTCTTTAATTCAGCTGTCTGCTTGAAACCTCAAAATGTAAACAAAGTAGCATAGTTGGCTAGTTTATCATAGTTTACTGGTTGGACTGTTCAGTTTCCCCACGTGTGTTTACTGTAAGTTTCAATGTGGGCTAATACTTTTTCTCCTTTCGAACTTTGGAGTTGGAAAACATTGGTACTATTGAGATTATCATCCAACCCATGCAAGAGTGACTTGAATGTAAGAGTTTTAATCAACTTTCTGCAGCAATGATGCTAGCCGGAATTTATATTAATTTAGCTAACGTCTTCTATATGCATCATTGCTTTCACGATTGTGAATGTTTTATTTGGATTAAATGTGCATGTCGAGGGGCGGGTCGCGAGTGTCCATTGAGCGCGCACGGGAGGGAGAGGGAGAGCAAGAGAAAGCGGGCCAAGGAGAGGGGGATTACTTCTATACTGTTTTGTAAAGTTGCAACAGTCTACAATGACAACTTGTGAAAGAAAGCAGCCGAGCAGCGTTAGGTGCACCAGTGCGACCTAGACTTCTTTCAGGTGCACTCTTAAACATTTGGCGCTCGCGTTAAAATATCAAGGTGAAGGTGATCATAGCTTGCGTGGTATAGACCTAGCTCCCAGCCCAACGTTGAGAATAGATTAACGCCGATATTTTTTTTATCGCCCGATAAGAGTTGCACGTTAACGCAGCACGTTAACGCCGATAACGGCCCACCCCTAATTAGTGTTTTTGATTAAATCCAATATGGCAGCCGAATCAATTACGTTGATGTCATGAGTTGCCATCTGTCGACATAAGGATCTTCCACAGTATTACCAGACTCCACAAGTCCATAGTAATTCTAAGCACAACAGCTGATACAGGCCAAAAGGCATGTTTCTGATTTATAGCGCCCCCTAGAGGTCAAAGGTCACCAGATTTCTTGAGCCTCCTCCTGATGGGGTCATCAGTCCATCTATTAAGTTTGCTTTTGATACATGCAAGGGTTGCTGAGATATGAGCTCACTTCCTGTTTGGCGGCTTCGCTGCTTGGCCACTAATAAATACAAATACTAAAAAGAGACAAAATGTACACTAACGTTAAAATTAAAGTTTGCATTGAAATGAATGTCCGTCAGTCCTACGCTTGTTTGATATTGTTCAATTCATAAATGAGGGTCAATTTGTCTACCAGTAGCATGAAAGAAGATTTGGTCTTGGGGGTCCCCCTACAGTTGAGAAGCGCAATAATAAAGGAAATGTATGCTTCTTTTTCAACAAACTATAAACATAATTCCGATACAATATAGAGGGAATGCACTGACAGCAGTCTGTAGTAAGAGAGCTCCAAATTCCTGTAAGTAGACTATCTATTCATACTCCATTCCATTTTGATGCCTGCAATAAGACCTCCTCAGAGTGCAGCAGAAGTTAAATTCAGAATTGATGTGTCAAAATTGAGCATGTAGTGCTGCTGTTTTTGTATTGCCTCCTGGAAGTGATGAGCAAAATGGTTTTGTTAAATGTGATTGAGGAAATGTATGGTACTGCAATTATTGCATGTGTTCTCTCTTTTTGCTGAATTGTGCTAGTTATGGCATTTACCTTTATCTAGATTTAACCAAGTAAATGATGATGCACACTTGACTTACATGATGTCTGTTTTGTGTTGCTTGTCTGTACTGTGTGACTGTGTGTGTGTTTACTTCTCTGTGTGTAAGTGTGTATTTAAATGTTTTTGTGTGTGTGTGTGCGTGCGTGTGTGTGTGTGTGTGTGTGTGTGTGCATGCACAGGGGATTTGTGCAACAGTGTCAGCGTTGTGAATCTGCTGCTAGTGCCGACTCTGCTCACAGAGCCAATGCTTCCCTGGATAGAGTCGTGAATCTTGGAGTGAGACTTTTAAGTGACAGACTTTTTGAACATATTAGGGTAAGTGATTATGATATGCTAGAAAAATATTACCTGAGTAAATAACATCATTAGCAACTTTGTAAAACAGCTTAAAAGGGAACTCAGGTCGAACAACAACCTAGGGTCTATTGTTTGAGGATAACGAGTGTAAATTTTCATTTTAGACCAAAACAACAATGATAGGTGCAGTTTTTAATAAAACTAGAATAATACAGAATATGCAACTGAGTTAACTACAAAGACTACAAATTAGACAAAAAGTGAAAGTAAAAGTTCCACTTTTCATGAAATTTGCTGTACATGGTTATGGTTATGGTTATGGTATTTGGCAGACACTTTTTGTCCAAAGCGACATACAAATAAAAACAGAACGATAATTAATTTAACAATTTGAAAATTGGTTAGACTACATTAGGGAGAATAGCAATAATAACTAGAAAATGTAATTCCATGGAAGGAATTACCATTGCATGTAAATGTAAAAAGGTTGCTGTGTAAAACATTGTATTTGTTAAAAAGACAACATATGACACAGTAGGCTAGAATAGATAAGTAATTAGCCTAACCCATTTACAGTTCCACTGAAATTACTTGAAGGATTTAATTACTTAAAAAGTGATTTATGAAAATGACAATTGTGGACAGTATGCCCTATTTTGGAAAATAACTCTTCATTTATTAGAATAAAAGACTGAAATTAAGTTGCCAACTTCAAACGAGTTGCAAGCGCTGACATTTTAGTAGGCTACTGAAGTTCATCTACAGTGAAACGACTGGTAGGATAGCTAGCTTACACACATATCTACACTGCAGGTAAAAAGTACATAGGCTAAGAGCTTAGACCCCATTGGAATATGGAATACAATCTCTATCAATGATGATGCAGCAACAGGTAGGCCTAGGAAACTATAGCAAATGTAACGTTAGCTTATGGTAGGATATTTTAATGTGCACAAACATATTACATGATGAGCTAGTGCAGGGCTATTAAACTCAGGGGCCGCATAAAATAAGACGCCGCAAAATAATTGTATCCAAAAATGTTTGATAAAGTCAGAGCAAAAAATTAAATTCAATTGAATTTTATACAGTGACGATGTCAGTAGCCTATGTCAACAAACACTGGAATAGAAACTAAGAATATACTATCCATATCCAAAAAAAATCTTCTCAGACAGGTGATAGGCTGCCACACAAACTTCAATACGTCAAGTATTTGAAAACACCCAGTCTAACCATATTTCATAGGCATGATGTCTGATAGCTGCCATATCTTGCATCAGTGGGAAAATTGCAGTGTTGATTTAACTAGCCTACTTCAAGATAATTAGGCTGATACGTGCTTCAAACAGTAGCCTACATCTCTCAAATATAATTAGCGTTGAATTTAAAGAAAAAGTAATGCCAGCTCTGCCTCTGTGTAGCCTACTGTATCTATTTCACGAGTTCTTTCTGCCAACTAAACTTCGAGCCTGCGCAAATAAATCCCATTCCCGAGTGGAGTGAAGATGGCTCTGTCTAAAGCTAAGAAACGTCTAATTGACAAGGAGAATCGTTCATTTTACCCTCTGCAACAAGTACGAGACTTTCATGTTTATTGTGCAATGAATCCATTACTGTGATGAAGGAATGTCAAGAGGCACTTCTCAAACCACAGCTCCTTTTCCACTAACTTTCCCGAGGGCTCGGAGGAACGGAGACCAGATTCACTTTTGATTTGTGCAGGCGGTAAAAAAATCAAAAATCGTGAAATTGCCTAGGCTAGAAGCAGAGCTGGCATTAGGCCTACTTTTTCTTTGAATTCAACGCTAATTATCATTGTGTAGTGATATGTGCTGTGTTCTCTGAGTGAAGACAACTGGAGGAATTAGTCTGACAAATAGGGGCTGGCCGACAGTGCGCTACTCGCCAAAATCTATGCTCACCCATCAAAGCGAGTTCATTCTCATGACGAGACACGCGGACCACAGGAAATTTTAACCGGGCCGCATCTGGCCCGCGGGCCGCTAGTTGAAGGCCTGCTAGTGCCTATGTGTTTCCAAGTGTATGATTATCCTATTAGGAATGTACAATAAGCTGTTAACAAAGGTTTTGAATTTGTGAATGATACCGAAATCCCCTTTAAATGATTGCCTGGCTGGCTAAGTCAAGTGCCTAAACGAAACCGGTGCCTTTTCACTTTGATATTTTCTTTAAAAATCATGTAGAACAAGCCATATTTTAAGACATCCACATGATATAAGACATGTACTGTATGACCTGCATATAAAAGTATTTTCCCACCTCAGGCATAAATCCCTATTAATATTTTCCTTTTTATTGTGGCCCAGGCGGGGGGTTTTTTACCACCCCATAACAGACAAGATGCGCTCTATTTTAGACATAATACATACATTGAATTCAGAACATTTCATGTTTTCCTGTCATAAAAATGTCCTTAATTTGATATTAAAAGTTACAAATTTGTTTTTTTAATTGGAGATTTGCAGAATTTAGATTCTAATCTTCAAACTATGAATTCCGCATGCCCATTGATTGGTGTTTTGAACAATATTGGCTATTTTACTCCCTATTTTCAAATTAAAGTTCCATGTGTATATAGGCCCACTTCACCACACGATGATCAAACATTTATTTATAGGCTATTTCACTCTCTAGTATTGTCATGTTACGGGGTAGTAAAATCCTGTTACGGGGTGGTTAAGAACAATAATTTAACAATAATTTAACAACAATTTGATTAATTTTGGGCATGTATTTGTAATTTTTATGAATTGTGTAATGTAAATGACAATGGCCGCGTTTCCCAAATGCGATCTTTCTTAAGGACTTAAGAAGGCTCCAAAGAAGGAATCGCTAAGAAGGAGCGCTAAGATACGGGTGTTTCCCAAACGCGTTCTTAACTGCCTTCTTAGGAGAACCTTAAGATCAAGCCAAAGAAGCCTTAACGAGAGCTGTTCACCTCGGTGGTGCTGAAACTGAATCAATCGATGCCAGGCAAATCGATCACCCACCCCTCTATAAGCGCACAAGTCACACACAGCGCCCCGTGTTCCCCCTACAGGTGCAATTAGGCTACTCATGTATCGTGCGTGCGTGCGTGTGTGTGTGTGTGTGTGTGTGTGTGTGTGTGCAGGCCCGAGTGGCTAATCGGGAGATTCGGGAGGATTCCATTAACGTGGGGCATTAACATTAAGGGGCCATTAACGTTTTGGGCCGGTGTGAATATCGTGAGCTTAAACATATTTCTGAATTGAATTGTTTCTGAAGATAATTTGCTGTGCCCTTGCGGCACTTCTGCAGCCTGGGCTGTGCGGTCGCGGCTTCTTACGTCTGCCAGAAAACTCAAACTAACTGATAAAACAGGGTGATTATCAATATAGCCTAGGTCTATTTTTTATTAGCTCAGGCCATTCTTATATTAACTCATGCAAGACGCATCCCATCTCTCTTATAGATAGTGTGGTAGTAGGCATGTGATGTAGGCTAGTCTACTTTATTAATATCCGAGAAGATGTAACCCTCCAGCCCATGTGGCCTGCGAGTGGGGTGCACATATGCATTAATGTAAACCGGACTTTTACATCGCGGACTTTGGCAACGCCTAGAGTACTGCAGGTGAAGCCTCATTGGATTAGGTTCTTAGTTCAATTACATCTGTTTCCTTGATATCCGTGGAATGCCACAGGGTTGTATGTGTGTATGTGTATGTGTATGTGAAGTATTATAAACTCATATGCAGATGTTTAAACGTGTAGTTCAATATTATTTTTTTAAGTCTATGTTTCTTGCGCCAGTGGTCCACAGCCACGAGTGCATTGCAACATTGAACTTTGTTTTATTGTTTAAAAAAGTGGAGGATACATTTCCCTGACGCAGCTTGATCACTAAAGCCTAGAAATCTAGGTGCCCCTAGCGGCAGGCTATGATCACTGAGCATTTGATCGCTAAGAAGGCTGTTAAGAGTGTGTCAGCTCGATCTTACGTTTCCTTCTTAGTGAAAGATCTTCTTAAGCTAAGAGCGACTCTGGGAAACACATTTTTCTTTCACAGCGTTCTTAAGAGCGCTCCAAAGAAGATCTTGGCGTTAAGAGCTTCTTAACGTGTTTGGGAAACGCGGTCATTGACAACCACTCTCCATTTCCCTTCCCACCCCCTCTACATTCCCCTTACCACCCCGTAACGATACAAAATGTTACGGGGTGGTATGTTACGGGGTGGTAAATTTCATCCCAAAATGACTGCAGCTAGCACTGTTATTGACTAGCTAAGCTAGCAAGTATACTATTCACTTAAATTTCTTTCACTTTACATTACAGTTAAAAAAAAACCTACATTTAAAAGTTTTCGGTAACACTATAATAACTACACACGATTCATCATTTATTAAGCAATTTATTAAGCATTTGTTACTTATTAGTTAATGGTTTGTTCATCATTAGTAATTTATTGTTCATGCATAATTCATCATCAGTAAAGCATTTGTTCACAAAGTTATGAATGGTTTGTTCATAGTAAATAAAACAAATGTTTGTAAATACATGGTTTTTACCTTATAAATAATTAAACAACCAATACAATAACAATAAATGAAATCATCTCCCTATTATGAACCAGTTACAAACTATTAGTAAATGCTTTGATCATCGTTTGTAAAGTATTACTCCTATGTTAATTCTCATACTGTAATTCATGATTAACTCAGGAGTTACAAGTGGTTAGTTAATGATATTTGTGAGCTCATCTAAAGTGAGGACTGTATATGCCTTGCTACATATTTACAAATGAGTTATAAAGGTTACAGTTGCATTTATTCATTTAGCAGACACTTTCATCCAAAGAGAGCAAGGCCACAATGGTTGCACCGGGGATTGAACCCTCAATTCTCAGGCTAACAGCATGCTAGCCCAATGCCTTATCCACTACACACCTTATCCCTGCCCATTGCTATTGTAGTTATAAATTCAGAAATATTAAACAGATGCGCGTGTTTGCTATGAACAAACATTTATAATTGTGTATACGCATGATTTACAGATGTGTTAATTAGGAATTATGCTTTAAAATTAAGAACACAGCATTTAATAACATGCTTAACAGTGTGTAATAGAAGACACTCTTGCACTCTTGCACTCAGTTCGGTTTTTAACTGAGCGGATGTTATGTTCTTCACTTCACAACAAACAACAAACAATCAATAAACACCAGAGTAAAGTGACAATGTTTTTATAGGTTAACTTCACTTCAGACAATTATTTACTTGTATGCTTTAACTCTCTAACTATTGTATCAACGCGCTGCTTAGTGCTACATCAAATGTAGTCATACGCATAACAGGAAAGTAGTCCTCTGAAAACTACTAAAAGTAGATCCCATCGCAGAGGTACTGTAGTGGTTAAGGAGCAGGGCTATCATTCTGTCGCCTGTTCAGTTGGGGGTTCGATTCCCAGCTTCTGTGGTTGTGTTTAATTTAATTGACGTTTATGTCGCTCTGGATAAAATTGTCAGCTTAATGAATGAATGTGATTGTAGTATTTACAACTTATTTGCAAATGTGTAGCAAGGCATAAAAAGTCCTCACTTTAGATGAGCTCACAAAAATCATTAACTAACCACTTGTAACTCCTGAGTTAATCATGAATTATAGTATTAGGAAGTGGTTTATAAAACATGTATTCACATCCTTACTAATCATTAGTGCATATGTAACAACTGTTAAATAATGAATAGTATTTCATTAACAAAATGTTATTAAATAATAGCAACAATTTATACATATTTTAGAAATAGGCTTATTCACTATGAACAAACAATCATAACTTTGTGAACAAATGCTTAAGTGATGATAAATTATGCATGAACAATTAATCACTAATGATGAACAAACCATTAACTAATAGTTAACAAATGCTCAATAGATGATGAATCGTGTATAGTTATTATAAAGTGTTACCAAGTTTTCCTATCTATTATGCGTTACGGGGTGGTAAGGTTAAGCTTAACGGACCCTATCTAACTACCTAAAAGAGCAAATAAATCATATCAAATTGTGTGGGAACATGCCTGCTTGAGACCTTGGCTCCTGCAAAGGTTTGAGTGATGTCATCTGTTGTCTGTGATGTCAATTAAAGAAACAGTGTCTTTGTAATAGCCAGAACATGTAAGCGTTACGGGGTGGGATGTAAAACTGCGGGACGGGCATAAATTATGATTTTTATATGGGAAATCATACTTTTATTTAAAAAAAACATAGCGTATAGTATCAAGACCATATTGTTAATCATGATATTAATTTTGGGTATTAATTAATATCTTAGGTGCAAATTCCATGTGTGACTTTCCGGACATGGGGAAATTGGCCATGTCCTTGGTAAAAATGACTAAAAAGTGTAGGATTTATATTTACAAAGACATTGAAATATGTATTATGTAATTCATAACACTTAAATTGACAGGTTTGCTCATTTGAAATACATTTTGACACATTTTTACTTTGTTGAGAGCTCATGAAATAGACCGGACGCAAAAGGCACCGGTTTCGTAGAATGACCCTACTGCTTGCTAACAACAGCAACAAACATGAGAATGATAGCAATGTAGTTTGTAGCCTAGTACTGTAGAAACGACTGTGAGAAGAAGGCTTAAACCTAAATGGTGCAACTCACATGTCTGTCAGGTTGGACTTCACTTTGGACGCTGAGTTAAGACTGGAGTGGCGTAAGCCCTGTGGGTGCAACCGGACCCAACGTTAGACGTCAGCCTTGAGCTGATTGTTTGACTTTAGCTAAATATAGTGCTTACGTGTAGGTTTGATTGTCTTTAACGATTGATAACGTCACTAAAGCTAACCGGTTACTGTAACGATAAGCATATCAATGTAGGCTACTGCAGGAGACAAGACGCTGTGGCATGGTTTCAATGTTAGATTGCATCTTCTAGTCACTATAAAAGTTTAAAGCGGAGTGGAGGATATGAAGGTCAGGATCTTGTAACAGCTGTACAGCTTAATGAGCACTACGTAACAATACATCCTTGCCGCCAAAGCGTCTCAACGTTAACTCTATGGGAGTTTTTAACTCTTTTATCGTAAATATCTCAAAAAGTATAAAGTTCACAAATGTGAAAAATACATAGAACAAATCTCTGTTTCAAGACCTTTGTAGGAGTGCTTGAATGACGTCAAACGGTTCAGTGGTTCTAGAGCCTTTGATCGTTGATTTTGGTCGGAAGAAGAATAATAACGTTAAGAAGAACAGGGATAACAGCAATAATAGTGAAGCAAAAAATCCTAGGGGGCCCTACCGACCAGTGTTCATCACAATTATGTAGGCTATAAATTGTCTGAAACCAACAAAAAATGTATTCAATTAATCCTTTTTTATTCTAAATGTTCCAAACATGAAACAATCTTGTCATTTTGAAAGTATACATGTAAAGAATAATACATAAATAAATAACTTAAAGAACAATAAAATATTATAAATAACTTTAAAAGATTAAAGATCATATAATATCATATAAACTTAAAACAAAATAGTATGGAAGTGAAATAGTGTTATTGGGGTCCTATACCCAAAATAGTATATAATTTCTCTGTATGAACTCTGTTTTGTCTCCCCTTTCAATGTTGTGAGTGGGCACTACACAAGGCACAAGGCACAAGGCTACAATAATTTTGCCATTGATGGATAGTTTAGCATGGAGAATGAATTATTATAATGACTTCTTTGGATAAAATCTAACTTACTTTCATTATTAAATAGGCTACTTGGTTGACCCATCTTCTGACAAAGTTACAATGTTAATTTTTTGCCTAGAAGAAATACTAGTATGCAGAGTGAGAAGCGAACTACAGGAGTTGGAGCTTTGGAAAAATAGTTGGGCCTATAAAGAGGAATGGAAGGAAAATCTTACCCATTTTCATAAATGCAAAGCCTGTGTATCTGTAATATTATACCTCACTACAAAATGCAGCGGCTCCTTCAAAGTGGCCTATCTGCTCCAAACAGAAGCACAAAAGCACAATAGTGAAGCGCTGGCCAAGGGCTATGCACAGCTAGGATCTATTCTAGTGAGTTCTGGTATTGTTTCTCATATTGATCTAGATCTATCTAAATTAATCTGGATTAGTAACCTAGATTTATGTTACTGCTTGACTGATAGCTTCTGAAAAATACTTATTTTTCTCTGTCAACATCTGAAGCCCTTCTTCGACAAACTGGTGAAAAGGAAGTGGCTGAATAATCCAAGTGTGTTTGAGCCAATAGAGACGAGTATCAGAGAGCACTTCAGGGGCTTCAACAAGATGGCCAGTCCACCTTACCAGGCACTGTGCTCACTGTTATTCATCATATTTCATATTTCCACTACACACAGACATACATTTCACAACCTTTTCATTTGAATAAGATTTATGCTGTATGTTTGATTCATATTTTAAACTGTCCCTTCAATTTCTGTTTTTATGAACTTGCTGTAGCTCCTTGTGGCTGATGTGCACAGGCAAGTGATGCTAGAGTATCTTCGTGCTCTTATGCGTGGAAGGATCATCTGCACATCACAGAAGATGAGGCATAAGATGGCAGGTCGACTGCGTGATGAAGGAAAACAACTTAAAATGGTCTTTGAAGATATGGTTAGTACACTTGTCATAAAAGTCACATTTTGGATGACTTTATTAAAGGGATAGTTCAGGTTTTTACATGATGCATTCAATAATTCTGAAATTGCGCCAGAAAACAGACATTTTATATACATATCTGCCCGTTACAGATGTTTCATTTTCAGGTTCATATAGTAGCTTTCATGATTCTTTGAGATATAGAGATCGCTAAGACATGTGACCAAAGTCATCAAAACACAAAGAATTATGGGTAGGTTTGGCTCGCCTGATGCCAGCCCATGTAAACTAGTGTTCTGGGTCTATGATCTAGCATGATAATAATGAAAACTAAGCGTGAAAAAATTGTGTGAAAAACAGAACATAATCTCGCGCTTCCTTACTGCTGCTATCCATGCCATTCCTCGCCTTTTTGTCACCTCTGAAACATGACGATTATTTTTCCACGCTGGAAAATGATAAAAGATAAGCTTCATGTTATTGAATTTTATAACACAGCAGGTAAACGGCATTTCAACAACTGCACTTAGTTGTTCCCGCACGTCAGTAAAACAACTTAAGTTTTGGGCCACCGATTCCCAAAATGCGTTGCGTTTTACGTCACGTTCTCAATCTCTATAGGCCTACTGGAGAGGAAAAGGCTACAATGGTTTTAAAATATAGGCTGATGGCCCAGGTTCTTAAAGGGATATTCCGCCATTTTTGGAAATACGCTCATTCTCCATCTCCCCTCGAGCAAAACAATCGATATTTACCATTCTGTGAGTCTGGCGATACATCTTTTAGCTTCAGCCTAGCATAGATCATTGAATCGGATTAGACCATTAGCTTCTCGCCTGCTAGCTTCATGTTTAAAGAGACCCTATGCAACTTTCTGCAGGAAACGATCGCTCCTTGTTTACATCTGGAAGTCTGAGACGAAGAACCACGCTTGCAATTTATATATTTAAATATAGCCTATACATGTATAAATATACACGCTAAAGCTGTCGGGGACGCTCTGCAGAGAAAATGCAAGCATAAAACGAGCGAAAACAAAAAACGAAACCGAAACCAGAGATGAAATCGCCAATCCTGCATAGTTCCTCTTTAAAAGTGACTAAGATTTCTGGTAATTTTCCATTTAAAACGTGTCTCCTCTCAAGTTAGAAAGTGCAATAAGACCAACTGAAAATGAAACCTGCCGTTTTTCTAGGCTGATTTGACATGGAACTACACTCTCATCTGGCGTAATAATCCAGGCAACTTGCAAACGTACCATAGGCGCAGTGATATTGTACGCAGCATCTGAAAATAGCCCATAGACAACAAGCAGTAGTAGTGCCAGTAGTTTGCAAGTTGCCTTGATTATTACGCCAGATGAGAGTGTAGTTCCATGTCAAATCAGCCTAGAAAAAACGCCAGGTTTCATTTTCAGGTCTTATTGCACTTTCTAACTTGAGAGGAGACACGTTTTAAATGGGAAAATTACCAGAAATCTTAGTCACTTTTAAACATGAAGCTAGCAGGCGAGAAGCTAATGGTCTAATCCGATTCAATGATCTATGCTAGGCTGAAGATAAAAGTTGTATCGCCAGACTCTCAGAATGGCTGGATGAACGGGGACAAGGTAAATATCGATTGTTTTGCTCGAGGGGAGGTGGAAAATGAGCGTATTTCCAAAAATGGCAGAATATCCCTTTGAGAACATGTAGGGAAGTAAAAGATAAATGAATGAAGCAAGTTATGCTAATCAACATGGAAAAATAAACAACTCATGTTTGTATGTCAAGATAAATGGTCAT
Source organism: Sardina pilchardus (assembly GCF_963854185.1). Lineage (NCBI taxonomy): Eukaryota > Metazoa > Chordata > Actinopteri > Clupeiformes > Clupeidae > Sardina > Sardina pilchardus. The sequence goes on from NC_085006.1 coordinate 1,422,100, forward strand.
TTAACAATGAGCCTACTCATAGCCTACTTCAATTTCAATTTAATGTCGCTTATAGAGCGCCAATACATTACACATGTCTCAAGGCGCTTTACAGAGTGTTAGACATTCAAAGAGAGCCCATGAGTAACAGGGGCAAGGAAAAACTCCCTAGAATTGGAGATACATATAGGAAGAAACCTCAGACAGACCCACGACTCAAGGGCCCAACCCATCTGCCTTGGGTCAGTTACAGTACAGTCATTTGTAGTTTGAAAGTTACAATGAGAATGAACGTTCAAATAGTCCAGTGTAGGGAATAAATTGTCCATTAGTAATCCATTAGTTATTTCGGAAGGTGATGGGTCGCTGAGATCCGAGGGCCAAAGATTCGGGCAGGGAACCACAGCAGGCGATGGTAGGGCAGTCATAGGGATGTGACTTCAGGTGTGATGAGGGACAGGCACAGAGATGGTTGATGGCTGGTAATGGTTTACCTCACAGGTGAGGTATAGGGGAAAGGGAAGAGAAATAGAGTGTGTTAGTATTACTGTAAGTCATATTAAGTATTAATAAGTATATCAATGGTGATATAAATGGTTATACTATAGAGGGTTTACAAAACGCTTTTACACACCTCTTTTGTGGGGACAGGTGCGTAGGAATAGGTTACCCAGTTAAACCCGAAGAGGCATCCCGCACATCGTCCACCACGTATGCAAACATCCACCCATCCACCACGCACGCAACATCCACCCACCCACAATGCCCCCCCCCCCCAATGCCTCCCCCCCAGGCGAACCCACACACCACCCCCGAACCGCGCGTCGGAGCAGCATGGCTGAGCATGGCCAGCCAGAGTCCGCCCACAGGCAGCGCCACCCATCCGCAGACAACCCCCCACCACCATCCGCGAGCAGAGAGAACGGGGCCCGCGCCAGCCCCACCCCAACCACAACACCGCGCGAACACACACTACGGCCCGACCAGGACACACAATCTGATCCGCCCCGCCGCCCAGGCCCCCTGGTAGCAGCGCCCCCAGAGCAAAAGTCCAGAATGCTTCATGTCTTTGGACGTGTCATCCTGTCATCCTGTTGACAGGGTCGGGAGGCGTAGGGAGGCGATGTAGTGTAATTAAAATCGTTAAAATCATTGGACATTGGTGTAATGTAATTAAAATCGTTAAAACCATTGGACTTCCACTCTAGAAACACCACCCCAAGAAGGCCCGGGCTGCAAGCCCAATACAATGCCGCAACATAGCCCTCCCCTCCGCCATCCACTCCCAGCAATCCCACCTCCCCCGTCCCCCCCATCCCACAAAATGCACAGCCGTGCACATCTGATCAGACCGCATGCCCCAGCCAGACCGCCAATATACGTCCACGCAGAGCCACTGCCGTATGGAGCCGACACGAACCCCACCCCCCCCCCCCCCATCTACAGACGGCGACGGGAGGCCCCCCGCGGACGAGCAATGTCACTCGCGAACGGACCCCGACCGGCCCAGAGCACCCAGCCACACCACCCGGGCGCGCAGCCCAGACATGATGCGCAAGCCCACCCGGGGAAGGCCCATGACCGAAACGGCGCAATTGGACAAAAGCCCGCATGCGCAGTGAATGAACAAATGCCCGCACGCGCAACAGACAGCACACGGGACCCTCCCCCCCAAGCTACACTATAGAGGACAGGACAAGGAGGGAAGGAAAGAGGGAGAGTTGAGAGAGACAGAGGGAGAGGGGAGAAGAGGAGTTGTACGGCATGCCACATAAGAAGTCCATGACAGCGCAATGCTAAAGCAGCATAACTAAGGCATGGTGGAGGGTGGTCAGCACCAGCTCAGGTGTGGTCAGTAGCCACCATGGGATGCATGACTGGGGCACCAGTCACACAAGCCCACAGCAGAGGTGGTCCGTTCCAGTAAGACCTACTCATTGCTGGCATAGGCCTACATAAATATTTGTTAGCTATTGCACTTAAGTTCAGAAAGACAACTATTAACTTCCACTTTCGCATCTGCAGTGGCGCTATGAATCCCATAAACTCTTCAAATCGGATGACCTGGGTTCATTTTAGTGCTTTGACTGAAATTCAGTTATTACCTCCACCAAGGAGGTTATGTTTTCGCCGGGGTTTGTTTGTTTATCTGTCTGTCTGTTTGTCTGTCTGACTGTTAGCAAGATAACTCAAAAAGTAATGGATGGATTTCAATGAAATTTTCAGGGAAGGTCAGAAATGACTCAAGGAGGAAACGATTAAGTTTTGGGAGTGATCCATAAACCACCACGTCGCCATACCATGCCATTACACCACTAAGCGAAAAACATAAACGGCTCCGGAATCCCGACGGTGTTCCGGATCACTCCCAAAATGTAATTTCTTGGGTCATTTCTGACCGTCCCTGAAAATTTCATCAAAATCCATCCATTTGAGTGATCTTGCTAACAGGCAGACAAACAGACAAACAAACCCCGGTGAAAACATAACCTCCTTGGCGGAGGTAAAAAGATCCATTAAGATGATTTTATATCCCTCTTTTTCATGTATGAACCTAACTGTACATTATGTTAAAATGCTTAAATGATAATAGCTTAAATGTTACTCTGTTGCGGTAAGTTGCTTTGGATAAACGTGAAATGTAAATGTACATTCACTCACAGGATCTTCATGTTTTTGTTTGCGCCTCTTAGGAATCACCGTCGTCATGGCTTGATAATGCCATTCCTCACTTATCAGAGATCATCCTGTTAGAAGATACACCTTCCATCCAGATGGAAGTAGGCATCCTGGTGCGTGAATTCCCTGATATGCGGTAAGGATTGTGTAATGCACTCTGATCAAAAGAAAACAACTTTTAAAATGTGGGTTGGGTTTATCTTAATCTCAATTTATATAATTTATATATATAATTTTTGGATATAACAGATATAGCCTACCAAACTCCAAGACGAGTCATGGTAGAGTAAGTTAAGCACCCAGCCAATTAAACATGACCAAGGAAAAAGTGTCAACTCACGATGCCATGCCATGGTAGGCTACCTAAATCATAGAAGTTAACGTTACTGGACAGTGGACACTCATCTTTTCTATTACACCAGAAATATTTGTCTTTACCTTTGTTCGTTTTTTGAACATTTAAGTTATTTAATGAAAACATGATGTATCCTTGAACTATGCTTGACTCTTTTCCTAAAACCGAATGAAACCTAATTATGTTCACGTACATCTTAAAGTGACAGGCACTCAATTAGACCTACACACCACCCCTGTAATATCATTACAGTGTAATCAATATGAAGTATTCAGTTTACTGAATATTTTAAGCTATAAGTAATTATGCAGATCCTAAAATGCTATAAATTGATAACAAAATGTATACAAATTCTGAATTCAAAATATGAAATAGAAACAAGACAAGCCATTTTCTGTGTGTGTAGGGTTTGAGCAGAGACTATGATTGCCACTGCTGTGAATGATCTGTATCCTGCTTAAGGCAAGAAGGTTTTCAAGGAAATTTCATAGTGCTCCTAAATTTTTTTCTGTGCTCCTAAACTTTTTCATTTAGGAGCACCTGTGCTCCTAGTGAAAAAGCTTAGCGTACAGCCCTGGTTAGGTGTGTTTTTTCCTGTCCTCGGGTCGGGTCGGATTTGGGTCAAGATTCGAACATATTTTTGCGGGTCGGGTTGGATCTCCTGAAGAATCGGGCGGGTTTTTTTTTTTTAAAAAAGCCCACCCGCGCAACACTACTAGACATGTCTAACTTGCTTCTTAGGATACCCCACTGGTCTAAAGACGAAGTCAGATGGAAGCCTACTTTCAGAAGATTTCGAGCGGTAGCCTACTTATAGGCTAAACCACAGGTCTAGATTTCCCAGAATTCCCCACAGGTCTAGATTTCCCAGAATTCGCCACTAGGTGTATTCAAATAAATTAATAAGGGAGGAGACTGTGTACAAAAATAAAGCACTTTTATTTCCTGGAGTTGTTGGTCACGGTATGACAGCTGGAAGGAGATGTGTAGCCTACTTAAGCCATACTATTACGAGCACCAAGTTGTATTCAGTTTAAGGTATCCACTAGGCTGGGTGAACCCTACCTGAACTTCTGGGGAATTAATGTTCAATCTTAAAAGATTGAGTTTAGTATGTTGAAAACCAGACTAGGTATCCACTACACAACTAGGCTAAAGCAAACACTCAAAAAGAATAACTTCAAATGGGTGATTCAACCCCCAAAAGGGCACACAAATAATGAAGATAAAAGGGAAGCAAAGAAAATAATAAACCTCACCAAGAAAATATAAAGAAAACAAACACAAATTGGAGGTGGTTTCACACAATGTAGCCTAGTAGTATGTGGATTAAACTAAAGAGCCATTTACAGTAAAACAAGTTAAAGTTGTTTACAGTAGGCCTACAGTGTTCTGCACAGTGAATCCTTGGGGATTCTTGCGTGTTGTAGCCTACGCAGGAATTCGTTTATCTTGTCAACACATTCCTTCATTTCCCTCCGGTCCACGCCAGGGAAATGTCGCTTCAGTGTGCCAACCACGAAGCTCTTCAAGTTGTGAGGCAGTGCTCGTTTACTCTAGAACCATTCCAGTTTGTGGTTTTGCTCCATGCCTGGTAGTTCTCCTCCGAGATAATGTGCCTGAAGAGCAGGCATCCATATCTTCCCACTTGGCCGTGGCTCTGTCGAAGGAGTCTAGCATGGTCTTCTGGTCCAAAAAAAACTTGATTGCTTCTTTCATTTTATAAATGGACTAGGCTACAACTGCAAGTGACGTGACTTTACGTTACCCACCTAGCATGGTTTGTTTATTAGCCTGTTAGCTAGTTGGTTGGTTAGTTGACAATCACACTTACTGCCAGCTCTTGTGTGAGTAGGAGCACAGCACAAGTTAACCCAACATAAAGGTAATTACCACGCGGTTTACATCGCTCTCTGTTATTACAAAAATATGTAAAGCCAGTTTAGCAAATTGCCGTTTTGATCAGTTGGAGATGAAGCACCCAAACTGGTGACGTCAAATGCTACTGTAGCTAGGATACTGTAGTTCGTTATCACCATGTTACAAACAAACTCAAAACAATTAGTTTTGGGGCCTGGGGAAAAGTGGGCGGGGCTAGGACCGTCAGGAGTTTCAGTTAGTTGCAGGAGGGGAGTAGCGTTTGTCCAATGTGTGCATCATTTTTCGAAATCTGTCACGTTCTAATGTTTATTGGAACCATATATTTTGCTAGATGGTAAGCAATTGCCTCTGTTATTGCCTTATTACCTCCGCCAATAAGGAGGTTATGTTTTCATCGGGCTTGTTTGTCTGTTTAGTAGCAAGATAACTAAATGACGTTTTCAGGAAACGTCTGAAATGACCCAAGAACGAAACGATTACATTTTGGGAGTGATTCGGATCACGGGTCTGGATCCAGGAGGCGCGGACGTCTGCGCTCTCGGAGTGTTTATGTAGGCTACTGTTATGTGGGTATGGCGTTGCATTGTGCAAGGTGTCCGTAGCATAATAGATGTCTGCGTCGTTGAACAACTTTCGGACCTCTTGGCTTGTAGCCTACAACTTCATCATATTGCTTGATTTTGTTGGTAAAGATTTGTGGTGTAACCTCGCAGTGCTGCACCGAGGGAAAGGCATAGGCTACCTTGCAAATCACACGAGACACCCTCGTCAAGTCAAGTCAAATTTATTTATAAAGCGCATTATTGTAGGCTATATGTATTCTTGTTTGAATCCAAAATACATCCACACCACTGAATGAGAGCCTTTATCGGAACGAGTCTCGTCACTAGTAGGCTACCTTGCTTTCATCAATAGCCTATCCATTTTGTTTATCTCCTGTCGCACTAGTTTGTCGATGTTGCAGCATTAGGCGTGTTCAAGTTCAACTCCAAATGACCTCTTGCAGCAGCGAGAGCTGCCAGTGGCAGCAGGGGAGGGGATACAAACGCTGCTATGAAGTTGTACACGCTCTACTTCCCGTAGTGTAGACTTGACCATGTGACGAATCACGAGGCACGGACCCGCACGGACCCTTGTGGATATGAGGAGGCATCTAAACACCTGCACATACGTCAGGGATGTAAAAGCCAATTGGGGCAAAGTCCTGACGTCATGAAGGCAGGGTCTAGGCTCTGCTGCGCTCCGCAGTACCTCTAGAGCTGCTGCTCTGCTGCTGAGCAGCCGCCTGGCCACGCCTTGCTCCCGCGATAAGTTGAGGCCATGTGATACCGACTGCCGAGTTGAAAACACACCCATCTAGACCATCGTGGACAGATTTTTAACCATGTGCATCTTGTGCTGCGCAGTTTTTGTGCTGCGCAGCCATCTTGAACGCGCCTATTTGCTGCTACAGCTGGACTCTCCGAACTACCGCGTTTTCCACAAGTGAAACACGTGGCTAAAAGGTGCTTTGTCATTGGCTGAGGGTGAAGCCCTGAGCTTTGTGAGAAGAGAACCGGGAAGGAAGAGCAGCGCTTGGGAGCGTTTTAAAAGTTTAAAACTCACAGAAGAAATTAGCGTTTGTGATGCATGAATTAAATGACTCATTAAATTAAATGTGAATCGAAATCAATGAAAAATTAAATCGCACACATGGGTGAATCGAGATCGCGATTTTATAACGATTTATCGTGCAGGCCTAAAACCCACCCACATGTGAAGTTTGTGCCAGAACTGCAAGCAAAAAGACAGGCAACCAAACGCGAGAGCCAGAATCGCAACTGAATAAGCAGCAAACAAACGAATGATGTAGTTGTAAATTATTATTATTATTATTGTAAACCAAAAGACAACCTATTCAAACAGTTAAAGACATTTATTTTGCAACTACACAAATAATTTGTTTGCAAGTTTTGATTTTTTTTCTTTTACTTTATTTTTTTTGTTTCGATTTTGTAATCGGTATCCATTTAAACTCCATAGATAGCCCATCAACTCCTTTTTGGAGCAGACAAGAAAGCGCGGCTTGGTCTAGTGAATGGAACATTATGTCTTGCCACCAGCCTTGACAATGTTGAGCATGTGTTTCCATTGTGACACTGAAAAAAAAGATTACTGCTACCACACAAGTATTTTAAATGAACAGATACAATGTTATATCTATGAGTATTATTCATTCATTGTAGTTATGAAGTTGTGTTGAATCACAACCACAAAATGACTGTTTGTATCACAAATATTAGGCATACTATTGCTGAAGGATCTGTGCCAGCTGTACCAACATAGCCACATAGCCACACACACACACACACACACACACACACACACACACACAGTTACTGTAGGTGTTGCTCATGTTGTTGCCTTTCTGCTGCTGAGATAGTAGCAAAGTCTATACTGTTGTTTTCAAAAGCATATCTATATTCCCTGAGTGCCCTTACACTTCAATACCTACTTTATTCCATCAACCTCCTATGATAACACAAGCATGTTAACTACGTAGTCCTGAATTCTGAAACCTAGACATGTAACTATGAGGATACTGCATATTGTTTGAAGTAGAATAAGCCATACAACATAAGATGGGCCCCCGCAGAAAACAACACTAGTGTTTAAGAAATGGATGATGTTACTCCTGTAATGAAACATCTCTGATGTCCCGTTTCCTCCTCCATATAGCTCATAATGATCATTCACAGTCCTGAGACATTATGGACTACATACTGTACATATGACAACTATGACAAGTCATGCCTTGTTTTTTAGAACAGGTGTGTGAAATCCATGAAGGGTAATTGTAATACAGTGCAATACATATTGATCATTATGTACATACGCTACTGGCAGCTTTTTGGAGGTGTTAGGGCATGGCCTTGGGCTAAGCAAGGCATCACTCAGTAGAACTGTGACAGCGGTCACACAGATCCTGTTGCAGCTCACAGACAGGGTGACCTTCGTGACTACACCAGACGACATCACCCAAGTCAGTGGTGGGTTCTATGCCAGTACTGCACAACATGGCCCTTCAGGTTGACGTCCCACTGCCAGATGATGTGGAGATGTTGGTGGAAGAGGTTATTCCAGCATCTATAGTGCAAACCTTCCTGATGGCCTGGAAGCATGCCGGGAAATAGTTGCTTACATGTTTGGACCCCTGTTTCACATATGTTCCTCATGAGGCATGACATCAAAATACATAGATAGGTCACAAAGCAAAAGCAAGAAGTTACATTAGTGAAATTCATGTCATCCTTTCACACTAACCACAGCACAACTGCTACACACAACTATACACACAATATTCTCACTTAGCCTATCCAACGAGCCTCATAGGTATACATGTACATGAAGTTATACAATTACTTGAAAGTTGCTCTTTAAAGTTCTCCAAGTGAGAGGCTATTCAAGTTGACAGTTGTATGCTCTGAGTGTAGCCTATATGTTGTCTACATCATTTCATTATTTAAAGTAATTTACCTATGTTCAAAGGTAAAAAAAACTACAGTGATTTCTACATTTTACCCATTGAACATTGCTTGGTACCAGTGGATAATAAAATGAATCACCCTCATGTCACAGGCGAACTTCCCTAGCACTTTCCGAGTAAGTCTCGAACCTGCAATGTCGACCACGTCAAGCTCACACTATTCCCTATGCCACTGCCCGGTCTCACTCTCGCTAGATAGATCAGATAGATTACACAGATCGTTATGTGTAGGCTACTATAATCATGTGCATCATCTAAAGACACTTAACATACGACTACAATGTAACGTTAACATACGATTACAATGTAACGTTAACTTCTCATAACAATTACAGGCTCACTTAGCATTAGGCTACAAACAAATTCACGAATAACAACAACACAGATAACTGCGGTCGCAGTGGGGCAATTGCTCTGTCACTGAGTTTGAGTTCTGAGTTTAACACATTTTTAAACTCGGTGGTGACGCAAGAAGTCACGTGACGACTTAAGCTCCATTGCTGTGTCATATGCACCTGTGGTTTAACTTGCTGCTGCGTTTTGGGTTTTACCTTGATCTCAATTGCTGTGTCTTCAAGGAAATTCAAATCACCCACTAGAGGGCGCATTTAGTGCGTGTTAGTCTAATCTCGAAAGGGACATACGGTAGACTAAACCATAGTTTGCAGGATAGCTAGATAGGGGACAGCTTACGCTTCATAACCGACACACACACACACACACACACACACACACTGTTGGCTAGTTTGGACTTATACAACATACACTACAATAAAGGCTACAAGATAGCAGTTGCTTAACGAGTATTCGTAAAATAAATAGCCAAACGCAGGTAGATCATACCATCAACCCTCAATCATGGTCTTTATTTAGGCTACTTAGGCTGCGCAAAGCAAAGGCCTTTATTTGAGGCAGACTTACAGGCAGGAATTATGTTATGCGTTTTATTGTGAGACCAGAGAGGTAGGCTAAAAGCAGTTCTCGGTTTAGTTTACTTTTGGACTGTTTGGTGATGTTGCTAAATGTTTGACTGTAAGACTGATGGGCACTGAAATATGGGGGGTATTTCAAGGTTCACTATTAAGTTTCATGTTGTTGAAAGGGATTTCCACCCGCTGTTTGCGGGAGGCACTTTGATTCGCTTTCATTCATTGACTGTGCGCTGAGTTTTTTTTAATTATCGGTAGGCCTACTTATATGAAACATAGAAGGTAAATTCTCATTTGACCATGCTATGCAGTTAACCGAAATGGTTAGTCTCCACAGTAAGCCCCTTCTTCAAATTGAGCCTGGTGGCTGCACCGATGAGTTATTATGCATACAGCCGGGCCATCTCGCTACAACATTGCGACATACGTTGTTATGCAAACCATTTGAGAGTTTAGAGCTGTAGGTTAACATCAGAAACAGCAATATTATATAAGAAAAGAATGTTATTAGTAATATGACTTGAAAACGTCTGCCCCTATCTGACACATTAACATGCACTTCACAGGCATTAAAGACAGTAACTTGTGACATTATGTAGCCTACACTGCACAGATGCATTTTGCCTGTTTAGGCAGACAAAATAGCCTACGTAGTCTTACCCACATCGATTCGTAAAGGCTGGAATGCGCACAGAGCCATGGAAAACGAGTGGAATGTGGGCGTACTGCCCTGCATAGTTTGTCCATAGTTGGGCTGAAGTGTGGCGATTAATAAGCTATTATTTTTGCTGTTCTAAGGGCGCTGACATTATGTCCAGCTAGTTTAAAATGAGCGGCTACAGGACTGCGCTCATCCCCAGTCCTGATGGTGCTCCTGTGCTCACTCATCCTAGTTAGAAGTGCTCGTGTTGTTTTACCCACATATGCTAGGCCACATGGGCAGCGAATTAGATAAACAACACGTGTGGTGCTGCATGTGATGGCTCCGCGAATGGTTTTACCAGTGGGTGGGTGATTAAAACTTTTGCACTTGTGTGTATAAGAACACTGGGCGCAACTACCACATTTATAATTGCCATCCGGCATAGTGAGAAAGGATGTGAGTTGCGTACGTGTATCGCTTTTCACCAGGCGGTCTCTTAAGTTAGGGGCACGCTTGAAGACAAGCTTAGGTTTTTCTGGAAAAACTCGCATCAGTTTAGGGTCCGAATCAACAATATGCCAGTGCTTGTAAACAGATTTCCTGAATTCTGACACAAGGGGAGAATATGTTACACAACACAAAGGGGACTTATTTGGGTCTTTAGCGCGTGTTTTGGGACGAAGACACTCCTCTTGTGTTGTCTGATCAAAGCGAGTTTTTGCTGCATCAACCCAATCTTGCTTATAACCTCTACTGAGGAATCTTGGGTCAAGGAGCACCATCAGGACTGGGGATGAGCGCAGTCAACTAGCTGGACATAATGTCAGCGCCCTTAGATTTATCGGGGTGGAGCAGGTCAGAAAACCAACTAGAGGGGGTGATCATGACAAATTGCTTCTTCAACGGGAAACCTTCTGGATTCATTTCCTCAACACAATGTCTCCCAAGGGTCTCAATGAGGAATTTGATATTAAACCATTCCTATACTTAAATGTACTGTGTGATGTAATGTTTTTTCGTTTTTTTCTTAATTAGTTTGGGGTTCTTTTGGACATATGGGACAGTCTCTCTCTAAAAATGGTCTTTTCTACCATTTGTTTCTTCTTTGTTTTTTATTTATTCTTTATCATTATGTAATTAATTATACCTTTATGCAATGCTATTTACCCCTCAAGGCTGTAAGCCCTTTTTGACAACTCTGTTTAAATTTGAAACTTTTAACTCTGATTGAGTAATTAGTGGGGCTACCAGACCTAGTGAAACAGGGAGGTAACATTGTGGGTCAGGTGACTGTTGGACCTTTATATGACCCTTTCATTGTATGTGTTCACCATTTGCCTGACGAAGACCCAGTAGGGTCGAAACGTTGCATTCTTTCATTAAACCGGGAGCAATTTATCAGTGTTGCGGACATTACATTCCTTCCATAGTTACTCTCCATTTGTCCTGCACCTGCAAGGTGGGATGTGCACACAGCTACTCTTCTTAAACTTTCCAGTGTACCCCATACTGTTCTCCAGTAATGTTGTGCGCTTATAGCCTCCGGCAATATATCCTACAACAGTAGCCTAATGTTAGTGGGATTGTTGACTACCATGTTGGCTACATGTCCATCTGTCCGCTGCATATCATGTCCCTGAACTAACCACTAGGGCCGACTTACCACAGGTTGAGAGGTGTAGTTGTAACAACACAACTTTACGATGGTGGTCACGAACGTTCGTTGCTACTATGCTTTTGGGAAACACCCACGTAGCTCAACAATGCATCGTACTATGTAAGTTCCACCACCATAGTTCAGACTAACGTTTTGGGAAACAGTTGTGTCGTACTTACATAGTTTGAACTATGCTTTTGGGAAACGCACCCCAGTGCGACACTCCACTGGACTCAGGTGTGCGTTCCCGAGCAACTTTTTCTTCTTGTTACGCGGCAAGCAATGTATGTGAATTATCGCCACCCTCTGAACTGGAGGATGACTCTCTTTTTACAGAATGTCCAATAAAAATCAATCTAGATCCATGTGTCATATCCAACTTTGGAACTTTGCGCATGGTCAGAGCCGACTGGCGCCTGGATCGGAGCTCCAGTGTTCAATATGGCGTTGACTATAAATTGGCCGGATTTACTAGCCTAGCCTCTGGTATTCATTTGAATGGAGGGCGGGACTTAGTCACGCTCTCCAGTTATGTGCCTCCATGGTACCAAAGGTGCAGTCCTACACTTTGATGTCACAGTGTTGCTTCATTTTGATTGGCTTGCTTTACAGCAGTTATTTCAAGTTGTGAGATTTGCATATGAAGCAGGTGATAATGGGATTTATTTTTGAGATTCACTGTATGTCCATTTTACATACCAACTGATACAACACTGATGTATACAGTTTAACATCATATTTTTCCTTTAATAAGATAAGATAAGAACTGGTATCATTAAGCAGTATCATTATCAATAAAATCCTAATGATGCCCATCCCCATATGCGATGGTCACACGCAATTAGGACACAGAGTAAGGAATATACTTGTGAATACTACAGAATGCCTCAATATAACCTATGTGGCACTTTTGAATGATAGTTGAGCTGTGTAACATTTTCAAGGCATGTCAGACTACATCAACGTATCTGACAGGTCTCAGACTCAGAAGCTTTAAGAAAGTGAACCCATGACCTCTAATCTGCTCCCATCATACTGTAGGAAGAAGCACGTCTCTGCCCTGCTGAACATCCGTGGGATGACTCGACACATGGAGAGGCAGGAGATACTGAACATTGTGAAGGACATAGAGATGTGTGAGAGCTTAGCTCAGCTGCCCCGAGACCATGCCCTCTTCTCAGAGGTCCCTGTTACGTCAGAGGTGCGCTGCCTCAACTTGGCCTTCAGTCGTATCGCCTTGGCAACATCTTCATGCTTCTCAAGCCTCAGGGTGCAGCGCAAGAGGCCATCCCCTCGTGAGCCACAGGATGACATGTTGTAATCCTCAGATTTGTTATAAATCATAAATGATTTAACTGGGGAGATTAATTGGAACTATTGTGACAGGTGATTTGTTGTTTGTGTGCTTCCTCCCACATCTCTGTATTCCCGTTGCTGTATGGGATCAAAGCTGGCAATGCTGGATAATCAACTGGCAGTTGGAAGACATGAAATTGTTTTAATCGGTAATTGATAGAGAAAGTCATCTAAATATGTAAAACCAATCAGAAACGTCAAATAACAATATGAAGGCACTGAAATTAAGCACTCCATTTGATCAAAGAGTGATGTCAATGATTTTGTAGATGTATGCAAATGATTAAAGCTTAATCAAAGGTACTGTGTTGTGGTAGAGACCTAAGCAATATAGAAAATAATCATATTATATGTAAGAACTATTCGATTACACATATTTAAATGGAAATATAGAGTATTTTTGAGCAATCATGTCTGATTGGATTAAAACAACCTATTTATATGAACAAATTGATATTATTTATTGTCAGTCTGAGATTTGGTGACTTGGGATATATGCATTTGGTTATATTTGTTGTATGTTTGTTAAAAATGACTACCCGGTAATATTTCAGCACACATTTAAGAAATATCCTTTATGGGCTATAATGTGAATTCATTCATCAAGTTGTTGATTTTTTGTCCATCAAATCATTAAATCCATCATTTAAATGGGATGACAGAGGTTACACTCATCACAGTTGAAACATAATGGACAGAGTATTTGGATTTGAAAAAATGCTGGCAAAAGAGAGCAACAATGTAACAAAAAAATTAAAAACATGGAATGATCATGGTTCTGGATTTTTTTTTATCACACAAATTTCAACAGATCATGGAAAAAAGTAAAGTGATTAAGTGATTACTTATGCTTGGTTACTTATGCTTGGTTATGTTTAATGGTGATATAACCATCAATTTAAACATAACTTTTATTCTTACTTGAATAAAAGTGAGCTATTTTACAGTATTGGATTGTATTTTTTTTTGTATTTTGAACACTTAGGAGTTTTACTAAGGACAGATATATATATATATATTTTTTTTGTACTGAAGCCAACATATTGAACTTTTTGACAAAATTCAAGAGCATTGGAGCATGTTTTAATCTGTTTCAACAGGGCCCTGCTGAAAAAACCAGCAAGAAACCAGCTTAGGCTGGTAGCTGGTTTTAGCTGGTTTTAGCTGGTCTTTGCCCAAAACACAGTTATTATTGCTGGTCTTTGCTGGTGTAGCTGGTTAGGCCACCAGCTAGACATGCTGGCGTGACCATCTGAGGAAGCTGGTCGTGCTGGTGTGACCAGCCTGTCGTTTGGGATACAGCTGGTTTAAGATGGTCATGCTGGTGACCAGCCTGTCCAGCTTGACAAAGATGGTCAAGCTGGTTTTCTAGAATAACCAACATAAGCTGGCGTGGCCAGTAAAAACCAGCAATGTAGACCAGCAACACCAACTAAATGACCAGCTTAAGGTGGTACGACAATCAAAACCAGCTGAATTACCATCATAAACTGGGTAAACCAGCTGAAGGTGTGTTTTCGCGAGAGTTTTGCTGGTCTAGCTGGTTAACCATCAAAGGGTGGTCAAATAAGCTGGTTAACAAACTGGTCAACCAGCAAACCACCTTTAGCTGGTCAGGCTGGTTTTTTCAGCAGGGGGGTTCTGACAAGGAATCCAAAGAGAAAATAGGCCTATTCTTTTCTGGCAGGTGACCTGTCCATCTGGGGCCTCATTTATAAAACAGATAAGATAGATAGATAGATAGATACAGTACCCTCCAGAATTATTGGCACCCTTGGTAAAAGTTGACTAAAAATAGGTATAAAAAATAATCTTTAGGTGATTTATTGTACTCCCACAATGAAAACAATGAGGAAAAATATACCCTGCAAGGCAAGCAAATTTATTCTGAGAAAAAGGAAAATCTCATAAAGAAATAAATATTTTTCACAAAAACAGCTTGCTCACAATTATTGGCACCCCTGAAACATATTATGTACAACATTTAACAGGAGCATGTTCCTATGTAAATGCAACGTTTTAAAGTAAATCAGAGTGTCTGTGAACTTTCAGAAGTAGTTCATGACGTTCTTTTTCACTATGGTATGAAAATGAAGTCACTCAGAAGCTAAATCCTCTAGTCATTTTTCAACATTGGAGAGACAAGAGAATACACTAAATTGAAATAAAAAGAAATTGTGCTGACATTTGTAAGTAAGAGAATGTCTATGGAAACTAGGTATTTTGTTGAAAATGCCTATATTTCCAGTTAAAATGATGACTAAAAGGTTCTAATCATCTGGAAATGTGGCAAACATGCTTGGACAAAGACCCATGGCTATTTTGCTCCCACGCACAGTATGGAGGATGGTATGATAGGCAAAAAAATCCATAAGAACCACTGTTGAGAGTTACAGACAAAGCTATCATCTTGGGGTCACCAAGTCCCCCCCAAAAATCTTCAAAAGTGACCTCACTGCTAATAGATTATTTAGACAGCATGTCAGGTTAAAGCCAGAAGAGTCATTTAATGAACAATGTAAATGGCAGGAGTTACTGAATGGTACCATGACATGTCTGGGAGTGTGGTCTATTGTCAGATGAAAATAAAATTATGCTCTTTTGCTAAAAACACTTAAGGTGTCTTTGGCGTACATAGAAGAATGACTATACTAAAAAGAACCCCATGCCTAATCAGAATTATGGTGGAGGGGCTGTGCTATTGTGGGGCTGTTTTAATTCCCAAAGGCCTTGGGAACCTAATTAAGGTGGATGGCATCATGAACACCAAGAAAAACCTGAACATTTTCAAAGGAAATCAAACAATCTCTGCCAAGGCCCTAACAGTTGGTCATGATTGGATCATTCATCAATCATCAGGTCAATGAACCAAAACAAATGCACAGATCAAAACAAATATGGTTTACTGAACACAAAATCAAGCGTCAGACATTGCCATAGCAGTCCCCTGATCTAAACTCCATGGAAAAACAGTGGGATGAGTCAACGAGAAGAATGCACAAGTGTGGACCTAGCAATCTGGACGATCTGGGGAGGTTTTGTAAAGATGAATGGTCTTTAATCCCTTACTTTGTATTCTCAATCTTTATGGGGTGTCAGAGAAGAATATTACATGCTGTTTTATTGACAAAGGGAGGTTTAAGAAGGTATTACAAGTAGGGGTGCCAATAATTGTGAGTGACGTGTTTTTATTAAAAACATTTATTTCTTTTTGAGATTTTCCTTTTTCTCAGAATAAATTTGCTTCCCTTGCAGGGTGTATTTTTCTCATTGTTTTCATTGTGGGAGTACAATAAATCACCTTAAGATTATTTTTTAGACCTATTTTTAGTCAACTTTTACCAAGGGTGCCAATAATTCTGGAGGGTACTGTAGATACTTTATTGATCCCCAAGGGGAATTCAAGAAAACGTTCTTACACACAGATTTGACCCAAGACCGTGCGTACGCTCAAATCCATGGCAACGCTCAGATTTATTTGTGGAAACGTGTTCATCTCCACGTCAGGTTCCAACCTGATGTACGAGCATTTCCTTGTGGTAATGCCAGGGTACTGCAAGTAATCTCAGGTCCAAATGCGATGAATTCTCAAAATTACAAGAAGACCAACGATGTCATGTCTTTCTCTACCATATGCATGATCAATAACAACAGAAGTTGTACAGTAAGTGCTAAGTATAAGTTGAAGTTTTAAGTCATTCTTAACCAGGGCATGAAGTTAACTTTTTTGGCCACCAGCCATTGTGGCGGGTGGATTTTGAAATCCACCAGCCACTGTGTTCTTTTACCAGCCAAATTTTTTTGTGTCCAAAATAAAAATGAACAAAATATACATAGCCTAAGCACAGCTCATTACTGGAGTAACGTGCAAAACCTCTTTTGAATGGCATCAGTGTAGACAGACATATCAGTCAAGACAATCACCCGATCTTACATGGTGTTACAGTGTATCTCTGTAAACATTGTTGCGAGTCTCGTTTTAACGGTGTTTTTCAGTGTTTCGTTGTTGTATTGGCTACCTGCCAATGTGGCAGGTAGGTTGAAAGTTTCACCTGCCAATCACAAAAGTTACCCGCATTTGGCTAGTTGGCGGGTGCCAATTTCATGCCCTGTTCTTAACACTTGGAGGTCCAGCAGTCAGCTATACCTTGAGATTTTTAAGTTTTTCATCTAACTAAAAACATCTATGCAAAAGTGGCACATATGGTTATATTCTAGAGGTCCTCCACAATAATTATATGAGAGTAAAGTGGATGTAATGAAATTACTTTTTATTATAATTCTGTATAAACACAACTATTTAAACAAATATTTTCAAAGGTCAGAGGTCAAAGGTAAAAAACACACTATAAATATATTGAGTGCTGCCCTTTTTGTTGATTTGTCAAAAGCATTTGATACAGTTGATCATCCCTTACTGTTACAAAGATTACATGATATTGGTCTAGATGATAAGGCATGTACACCTCTGTCCAAAAGTATTAGAACGCATGCTTAAAGTTAAATATAAAATCATCTTTTGGAAATGTATCTTAATGCCTTAAATGAAATAATGAGTAACTATGCAGCCTTTAAGGACATTCATTTTCTTTGTGAATGAATAATGTATTGTAAATAAATAAATGTTTTCCTTAAATACAGGGGGTCATAAGTATTGGAACGCCCATGTTAAATTCCCATAGAGGATTTTTATTTTTATTTTTAAAGGCCAGTTATTTCATGGATCCAGGACACTATGCACCCTGATAAAGTCCCCTTGGCCTTTGGAATTCAAATAACCCCATGTCAACACTATACACTTAACATACTAAGAGTTTGGTATGCTTTATGTCAGTTATTAGCTGTTAGCTAATTAGCTGGTTTGAATTGCATTGAGCTCAATTCAAACCAGCTAATTAGCTAACAGCTGTCGTAACTATAGGCCTAATACAATGATGTCAGTAACCTTTTTGCATTTACATGCAATGGTAATTCCTTCCATGGAATTACATTTTCTAGTTATTATTGTTATTATTATTTTTATTATTATTATTTTTGTTGTTATTATTTTATTATTATTATTTCATGTATTTTTTATTTTATTATTTTATTTTCCCCTTCCTCCTCTATAATGCAATGTATATTTTCTTATTATTATCTTATTTGTTGTTCCTCCATGCATTGTTTCTGTAATCTCGGCTTCATTGAAAATGAGGGCTACCCTCAATGACTCTCCGAGAATAAATAAAGGTTGAATGAATTGAGCTAAGACCTTTTGCTAGGTTACGGGGACGCTGGCAAGACATGCTGCTCAGTCTGGCATCATGTTGTTGTTTGTTTTTATGTAATTTTCGTAATTTTATGTTTTATTCTGTTCATTTTTTGTATTTATTTGTTTAGATTAATGTGTTTCGCTCTTTGTTTGCGCTGTTTTCGGTAGTCTTGTGCTTTTCTTGGTTTTTGTTTTGCTGCTTCGTGTTGGCTGATGCCACGGCGAGTTTGGGTTGAAGACCGCTGGCGAGGGCTTGGCTCGCGTCCTCCATCCGTGAAGCACTGCGCTTCGCCGTCTGGTCAGGCGCTGGACCTATAACTTGTAATTTTATTGATGACAGTTTGGATCTCGTCTCCTTAAATTTGACAAGATTCCCAGTGTTTTCAAGGCTTCAAGATTTTATTGAATGCCACCTCTGACTTAGAATGCATTACTTTGCACATGTACAGAAGAAATTCATGTTTTATTTCATTCAGATATGTAAATCAACATATATAGCTATTAGTCAACTAGTGGGGAGATAATCGAATCGAAATCGAATCGAACTGAAAAAATGAATCGTTAGATGAATCGATCCATCGAAAAAATAATCGCTAGATTAATCATTTAAAAAATAATCCGTTTATCCCAGCCCTACTTGCCACCCCAGTTGCCACTCTATTTTATTTATTAAATCGCATTTTCGAAATTCAATGAATCTGTCCACAGAAACACAGCCTTCACCGCTTTCTAGCTATCATAAATATTCACTTTTTGATAATTCATTTAAGACTTTACTCCTGCAATAGATATTAAAGACATTGATGTTTTATTTAAACCCTTTTTTACCTTGTGAAATGAAAATTATGAATTGATCAACACTTGATATTCTGATTCTGCTTCAATATAATTTGTACGACACCCTACTCTACAAGCAGCTTTTGAAATGTAATAGAAATAGAGTACAAGACTACCAAAAAATGACAACAATTACAGAGTTAATCTGAGCCTATATTCACAAACGCTAAACACTGTTGTGTTTCACTTATTTTATTTTATTTTTTTTTTTCCAACATGAGGTGCATTGTGTCAGATCATCCTGAATACAGATCAGCAGCACATAAATATCAGCTGCCCCTATATGTGGCCACAGACACAAAAAGAGGGCAGTAAAAATTATATTAAAAGCATTGATGTTTTCGTTATTACAAGAACGATTAAATATCAGTGATTATCTAGTTGTGGTTATTGGACAAAGTTGGTGGCTGGGCTGATTTGGCCCTATGTATTTTAAGGGCAAGTATTCTGGCTTATGAATGACCTCCATAGCCATATAGGGCTGCAAGGCTTGCGGTATGCGTACACTTCCATCCTGGAAAAGGAGAAAAAAGGGTCAATGCTCAATTAAACATGCATTTATCAAACCTGATCATTTAAATACAACAAAAATAAAATAAAATGGTTATATACAGTACCAACACATAAATTTGTTTTCCTGAACAAAACTGTTCAGGAATTATTTCAGCAAAAATGGCACATGCCTACAGTATGTCCACCTGGCCAGGATGAATGAAACAGGCATGGGGGACAACATAAACATACTGTTTGCTATGTAAACGTCCCACAACTTCTTTGATATTTTACCACATATCATAAATGGTTACTTTACATCAGAAGTAATCAGGTAGATGTGCAGAGTCGTCAGCAGTTCAGCAGATGAGTGTTACCTTCAACGGTTTCAGTTACATTTTGGACATGATATGTTGCCAATTTGCGGGGTAACAAACATGGAAATATGTACTAAAGGTGTGCCGTGTCCGTTTTAAAAAAAATTGAAAACTTGCTGTGAAGAACAGGACCTGCAATATACACAATACTATGCAACATAAAACAATTACGTTTTAATTTAAGAATCTTTATTGATGCCAATGTCTCTTGGACATTAATGGCAATGTCTCTCTCAATGCTTGTTTTTCCAGGGTGAGTTTCAAGTAAGCTTGTGGAAATTCTCACTTTTAAGGGGTATCTACCTCTTACCCCTACCCCTCATAGGGACAGAAAAAACTACATGTGAAATACTAAGAAACACCTTAACTATTACTGGTAAATTGCACAGCATTACTGGATAATTACTACACGTAACTGTAAGTGTAGAGAAACTACAGAAACAAATACCAAGAAAAACTACCACTACTACCTATTAACTCCTACAAAGAACCATGTAGTTGTGAGCTGTTTAAGCTGGTAATAAATATAGAACTGTGTACTTTCCATGAAAGAAAACAAGTAGTTTACAAAGTGGGTGCCGTGACGCATGCTCAGGGGTGCTGCGTAATGGTCCAATTAATGTTTTTGTTTTCTTTTATTTTAAGCCGTAATATCAATTTAAAAAATAATTTTGTTGCAATTATATCAATTGAAGTTTTATTTGCAGCACAAACAACAATAGGCTACAGTTTACTGTTGATTCAGGGTAACGTCAACATTCATTCATTCATTTGTTTGCTTGTTATTCTGTATTGACAGCTGAAGGCGGAGTGCAGGTAGGCTACAAGCAACGGATACGTTTTTAAAAAGAGAGTGCATCCGCCTCCGCATGAACAGACATCGGAATCTGCCAAACCAGATCAAATACACTGAATATTTTAAAACACAAAAAGCCACACAGAGCGAAGCAATGCTTTCTATCGTAACAACACCAATTATCCAGTTTCGCTTTAAAGTATCCCTGCACCACAGTTTGGAGAAATAAAAACAGCCTACCTACCCTATTCTGATGAGTCTCCAAAATAGCAATCATGATGCGGGGGATAGCACAGGCTGTGCCATTTACCTGGGATTAACACATAGTAAAATACACTGCAGAATGAATATTCACAAAATTAAGAACAAGAGTCTTGCAGTCAAGTCTGCAACATCTTTGGCTGTGATCTGATGAAGGCCTAGGCTTAACTGCTATTGGTTGCTGATGTTAAATAAATACCTTTCAAGCAGGTATACCGTAAAAGCTATCCACTCACTGTGTGGGCATGGTGCAGACTGCCCCCCTCTGTCTCATAAAGAATGTTCAGTCTGCGACTTTGGTAGTCTGTACAGTTGGAAGCACTGGAGATCTACATACAACAGGATAAGAAAGTTACATGTACATATAAATGAAACAACCATTTATAAATGAAATTATAAACCAGTTGCAAACTATTAGTAAATGCTATGAACTTTGCTTTGGGCAAAGCACAACATATCATTAACTAACCACATGTAATTCCTGAGTTAATCATGAATTATACAACAGTATTAGGAAGTGGTTTCTAAAACATGTATTCACATCCTAACTAATCATTAGTGCATATGTATGTAATGTAACAACTGTTCAATAATGGAAATAGTACTTAATTAACAAAATATTATTGCATGATATTTTTAGTAGTTTGCAAGTATTACCAATAATTCATATATTTTAGAAATAGACTTTGTGAACAAATACTTAACTGATGATAAATGGTGCATTAACAATAAATTACTAATGATGAACGACCCATCAAAGTGTAACTGCCCCCTAAAATATGTTTTTTGAGCTGTTGATTGATTGAAATTACTCATAAGTGGTGACCTTTCGCGTTTCCCGAGAAAAGTAACATTTCGTATGATTTTGTATTGGAGATATAGCTCTCCGCGCCCTCTACAGGTTGAAACATGCCATGGCATTTTGGTCCAAAATGCTATTGGAATGCTGACGTAGTCCTGCACTTCTCGTCCAACTCTACGTCACCGGGTCGTTACAAATTAGCAATGAAACGCCCCAACACCTGCTGCCCTGATTAGCCCACCTGTGATAAGCCATGTCTGCAGCACTCATTCCCAGATTGACACGAAATCACCATGGTTAATTGGCTGCAGCTGGGCTGCACTCCCTTCCAAATTTCAGAGCGTCCTGCCCATTTTGAAAGCCTTTTTCAGAAATGTGAAGTGGGTGGAGTTATGGGGTGAAGTTACACTTTAACTAATAAGGTAGCAAATGCTAAAAAGATGATGAATTGTGTGTAGTGATTAAAAAGTGTTACTGATGGTTGGTATACTAAATAAAGCAGCTGCTTTGCTGGCTACTAGGGCAATCATCGAGGTTGCTATGTTGGTTGCTAGGTTGACATAGAGGTGGTTGCTAGATTGTTTGTAGAGTAGATATGATCGTTACTATGCTAAATGAGGTGGTTGCTATGCTGATTGCTAGGGTAACCTCAAATAGAAAATCTATAATGTAGGCTACCCCTGGCGGCCCACGGGCAATACTTTGACGGCGTACACTTTGTGAAAAGACCCAGCGAAATTATTAAATGTGCTTTATGTGGCACTTCCTTTTGGCCAATTCTTTTGTCATAAGTTCATTGAAGATTGTCAATTTACACCGGCACATACGACAGCTGAAATGTTATTGCCTGTTAGCGGCCATTTTAATGCGGCAAATTAATTGTAAAATACAGTTACACGAGTAGTCACACAACCAAGTATGATGAGACAAAATAAAACGTGGTGCACTTCTAAGCAGGTAAGAGGGATAACTATATTGTGTGGCGGAATAACAATTCGGAGCACTTAGACTCAGCGAAGTACTATCCTCACTCTTGCACTTTCAGTTTCACTTTGGAGTGAGGATATTACTGTGCCACATAATGTAGTTATACCTCTTGTCTGCTTAAAAATGCACCACGTTTTATTTTGTCTCACCATACTTGGTTGTGTGACTACTCGTGTAACTGTATTTTAATAGAGAAAACATGGAGGTGTTTGGTCGTTTCTAACTTCATCTCTATCTATCTATGTGCTATCAAAGTAACGCCGCGCACCAGAGCCAGTAAGTGCACGCATTGAAACGTGATAGGTATGCATCAACCTGTCTTAGTTAAAGGGACACTTCACCGATTAGCATTAAGCTTTTTATCTTTAGAAAACCAGTCATGTTTTTGAATGGTCGCGCATCATTCCCTCAGTTTGCCTTGAGATGGAAGAAATACGGATTTCAATGAAACCCATGAATAGGACTTCCTGCTTTCAATGATGTAAAATGATGATTTTTACATAATTGAAAGCAGGAAGTCCAACATTGAAATCCGTATTTCTCCCATCTCAAGGCAAACTGAGGGAATGATGCACTACCATTCAAAAACATGACTGGTTTTCTAAATATAGAAAGCTTAATGCTAATCGGTGAAGTGTCCCTTTAAGGGAATAACATAGTTTAA
The DNA here is from genome assembly GCF_963854185.1 of Sardina pilchardus. NCBI lineage: Eukaryota > Metazoa > Chordata > Actinopteri > Clupeiformes > Clupeidae > Sardina > Sardina pilchardus. Next base: position 1,445,572 of record NC_085006.1, read on the forward strand.
TATGAAAAAAAAACAGTGAAGTGTTCCTTTAACCCTCTAACCGCCCGGTTTTTTTTTTATTTTTGCATAAAAATTTCAAAAGGCCATGGCTTGAAAGTGGTCAGAGATAAAGTCCTACTGTAAATGTGAAAATCATTGAGTATGAACTAAAGTGTATGAAGGGAGTAAATTTATTCATCTAATTTGCATATTATGACGTCACAGGATGGCAATAGCGTCAAATTATGCACATTTCAGTAAATACTGGTTGTTGAACACATTTGAGCAGTTTTACTTTGATTTTTGTAATTTCTCCGACATAACAAACAAACAGGACCACAGCCACATGTAAACCAACAATAGTAAACTATTAGTATTACCTCAATCCGTACGTTACTATACAATAAAGTAGCCTGGTCAAATCAGTTCCTATCACGGGTGACTTTGTAGTTCTCCTATTTTTACTAGCCCTGCTGTCTGTACCATGTCAATTACAGACACTATCATGATTATCACTGGCACCAAGCACACCATGCTTATTTGAACCCTCTGGCCAACATTGCTGCAGGTAGACACTGACGTACACACGCAAAGAGCACCTCCATTCACAGACGCATCTTGACTGTCAACGACCGATCATAATCTCCAAAAGGCAGATATTCTCCTTAAGAATCAGAGCAGGTGATTTACAGACCCAAGACTTCATAACACACGACTTTGTTTTTTAACATTTGCCGCTCTTCTGCTTCAATTTGTGCAACGCGATCGCGCATTTCACTTCCTCGTTATAAACAGGAAATGCATCTTCTTTTTGTGTTTCTCGCGCGCAATACAGGTACTTCCTGAAAACTTTTTTTACTCGAATTGGGGCTTGAATCGAATCTCTGGATGTCTGCCAACTAGTGGTGGAGAGTACAAAGGCGATTTGTCACCCTACTTGGATCTACCATCTGTTTTAATCAGTGATGCTGCTTGTCGCCGTACGGCGCCTTGGGCAGTTAGAGGGTTAAGAACTATATAACTGATTGGAACCCTGATTGTTCAAAAGGCAAAGAGTTCTTTGTCCAGAGATTGATGTATAAACCTCTCCAAAGCTGCCTCGTCCTGGCATCCAGGCCTCTATGTCATATTTTCTGTAGGCTGGGGGACCCAGCTCCTGAGTGGGCATATCAAGGACTCTGTAAGACCAACAATACACACAAAGGGTTTGCATGTTGTCCTTTAAGTTCACACATACACACACATTTTTGAAAAATGGAGTTAATAAAGTTAAGATAACCTAAAGTGGAGCTCAAGGGATGAAAATATTTCTTTCTGGAGGGATACAAACTCTTGGAGCATCTGGGCACTCTCCTCTCCAGACTCATCAGCAGTCACCCCAAACATCTCCACCTGCACATATCTTGCTTATTATTTACACCTGTTACATTCTCTGTGCACAAATCAATGCTCTGTGACGTACATCACCTCCTTCACCTTGTTAAAGTGATGAACTCGGTAGAGGCCCCAGGTCTCTCTGCCAGTGTCAGTCTCTGCCCGATAACACGTGCTACTGCACACAGTTCTGCAATAAGATCCCATTCTGATTAAGTCGCTGAATAACTAGCTTTGGTGAGTATCTCTTCACAACACCAGTGGTTTTTACCTGACAGGGAGGTCCTTCCAATTTACTGCATGGTCCATGAAGTAGCCTGACAACCCAAATCAGATTATCTTTAAACAATAAAAGAGAACAGAGCAGAGAAAATGTGACTGAAAGGCATAGAGGAACAACAGTGTCACTGCCATCCTGGGTGTCTAGTCTGAGCTCCCACTGACTGGGAAAATAGACCTCTGAAGTTCGCCTACAAATAGGATCCAAAGCTGCCATCTTTGCCCATATAAGGAGTTCCGGGTGTTAACTGAAGCTAACTGCCTATGGCCAGTTGCATTGTAAGTTAGCTCTGGGTTAGCAAAGATCAAAGTGTGCCATCTTCACCTACCGAAGATCACAGTATCCACTGTAAGGCAGAGGACTTTGTAGCGCAAAACGTCTGCATTTCCAATTTCTTCGTCCCCGTGAGAGTTTAACAGGTGCGAAAATTCAAAATCCCCATGTTATTTTCCCATCGAAAAAATCTCAAGATAACGGATCTCCTTATTTGGGCAAAGATGGTGGCTTTTTTGTAGGCGAACTTCAGAGGTCTATAGACGGAGGTAATACCTGCAATGCCTACTTCCCCTGTGCCGGCCAAGTTGAGGTCAGGAAAGCGGGATTGGTCGAGGGAGTAGACCTGAGAGTGGTGGGAATACGGCTGCATGCCACAGCCCTCCTGGAGAGAGGAGTAGCAGCATCTTTAAAACACTTCAATAGGTACATGCACTTTAGCTTTTCTTAAAATCAGCAAAGTCACATACAAGTAATGACAACAGAAAAAGAATATAACGTGTTTTGGCAATTCACTCTAAATAATGTTAAAGAGATATGGAAAGCTTTTAAAAGAAATATTGCAGTCCAAATCAAAATATTGGCGAGCGCCCTTGTAATATGATTGATTTTTTAAAGAATAACTATGCAGGTTTGGCGCTTTCTTCGCTGTTTTCCCTTTCACTTTTCACTTGTTTTACGCTAGCAGGTTCCTCTGCAGAGCTTCCCCTACAGCTTTAGCGTGTATATTTTACAACACTCCTCAATCGGTCAGTCTGCCTTTTCATGAGCATGATCGAGAGGATGGAGACTTAAGGAAAACATTTATTTATTTACGATACATTCTTCAATCACAAAGAAAATTGGTGTCCTTGGCGGTTTGATTTTTACTCATTTTTTTAATTAAAGGGATAGTTCGGGTTTTAAGACACGAAGTTATATGGGTTCCCTGTCAGCAACGTTGTGCATCAGCACTGACTTACCCCCCGACAGCGTCCTGTGAGCCGAGATCCAGACGGATTTTGATCGTTTTTGATGCCGGACTATTTTCTTCAGCAAGTTTCTGGGGTCACGAAAGTAAAGTGTTTTTCTTCTCAAAACCATATGCGTTCAACAGAGTGATATATTTGCACCACAAAAACGTTGTCCAGCTGTCAGTAGCGCGCAGTGATAGGAATCGCGAAAAATAAGTAAGTGATAACGAGGTTTGAATTTTTCCTGAACGTTTTTGTGGTGCAAATATATCACTCTTTTGAACGCATATGGTTTTGAGAAGAAAAACACTTTACTTTCGTGACCCCAGAAACTTGCCGGACTACTTTCTTCAGCATCAAAAACCGGCTGGATCTCGGCTCACAGGACGCTGTTGCGGGGTAAGTCAGTGCTGATGCACAACGTTGCTGACAGGGAACCCATATAACTTCGTGTCTTAAAATCCGAACTATCCCTTTAAGGCATTAAGATCAATTGTCAAATGATGATTTTATATTCATGTTTTAGCATGGTATCAAATACATGTGCTCCACACTGTATATTAGCTGTGATTGTTGTCAGTGGATTATTGAGTTACTTTGACCATACTTACAAATACAGCTCCTTTCAGTAAGTCAGGCACAGTCATAGCGATGAAGCCCTAAAACGTGCAGACAAAAGTTTGTTACCTGTAATAATTCACATCACTTAAATCAAGTCAGAACCTTTGATAATATTTTCATACACTCTGCAAGAACTTCACCTTTATGAAGCCAATTTGATGGTAAACAAACAAAATTCTTCACCATGCAACTTCCAATCGTGAAACATTACCACCTCCGTGTAGTTGGCACCCCATACGTTGAAAATATGAATAAAAGTATTTTGATGTGTTTGTGTGTCGTTTGTGCAGGCAAAATAAACATTTGTGCACAAACCGTTTGAATGATAAATTTAACTTGTTTCGTGACCTGGGGTCACCCAGCACCCCATCAACATCCAAATGACTCCAACACAGTTGCAATCGTTTGTGCATCGTTTGAGCAAGATTGTGCAGAGGAAATAAACATTTGTGCACTGTTGTTTTTCATGTTATTGAGCTTTATTTCCTGGCGAGTGACGTCACTCAGCCCCCCATTAACACCCAAATGGATCGAAAATGGTTGTAATTGTTTGTGCACAATTGTGCAGACAAAATAAACATTTGTGCACTATTGTTTTTTACGTTATTAAGCGTTATTTGCTGGCGAGTGACGTCACCTAGCACCCCATTAACACCCAAATGGCTCAAAAATAGTTGGAATTGTTTGTGCTTCGTTTGTGCAGCCAAAATGAACATTTGTGTACAAACCTTTTGAAGGATATTAAACTTTAACTTGTTTTGTGACCTGGGGTCACCCAACACCACATCAACATCCAAATGACTCCAAAATAGTTTGTGCACATTTGGAGTCAATTGGATGTTGATGGGGTGCTGGGTGACCCCAGGTCATGAAACAAGGTAAAGTTTAATATCATTCAAGCGGTTTGTGCACAAATGTTTATTTTGCCTGCACAATCGTGCACAAACGATGCACAAACACTTTTATTCATATGTTCAACATACGGGGTGCCAACTGCAACGAGCTAACATAACCTTGTCAGTAGATATAGATCTTTAGAGATAGAGTTGTTAATCCTTCACCTTCACAACAAAAGTATTTGCATTAAGTACAGGGGGATACATCACGACTATAGAGGGAGCTCTACAATCGCCAAAAACACCTAATACCTGCATAGTGTTGCTCTAAGGACTTTTTAACCAATATGCTGTCTGCTCACTAATTTAAAGAGGTGATAGAATGCAAAACTGGCAAACTTGATTAACACATCGTGTGTGTGTGTGTGTGTGTGTGTGTGTGTGCGCAGGAGTGTCCTGGTTGGGCATGTAGCACCGCATTATGTAATAACACCGCATTATGTAATAATGTAATAAATGTGCACGCCATTATGTAATAATTGCCGCATTTTGTAATATCTGCCGCATTATGTAATAAACTTTTGGAACGCAATATGTAATACATTTTGCTGCATTATGTAATAAGTTATTACATATTGCGGTTGTTACTACATAATGCGGGTGTTGCGGTTTTTTTTTTTTGCCAAATGTAACAAATGGTGCATTATGTAGTAACCAACCAAAATTGACATTTTCATCGATTAAAAACAGCATGATAATGTGTATTTTACTCAAAAATGCTAAGTAAGAGGATAGTATGTCAACTATTGCTCAGCTTACATTGTAACAATCCACCTTTTAACTTTGGTTGTGCTCATTTAAACGCACAAGGGGTTCTTTTCAATCATATTAGTCATTAGTCAGTCATACTGTATTAGTCATGAGTTCAAGTTTGGAGGTAAGTGCTTCTGATAGTTAACCAATTTATTGTCAACTGGATGATGAATGACAGCAATTCTGTAGGCAAGATGGGTGTACTATGCATTCTGTTTTCTGTTGTCAGATATTATTATATTATTGGCTAAGTTAGCTGGTGTTGACATAGCCAACCATAAGCTAAGCTAACACATATTAACATAAAAGGTTTTCTTTTCAAGTTCATTGAGGACACAGTATCTCAGTACAACAAAACAAAATGAATAATAATAGATATAGCCGCAAGAAGCGATGGCGGGCCAGGACATTTCGGAATCTATAAAAGCAACACGTACTTGTTGGTGGGCATGTGCATTCGCAACACACTTGCCCACCAAATTTGGTTAATTTTCATCAATGTATGTGTCAACCAGACAACAGGCTAGGTGGCGTTATAGAGTCCCTAAGCCACACCCTAGGCCAGAGCTCTGTCTCTGACTAAGGCTTAGTTCACACTGGCAGTCGAAATCCGATTTTTTGCTTATATGGATTGTATCTAGCTTGAATTTTGGGTAGTCTGAACTGCACAAAACTGCATGAAATGCGATTTTTCTAATGCTGATTCGCACCACATACGAAGGTGGTTTCAATATCACTTACTATCGGATATGACTCAATCTGAACAGTCGAACCACTTGAATAGGATTTCAGGAGTGATGGAAGTGATTAATTGATTGATTCAGCGCGTGCGCCAGGCCATGAGAGCAGTCAGTCAGAAAGATCAGATTTTGATCGGATATGCAAGACATCGGATTTCGACTGCCAGTGTGAACTAAGCCTAACTGCAGTAACAACACACAAGCCTACCTAATTGTCGTGAATTAATGTGTCAACCATAATATGTTGTGCAATGTGCTAGGTGGTGCTATAGAGTCCCTAAGCCACACCCGAGGCCGGAGTTCTGTCTTTGACTAGCGGCAGCAATAACACACAAGCCCACCAAATTTGGTTAATTTCGTGAATGTTTGTGTCAACCACAGTAGACAATGCGCTAGGTGGCACTTTAAAGTCCTTAAAGGGATATTCCGCCATTTTTGGAAATACGCTCATTTTCCACCTCCCCTCGAGCAAAACAATCGATATTTACCTTGTTCCCGTTCATCCAGCCATTCTGTGAGTCTGGCGATACAACTTTTAGCTTCAGCCTAGCATAGATCACTGAATCGGATTAGACCATTAGCTTCTCGCCTGCTACCTTCATGTTTAAAAGTGACTAAGATTTCTGATAATTTTCCCATTTAAAACGCGTCTCCTCTCAAGTTAGAAAGTGCAATAAGACCAACTGAAAATGAAACCGGGCGTTTTTCTAGGCTGATTTGACATGGAACTACACTCTCATCTGGTGTAATAATCAAGGCAACTTGCAAACGTACCATAGGCGCAGTGATATCATACGCAGCATCTGAAAATAGTCCCCATAGACATCAAGCAGTAGTAATGCCAGTAGCTGCAAGTTGCCTTGATTATTACGCCAGATGAGAATGTAGTTCCATGTCAAATCAGCCTAGAAAAACGGCAGGGTTCATTTTCAGTTGGTCTTATTGCACTTTCTAACTTGAGAGGACACACGTTTTAAATGGGAAAATTACCAGAAATATTAGTCACTTTTAAACATGAAGCTAGCAGGTGAGAAGCTAATGGTCTAATCCGATTCAATGATCTATTCTAGGCTGAAGCTAAAAGTTGTATCGCCAGACTCACAGAATGGCTGGATGAACGGGAACAAGGTAAATATCGATTGTTTTGCTCGAGGGAAGGTGGAAAATGAGCGTATTTCCAAAAATGGCGGAATATCCCTTTAAGCCACACCCTAGGCCAGAGCTCTGTCTCTGACTAGCAATAGCAATAACACATGTGCCCACCAAATTTGGCTCATTTTCGTGAATGTATGTGTCAACCACAACAGATAACATGCTGCTAGGTGGCGCTATGGAGTCCCTAAGCCACACCCTAGGCTAAAGCTCTGTCTCTGATTAGCGATAGCAATAGCGCACAAGTCCACCAAATTTGGTTCATTTTCGTGAATGTTTGTGTCAACCACAACAGATAACGTGCTGCTAGGTGGCGCTATAGAGTCCCGAAGCCACACCTTAGGCCAGAGCTCTGTCTCTGATTAGCAGAAGCAATTCCACATGTAGCTGCCAGGTTACATCCAATTTAAAACCTTTTTTCTGCCTATAACACCAACTTCCTGTTTCTTAATAAGACGCCATAATTCAAAATTTCGCCATTTCAATATACTTCGAAAATTCAAAAATCTGGTCGCAATTCCTCTTGAGAAACCCCTCAAGATCATTTTAGAGCTTATATGACATGATTTCGATAAACCGTCAAGGAGAAGTGTTTCAAAATATGTGATGTGCAAAAATCATAATCATAACTCAAATTCTTCTTCAAAGATTCACTATAAAGTTTAAATGTAAAATTGAATTTAATAGAACACACATGTCCACCAAATCTGGGCCACTTTCGTGAATGTATGTGTCAACCACAACAGACAACACGTTAGGTGGCGCTATTGAGTCCCTGAGCCACATCCTAGGCCAGAGCTCTGTCACTTAGTAGTGTTACCAATTCCACACATAGCTGCCAAATTTCAAGAGTTTCAGAGCATGCCAAGTTGGTGAAAAAAAGGCAAAACGTGGCCCGGAAGAAATTTAATCTGAGCAAAAACAATGAGGCCTTGCACCTACGGTGCAGCCGCTTCAGCGGCCGCACCTCGGTGCTCGGGCCCTAATAACTTATGTTTAAACATTGCCATACACTAGCAGGCCTTGCCTAGCCCGTAATAGACACCATGAGCCCCAATCAGTACCTTGCAGGAGGAGCAATATCAAGTAGTGGCTTAGGCTAAGTGCCTGAACAGCATAAATCAAATGGAATTCTGATAGGCAGTTCCCTCTATATACTGATAGTTTGGCTATATGTGTGTGAAATGTGAGTCATGGCCTGTTTTACTGTAGGTAAAGAACATTGGTCAAATTCACTTTATAATTTTGCAGTTCCATTGTGTGCTGTATGTTGCAGCTGAATTGTTTTTCATTTAGTTGCTTAAATACTTAATTGCATCGTTAAATTAATACTTATTTGTAAGCATTCATTTTGAGTAAAATACACATTATTAAGCTGTTTTTATTCAATGAAAATCTCAATTTCGGTTGGTTATTACATAATGCACCAATTGTTACATTTGGCAAAAAAAAAAAACACAACACCCGCATTATGTAGTAACAACCGCAATATGTAATAACTTATTACATAATGCAGCAAAATGTATTACATATTGCGTTCAAGAAGTTTATTACATAATGCGGCAGATTATTACAGAATGCGGCAATTATTACATAATGGTGTGCACATTTATTACATTATTACATAATGCGGTGTTATTACATAATGCGGTGCTACAGGGCATGCACTTACACGGCGCTGCAGCAGGTCCAGCACTAAGTTCTGCAGGGCTGTCTGGAGCCGGGCCCCTGCTCCGCGAAGGTAGTATGACCTGTGTCCTGACACATGGGCTAGACGTCTGAGAAAACCAAGAGGCAACACATCATCATCATCATCATCATCACAAACACAATGACATTACAAGGCTTAAAATACACCTGGAGGCCACACTTGGGTCTGAGTAGCTATGGCGACCCAGGTTCGGGTCCAACCCACGGTTATTTTCCTATTCCACCCTTGTCTCTCTCCCACTCGATGAAATCCTACGGTTGCTGAGTGAAATTCGAAAGAGTTGATGGTCATATTCAAAATTGAGAGACCACTGCAAATTTAAATGACCGTCAACTCATAAGAATGTCACTCAGCAACAATAGGATGACATCACAAGAATGTGCAATGACCTCTTAATTTTTTCCAGAGCTCTAGTTTAATGTTGTGATATTTCAAAGTGTTATTACAAAGTGAAAAATAAAACAGAAACATTGAGGCACTTCTGATTAATATAAAAAGCCTTTCATAAAAAAATGGCTACATGCCAACACGTTTCAACACTATGGTTTTCATCGATGCCCTGATGAAAACTGTTGAATTCTGGGGTATTCTGACTGTATTCTGATGTGTTCATCATAGAATGGGATTCTCTAAGCTCTGATATTAGCTGCACAAGTTAGGCATGTTTACGTCAGAGAAGGCCTTGTAGCTCAGAACATTCAGATAACATGGGCCGAGGGCTGGAGCCATTGTATCTGGGTCAGAGCTGGGTTTTTCCATTCTATTTCCACGTGTACATGTATGATTCATGTTAGGATGTTAGTATAATAACTTTCTCTTGTTGTATTTCTCGCTGAGACGGATCGAGAAGCCAACCGCATAGCATCACACGCAAGATACTATGTGCCACGCTTGATAGCAATTCACACTACGAGGACTCTGTCAGTTTTACTGAGCGAGACTTAGGCTATGTCTGTTATTCACTTATTGTACCAACAATAAATCATCATTCAATCACCGATCCTGATCCAGCCGTCAAGCTTTATTGACCAACTTCAATTCAGACATTAGAACATTGAAACTGAAACACAACGCAAACCACTAAAGAATCCTACAAAACCATAGTGTTAAATTGAGTGCCTCAATGCTTCTGGGTTTTTTTTTCCCAAAAGTTCCTCCGTTTGTTGTTGAGGATTGTTACGCGGACGCTGCATTTAGTACTGTGTGTTGCCTGTTTGCGCTCTTGCGCTTGTTCTGTCTCTTTGTCCCCCTCTTTAGGCCGTTCCGCATGTGGGCCGATTGCGGGGCGGGGCAGGGCCTATTTAAGCCAGAGACGTCCCAGGAGGAGGTCTCTCTCTCCATCTCGTTGCGTATCACAGAAGTGCTGGCAGCCTGCCGCTGCGTCGTCACTTCACGCCATGTTTTCCCTTTGTTCAGTTGAAACTTGCGTTAGTTAGCACTCACTTACAAACAGTCCGTTTTCAAAGCACTTAAGTCTTTATTTATTACTATTATACAGGTGGTGATTGGTGAAGGGTTTTTGCACGTTTTTAGTTACAGGACTAGATAGCGCAGAAGTTGCGAGAAGACTCACCGTCCGGATTGTCTTTTGTTTTCTGTTCGGGAGTCAGCAAACTGGTTTTCTTTGAGTAAGGTAGTTGCAGGGTTTGTTTTCTGTTTTTGTTACACTCTAGCTTTGAATCACCACCTTATTCTTTAGTTACTAATGTTCGCTTAGTTATTCTTTGTTCAACAACGCACCCGTAGCGATATTATTTCTGACATTTTTGTTAATAAACAACCTTAAACCGTTCACTCTTCTTGGCCTTTTGTTATGTTATGTTGTACCATCAGATTATTGGTATGGTCTCGTAACATAATAATGGGGGCTCGATTCCGGTCTTTGAACCACATTTCGTGACTTATTTGTCATAGTTTGACTTCCCTGTACTGGGTCGTTTTTGGCGTCTTTTCGCTGTATAGTTGTGCGTTTCTAGAGTGTGCCATATAAAGTGTTCGGTAGGTTTTCGCTATTTCCCCCTCACTGATAGTTAGTTTAATTGTCACCTTTACGACGCATTATGTTTGACCTCGAAGCCTTTGTTGACGCTCCTTCTGTAGAAGCGTTGTCATGTATTACGCGTGATGATCTTGTCCGTATCGCAGGCCATTATAAACTTGAAGTACGGGGTTCGCCTTCTAAAGCGGAACTCTTTGATAAGCTGGTGACTGACTTGCGCGAACAAGGAATACTGGAGAAAGTGAGTCCTGAAAGCCCTTCTGAGCCGTCTCCTGGTAAACCTATTTCAATTTCTGATCCTTCACCTACTAAGAGTGCTTTAGAATGGAAGCGCCTAGAGCTTCGTGAAAAAGAGATGGCTTGGGGACGTGAGAAGTCACAACTAGAGGCTGATAGACTAGCAGTACGCGAGCATGAGCGTAGAGAGCATGAAATTAAAATGAAGAATTTGGAGATAACCCAGGCTGTTCGTTTAAAAGAAGTAGAGATAAAGGCTCGCGAATCTGGTGTTTATGTTCCTGTCACTCATTTTGATGTTACGCGAAATATTCGACTTGTTCCTCCTTTTAATGAGAAGGAGGTGGACAAGTTTTTCGCACATTTTGAACGGGTTGCTACTGTACTTAAATGGCCTCGCGAAGTGTGGCCAATGACTTTACAGAGTATTTTCCAAGGCAAGGCCCAGCAGGCTTATTCCTCTTTATCTTTAGAAGATGCCGCGGATTACGATAAAGTAAAGCAGGCTGTTTTGCACATTTATTCGCTTGTGCCTGAAGCTTACAGGCAGAAGTTTCGCAATTATCAAAAGCGTGAGTCTCTCACTTATGTAGAGTTTGTCCGCGAGAAGGAGATATTGTTCGATCGGTGGCTCAATTCCCAAAATGTTACTACTTTTGAGGGTCTTCGTGATTTAATTGTCGTTGAAGATTTCAGGAATTCTCTGCCTAAAAGTGTAGCTACTTTTCTTGGTGAGCACAAGGATCTTACACCCTCTAGCGCGGCTGTGCTTGCTGATGATTATGTACTTGCGAGAAAAGACTCAGTCCCCTATCCTGTTAAGTTTCAGAGTGCTGGTTTTCAAAGGAACTTTCATGTCCCTAAAGAAACTGTATTTGAACCTGTTCGATCCGATGATAGGCGTGTGAATCATGCAAAGGATCAAATTACTTGTGGGCACTGTAATAAACGTGGACATTTGATGGCTAATTGCTTTAAACTGAAGCGTGGGAATAAGTATCAGTCCACTTCTAGAAATGACTCAAACGTGGGTCTTTGTGTTTCCACATTTCCTCCGACGTCTCAGACAAACGAGAAAGTTAGTGATGTCTTTGCTCCGTTTGTTTCAACGGGTTACGTCGTTCAGTCAGGTGAGCGCGAAACGCGCGTGCCTGTTAAAATTCTCAGAGATACTGCTGCGTCACAAAGTTTCATACTGGAGAGTGTTTTGCCATTTAATGTTAAGTCTTATGCCGGTGAAAATGTCCTTGTACAAGGTTTTGAGATGGGTTTTGTGAATGTTCCACTCCATGGGGTTTCGCTCATTTCAGATTTAATAACTGGTGACTTTAAAATGGGTGTACGCCGTACTCTTCCAGTTAAAAATGTGCATGTGTTGTTGGGCAATGATATTATGGGAGGCACTGTTTTCCCCTCGCCCGTTGTAACTGATTCTCCTGTTTCTCAGTGTCCAGATGATTTGGATGAGAATTTCACTGAGGTTTTTCAAGCTGGCGTCGTTACGCATGCTATGGCGCAGCGTGAGGAAAAGTCCCAGGTTGAGGATGAATTGGTTATTCTTTGTGATACCTCTTTAGTGCAGCCCTCACTCATGGTTGACAGTGATTTGCCTTCGAATTCCGCTTCACTGTCTAAAGTTCCTAAAGTGTCTGTGAGCTGTGAGCACTTGATTAAGGAGCAGTCTAATGACCCGTCTCTCGCTTCGCTTTTCTCTGTTCTGTCCGAGGAAGATATTGAGGATTCACCCTGTGGATACCTTTTGCGAGATGGGGTCTTAATGCGCAAATGGAGACCACTTGCGGCCTCTGCGCAGGGTGAGTGGAGAATACTCGGTCAGATTGTGGTCCCTACTAGTTATCGCGGTCACATTTTGAGTATTGCTCACGCTCATTTTTCTGGTCATCTCGGTGTGACGAAGACATCAGATCGAATCACCCGTTACTTTTATTGGCCAGGTATTAATCGTGATGTTGCTATGCATTGTCGTACATGTCACATTTGTCAGGTTACGGGAAAGCCTAACCAGGTTATTCCCCCTGCACCGTTACAGCTAATTGCGGTTTCCACAGAGCCGTTAGAACACATCATTTTGGCCTGTGTTGGCCCGTTGCCTCGGACGAAGTCGGGAAATCAACACTTCACAATCATGTGTTTGTTAACACGGTTCCCTCATGCTGTCATGAATCAAAGGTTTGTTGCACGTCAATTTGATCCTGGTGGTCGCGTGTTGGTCCTGATTTCTGTGATGGGCGCTGCGTTGCAGCCTCGTTTCAGTGGTCCATGCGATGTTGTGTGGCGAGTGAATTCTCATCTACGTCATTTCAAACCCCGGATCGTCAGAAGACCACATTCTGTGTCACATTAATCGCTTGCAACTTTATTGTGATCGCGGACAGTCGGTTCTTGAATCTCGTCCTCGTCCAGTTCTTCAGCGATTGACTGTGGCGCTCTCACTTCGAAGGTGGCGTTGTCCACTGCGTGTGGTGCTGAAATTGGCTCTTCATCTGATCAAGATCGTCAAGACCTCGTCTCACTCATTGAGCATGTGTATCTTTTCCTGATGAGCCTCGCCAGACCACAGACATGGTGCATGACATCGACGTGGGTGCACCGCGCCCAATTAAGCAATTGACCAGCGTTTTGAGATCTGTCTTGGTGGTGCTGTGGAGCCCGTGGTGGTTTACACTGATCTTAACCCTGTTCCTTGGTCGCCTGCGCTACTCCAATCGGCGTTGGATGCGGTGGAGCCTCATTTTGCGCGGTTACAATGTTCAGTTAAAGCACATTCGTGGACGTGACAATGTTGTTGCGGACGCTTTGTCTAGCGTTTTACTATAAAGTGATCAAATAAATTGTGGGTTATACAAAAGTAAAAAAAAGATTTCTGTATTAAACACCGTTCATACATATTGTGTAGCCTAAACTGTTTGATGGTTGTCTTTTCTGCTCAGCTTCGTGTGTGAGACGTTGCTGAGTGGTTTCTTGTTAACCTTTTTGCTTTTTTCCTGTCCAGCTGCGTGTGTGAGACGTCGCTGGCTGATAAGTTTTCTCTTGCAATTGTTTTCAATTTTGTCACAATTTGTAAGGAAATTTGCACTTGGTGGTGGAAGTAGTTTTTTCAATGTTGGGTTTATCTTTACCCCCAATTTATTTTCTTAATGGTGGGGGTGTTACGCGGACGCTGCATTTAGTACTGTGTGTTGCCTGTTTGCGCTCTTGCGCTTGTTCTGTCTCTTTGTCCCCCTCTTTAGGCCGTTCCGCATGTGGGCCGATTGCGGGGCGGGGCAGGGCCTATTTAAGCCAGAGACGTCCCAGGAGGAGGTCTCTCTCTCCATCTCGTTGCGTATCACAGAAGTGCTGGCAGCCTGCCGCTGCGTCGTCACTTCACGCCATGTTTTCCCTTTGTTCAGTTGAAACTTGCGTTAGTTAGCACTCACTTACAAACAGTCCGTTTTCAAAGCACTTAAGTCTTTATTTATTACTATTATACAGGTGGTGATTGGTGAAGGGTTTTTGCACGTTTTTAGTTACAGGACTAGATAGCGCAGAAGTTGCGAGAAGACTCACCGTCCGGATTGTCTTTTGTTTTCTGTTCGGGAGTCAGCAAACTGGTTTTCTTTGAGTAAGGTAGTTGCAGGGTTTGTTTTCTGTTTTTGTTACACTCTAGCTTTGAATCACCACCTTATTCTTTAGTTACTAATGTTCGCTTAGTTATTCTTTGTTCAACAACGCACCCGTAGCGATATTATTTCTGACATTTTTGTTAATAAACAACCTTAAACCGTTCACTCTTCTTGGCCTTTTGTTATGTTATGTTGTACCATCAGATTATTGGTATGGTCTCGTAACAAGGATCAACTGCACAAACTGTCACACAGTCTCTGCACCACACAAATCTATGGCAAAAAACAGCTATTATCATTAAACATCATTCTGTATTTTCAAGTATAGACATATTGCAAGTCAAGAGCTTGCTCTGTTTGTGAAACTACCCATATTCAAATTTGAGTAACTCAGTTATCTGTTGAACAACAACATAAAGCACCTCTACTTCTAAAGATAATTAATGCATCTAAAGCAGAGATAAGAGTTGCTGAAAATGCTGACATTTTCAATACAAATCAAAATGGCATGTGTGCACATTGAGATAGCAAATCATTGATATCATAATCATCACATTAAAAGGAAATCAACATTATATTGAGCATGGGTGGTGGTGAGATGACAGCAAATTACCTGTATAGGGGAAGATTGTTTTTACCTTTGCCTGATGATGCCCAAAGCCTCGCCAATCTCTAGATGACCTCTGACTTTAAAATCAAATTCTAAACAGAAAGCCACAACATATCGACATGATTAGTTTATCGTTGCATTGTTCTTTATTCACATTTGACAAAATATGAGTTTGATTCGATTCAATATAGGTCGAGGCACACAGGGACTCAGGTTCAAATCAGTCCTGCATTCATTTCCTGATCCCATCCCCATCCCCCTCTCCCACTTCATGTCCCTCTTCACTGTCCTATCCAAATAAGGGCATAAAGTCCAACATATACTTGCATGCGATGACTAGGCTAATAAACTGGCAGAGTTTACTTTCAATCTTTGCTGCCAAATTGAAAGTACCATGTTTAAAGCATGTTTAAAGCACCAGAGTTTTTTGCACCTTAAAATAATGTTCCCAAAATCATTTCAGTGGTTCATCAACCCGTAAAAGGATGAACGGCACTTCTGCATTCACTTTGCGGCCCTCTATTGGCTATAACCGCACTATGTAACTTTACCAGAGCAGGTAGCGTACCTGTAGACCGATGAAATGAGACTTAAGAAACTACAAATTTGACTTACTTCAATGTTGCAATTCATTAGCCTACAAATCTAGACGCCCCTAGCAGCAGTAAATGTAATTTGGCTGGCGGGGCAGTCTAGGCACGATCCATACAACTTAGGAGCTGAGAACTGGAAAATCAAGCGGGCCAATCACACCGTGTATAAAGTCGGTGGGTGGGCTTAACATAATGGTGACTGTGTAGCTTGCGTCTGCATTTGACGCCAAAGGATTTACATTGATGTCTATGGCAGCTCTTCGCGTCGCATATGGAGGCGCGGGGGCACCTTTGGCTTCCAATATTGATGCCAGGGGGCTTGACCATGCATCCTCGTTCGACCAGTTGGGTGTGAGACCGTGTTGGTGACTGACATGCGACCAGAAGTTGCGACGATAACTCATCCTGCTATTTGAAAACAACAAGATGATACGTTTAGTGTTATCCTATTGCGTGGAGAGGGAAGGTTACGCATCCTGCTACTTGAAAACAAGAAGATGATTCGATTAGCGTTATCCTATTGCGGAGAGGGAATTTGAAAGACAACTGTTTATCCCACCCCTCCGATTGAGCCCTGACTACGGTAAGTTCCCCGACCCTACATCTTGATGTGGGTCTGGCTCGTCAGGCTAGCAATTAATCATACTTTCATAAAATCATGCAACATACTCTAGCTTGTCTGTAGACATCGTTATTTGCTGGATAAACAAATAGCGTGTGTGCGACAGAGAAAAAAGAGTTTTAGTGTTGCTTTAACCCTATGAGCCCGACGGACGCAAAGTGTGTCAAAAAACACACCCATTCTTCTCTGTTACATTGCTCCGCGATTATTAGTCACAGATGAGACCTATATTGCACGAAAGAGCAGAACCGGGGCTTTCCAACGAGACTAGACACTTGTCTGTACGATCAAGTATGAAAATAAAATAAAATCATGAAGTTAAATCAAAGTATATCATATTTACAGTCTATATTGCTCTGCGTTCACCCTCGCATCCGGGACTCTCGCTTGAGTTACTCACGGCCCCGGCATCGCACAGACATGACACGCATATCAAACGAAAGATACCAAAGACATCGATCCTTTTGTGTTATAAAAACAGACGAAGTGACAAACAAATAATAATGTCATATAGCTTTGGCTACAATTACTCTCGTTTGATTTCCTCGTGAAACCGCCATCAGAAAGATATGGAACGCATCTCAGATGAAAGAGGAGAGCCAGAGCTATCCACAGATACCAAATACAACCTTCTAGGCCATAAAACAGACGAAGTGACAGCAAAATAATAACTTCATTTAGCTCCACTTACCCCATGTTTTTGTGTGGCATAATAGATGTTCATAATCCAATGTTCTCATGTGTTTCTCTATGGCAAGTCACGTTCATAATATGGTTTTGAGATCCTAGCTAACTCCTGTATGGTATCCAATTCAAGACTCATATTGCATCCACATTTGTTTGACAAATAAACACTTTTTGCCTTCACTTTGTTTATTGCAATGCAGTAAAAAAAAATATTATAGAGAATCATCATCTGTGCACTTCATGTGTGCTACCACGCAAACAAGTCAGGTCAGATCAGCTAGTGTCACAAATATGGAGCGCAAAAAGTGTCAAAAAGTCATTTCTCATCACTAAATAAAAATTGCCATTCATTTCTGGAAGGCACACGCCACATATTTCTGTAAATTGCTCAGCCCCAAAGTATACCTCCACCATGGTTCTTATATTGCAATTTTCAGGGCAGTCAGGCCTACACAACCATGCAAGTCAGGTCGAGCTGTCAGCTTGCTGTGGTGAGATATACGTCAAAATGTAAGAATTTGTATAGTATGCTTTTTACATTTTTATTATTTAAAAATCTAAAATCAAATCAATGCAAGTTTTTATACATGATATTGTGGCAGATCTGGGTAGCCTAGACTGTGCTGAAAAAAACAATATATAGCATGTGTGAATGGCACTTACAATGACCAGGATAAATGCTTCTAACTAGAGGTAGTGAAAATGCCCTTAAAACAGTCTAGGGCTCATAGGGTTAAGATGGCCAGCAGCTACCTCTGAACTCTAACGTTTGCTGAGGGATCTTACCTGGCTTTTGACCAACAAGCTCCACCATTCTAGCTTGGCTCTCATCCCCAACTGGCTAAAGGCCAAAAGAAACATAGAAACACAATAAATAAACTGCAAGATGAAATATATTATATGTTGAATAATACCTGGTAGTCACTTACATTCAGTTGCACTTCATCAATATTCAAAAGCTCTCAGAATAAGATAAAAATGCTGATATAGATCACCTAACATAAGACATTTTCTGACATAATGGTTCAAGGAACAGAGTTCTACAAACTAACTGGTGAGGCAAGCTCTACAACTAGAACAAAAAGAAACCCTGCCATATCCAGCTCTGGCGCAGACCAGTCTTCCTCCCCTCCCTCCCACTTGTGGATGCACTCATCCCTGTGGGTCCCACTCTTTTTGGTCATATGCTTAGAGGCATTCTTAAACAGACTCGTGCCAATCAGCCAGTCCCCAGCTTGCCAAGGGGTTTTTCAGCAGATACTTGTCCAAAAGAATTTTGGTAGTCTCACACCCATCCTTGACCCAAGACAACTGAATGCCTTTTGACAATTAACGCCATTTAGAATGATCACATAGTTTAGTTTAGTTTAGTTTAGTTGATCGCATAGAGCAACTAAACTTTGCCTTAGGAGGTTTATTTGTCACATAGAAATACTAATGCAAAATATGTAGTAAAGTTTCGCTTGGTGTTCAGCTTTTTCTGTGCGAGTGTGAAGAAGAAATATCAAGAAATATTTGTTTTAAATAGCAAGAAAGAGTATTGTGTGTAGCCTGCAGTCAATGTGCAAGTGTGTAATAAGTGTAAGCGAAGCTTATTTAGGATACGGAAAGAAGCTCCTCCTCAGTTTCTTCTGGTCTTGTAGCAGCAGAGACATTTGCTGGGTGTGATTGCTGCTGGCTCTGCAGTCATAGGTGTAGATGTTATAAAGTAGAGGACTCGAACACAGCACGGGGGCGCCTGTGCTGATGGTTAAGGTGTGAGATGTCAGGTCACCCATCCTAGCCACCTGTGATCGGTCAGTGTGGAAGCTGTGAACCCATTTGCAAATGGTGTTGTTTAATCCAAGAGCCTTCATCTTTGTGACCAGAGTGTGGGGGACTATGTGTAACAGTGAGTTAGAAATGTAGTTCAGTGTTTATATGTGATTTTTGCCATAAATAAGCAGCTTTATTGAGATTTGTGTTTTGGAGCCCCCTTTGAGGAAACAACAGTGTACTGGGCTGTGTCTCATTCCGCCCACTTCTACCCTTCGACCACTTAGTTTTAAGTTGTAGCCACCGCCACATATTTAAGGGCTTATTAAGAACTCGAATAATAAATTACTTAATGTAGCTAAATAAACCTGTTTTTTATTTGTATGCATACAAAAAGATCAACATAATGAAGTTAAAAACTCATACTTCACACATCTGTCACACCCCTTTTCCTCTACGCGTCTGTCTATCTGAAGCGCACTTGCGCAGGTAGCCTGTCAGCTGACCGTCACAGGGCGGAGAATTTAAAATAGGAAAATGGTGGCAGACAAAGGAGATTGAAAACGCCTGCATCATGCTATAGAAGTTTGCTGCGTGGGTGGAATGTTTTTGCTCGTTTTTCCTGCGGGTCTTGGACTGAATCGAGAAACTGCTGAACGAATTCCACCGGGAAACGGAGCGCGGGTGAGAAGTGTCCTTTTTTGATTATTGTCGGTGTCGTTGCAAACTAAGGATTAACTGGTTTGGACATTCGTGAACTTTAAGCACAAAGACTTATGTTTTCGTTTTATGGATTATCTGCCTTGGATTTGGATTACTTTTTTGCTTCGTGTTGGATCAAAGACTGAGTTAAAACATTAATCAATGAACTGAGAAATTAGCGCACGGATTCGTCGGGATACAAACGGACTGAGAATTCTATGAGGCCAGCTCTCGATTGGAGGCTGTTTATTTTTGTTTTTGAGAGTCTCTTTCTCTTTCTATCTTCTTTTCTCACTATCTAGTGAATAAATAACGCCATTAATAGTATAAACCGTGTCAGTGAACTTTCTACTTTATTTGTAATATATTGAATTGTTACAAAGTATATAGTGTAGATAACACAAAAAGTCAGTGCACTGAAGGTACCCGGATGACCCCCTAAAAACGGTCAAAAAGTTCAGTGTGGAACGATGGACCCTACTCGCACTAAACGGACGCCATCTTGACTAAAAAGCGGAAGGGGAGGGACCAAAGGACGTCGTGGAGGTTTTCAAATTTGAAAACAATGGCGGACAATTCAACCGAGCCTGTATCGTCGCAGGTCCGGTTGTCTCTGCTTTCATATTTAAATGTAATGGTGGTAAAACGAGACATTGTACTGTTGTCTAATGCATCACTTACATGTCCCTCACTGACTGAAGCCGACATAATTATTTGGCGAGTTAATTAGCCTAAAAGTTACAGGTTAATGCTACCTAGCTACCTAGCACGTTAAGCCAGCCAGCCACTGGGATGAGCATGTTATACATGTTAACTCTATGGTATTAATGTAAGTAACAGCAGAAATACAAAACGTTTACTGTTGTCTAATGCATTAATTACATGTCATCACTGACTAAAGCCAACAATCATTGGGAGAGTTAACGTAACCTTACATGCTAATGCTACCTAGCTACCTAGCACGTCACGTTTGTAACGTTCATTCCGCCTGTCATTTCCTTTAAAGGGATATTCCGCCATTTGTGGAAATACGCTCATTTTCCACCTTCCCTCGAGCAAAACAATCGATATTTACCTTGTTCCCGTTCATCCAGCCATTCTGTGAGTCTGGCGATACAACTTTTAGCTTCAGCCTAGCATAGATCATTGAATCGGATTAGACCATTAGCTTCTCGCCTGCTAGCTTCATGTTTAAAAGTGACTAATATTTCTGGTAATTTTCCCATTTAAAACGTGTGTCCTCTCAAGTTAGAAAGTGCAATAAGACCAACTGAAAATGAAACCTGCCGTTTTTCTAGGCTGATTTGACATGGAACTACATTCTCATCTGGCGTAATAATCAAGGCAACTTGCAGCTACTGGCACTACTACTGCTTGATGTCTATGGGGACTATTTTCAGATGCTGCGTACGATATCACTGCGCCTATGGTACGTTTGCAAGTTGCCTTGATTGTTACGCCAGATGAGAGTGTAGTTCCATGTCAAATCA
This sequence comes from Sardina pilchardus, assembly GCF_963854185.1. Taxonomy (NCBI): domain Eukaryota; kingdom Metazoa; phylum Chordata; class Actinopteri; order Clupeiformes; family Clupeidae; genus Sardina; species Sardina pilchardus. The sequence continues at coordinate 1,466,622 of NC_085006.1, forward strand.
GCCTAGAAAAACGCCAGGTTTCATTTTCAGTTGGTCTTATTGCACTTTCTAACTTGAGAGGAGACACGTTTTAAATGGGAAAATTATCAGAAATCTTAGTCACTTTTAAACATGAAGCTAGCAGGCGAGAAGCTAATGGTCTAATCCGATTCAGTGATCTATGCTAGGCTGAAGCTAAAAGTTGTATCGCCAGACTCACAGAATGGCTGGATGAACGGGAACAAGGTAAATATCGATTGTTTTGCTCGAGGGGAGGTGGAAAATGAGCGTATTTCCAAAAATGGCGGAATATCCCTTTAAGTGTGTTGTCAAAAGTGTTGATTTTGGGACAGTACTAATCATCGAAAGTGGGCACTACGGCAGTAAGTGGTCAGTGCACATTCGCAGGGCACTGACGAAAGTAGGCGGAATGAGACATAGCCCTGGTGTACAGTTGTACTAGGTTTTGTCCTTGTGCTGTTGCCGTACCCAATACGAAGCAGTATGCTTTACATTGGGTAGGTTTATTGTACAAAGCACTCCCCACTTCATTTTAATTTTGGAAACTGTAAAATGTTGATCAAGTTTGTTATACAGTACCCTCCAGAATTATTGGTAAAGTTGACTAAAAACAGGTATAACAAATAATCTGCTGGTGATTTATTGTACTTTTTCAATGAAACAATATTGCAATAATTAATGAATGGAAAGAAGAAACTATAGTACAAAGTTAAATGAGCTGTGGAGTGAATTAAGTGGTAAACTTTCCTCAATATGCCCAGCATTTTTGCAGATCTTTTAGAGACTAGGTCAATATGGTTTGACCACTTCAGCGCACTGTCAATTATGACCCCTAAGAATTTAGTTTGTTGAACAAGTTCAACTCCAGTGTTATTAATATATATTTTGGCTTGCTCTCTAGAATAATGTTTGTTTGGATTACAAAAAATCATAAAATAGCATTTCTTCACATTGAGGGTCAGTTTGTTCAGCTGAAACCATTTCTCTAACATTATGCAATTCGTTATTAACGTTACTGATGAGTATATTAAAATCATCATGTGAAGCTATGATGTTGGTATCATCCGCAAACAAACTGGAAGGACATTGGTACAAAGTGAAGCCATGTCATTAATATAAATTAAGAATAATAAGGGACCCAGAATTGATCCTTGCGGAACGCCATAAAGAATATTTGCTTTTTTAGAAGAAATACCATTCATATACACATATTGTTCTCTATTAGTTAAGTAGTTAGCAAACCAAGCAAGGGCTGTATCCTCCACTCCATATCTCTTGAGTTTAGCAATGAGTATATCGTGGCATACCGTATCGAACGCTTTACTCAGGTCAAGAAAGACTCCAAGAGCAAATTTCTTGTTGTCAAGAGCTGAAGAGATGTAATTCACAAGCTGTAGAAGTGCATGCTCAGTGGAGTATTTTTTCAGAAGCCATATTGGTGTTTATATAATATGTTGTTTACTGATAAATGAGTAGAAAGTCTGGAGTAAACAAGCTTTTCCAGAATTTTAGAGATACAGGGTAAAATTGAAATTGGTCGATAATTGCTAAATTCCTTGGCATCCCCAGATTTAAATATTGGGATGACTTTGGCAATCTTCAGATCCGGGGGGATGATCCCAGATTGCAGAGATAAAGAGAGGATATGAGTAAGGGGTTGAATGATGAAGTCAATATATTCTTTGATAAGGATGCTTTTAATGCCATCATGTCCATGGGCTGAGTTTTTTAATGCCATGGTGATGTCGCGGACTTCCTGTGAGGTTGGGGGATCTAGAGTGTGGAGTGGAGAATACTGTCCCTTGATCAAAATGCAAGGATGCACGTCAGACCCTTTGATGTTGGATGCCAGTTCAGGGCCAATATTTGCAAAAAAGTTATTGAAGCCATTAGCGATATCAATTGAGCTGGACAGAACCCCTTCCGACGATTGATAAGGTTCCAGGTTGTTTTCATATCGTTTGAAGCCTGGATAAATTGGTCTGAATAGAATTTTTTCTTAGTTTTCCTTACTAAAGCTGTGAATTTATTTTTGCATTTTTTATAGGCTTCAACATTTATAAGTGAAGGATTTGATAGCGATTTTCTGTAAAGTTTATTTTTCTTTCTTGAGAGCTTCTTTAACTCTGTTGTTATCCACGGCTTTCCCTTGGAAGAACTGTTTTTAGATTTATTGTAAAGCAGGGGAAAGGCAAAATCAATAGCTGAGTTGAAGAGCATTAGAAATAGGTGATAAGCTTTTGTTACATTTTTCAATTTCATAACCTCGTCCCATGAAATAGAACTAATGGTTGACTTAAAGGCAACTAAGTTCTTTCTGGTGAATTTACGGAGCTTAATTGGCTTATTCAGAGCTAATATCAGGCAAGAGTTAATATCAGGCAAGTCATTAAGGTGGATAACTTGAAAGATTGGAAGATGGTCTGATACATCACACATCAAAAGGCCTGCAGTGACCTCAAAATCTAAGGAATTAAAGAATATATTATCAATGAGTGTAGCAGTTGATGATGTCATCCTGGAAAGTTTTGTAATAAATGGAAGAAAATTAAAAGAAAAGAGTGCATTTAAGAAATCATTTACTGATGCAAGGTCACCTTTGAGCAAATCAATATTGAAATCGCCAAGAAGTGCACATAGTTTGCATTCTTTATTTATTACATCTAATGTAGAGTTGAGAGCATCAATAAATGTAGTTATGTCAGAGTCAGGTGGTCTATAAATACAGCCAATCAAAATGTTTTTACCATTAAGGCGAGACACGGCAGTTGAAAACATTGTTTTTGTGACCTCCGGTCAATTTCGAGATTTTGTGCTAGTTTGCTACCTTAGCATGTATTCTACCACCCTACTACAACAACAAAGTCCGATTTGCACATTTAGGTGTTTATTTCACCAACTTTTGTGTGCTCGCGCCTATGTATTTCTCCACATTTTCTCAAAAGTTCCCATTTTAAAGTGTCATGTACTCCCGCGACCGTGATCCAAATCATATCATGTGTGATACCGTTGGAAAGCCCTGTTTCTCCTGCATGACGCTATGCAATCCAAATATGGACATTTCCTTTGTATTAGCAACCAATCCCGAAAGTTCAAAGACGAGTCTAAGCTGAGAACGAATCTCATTGGCTGTGTTTCAAGGCTGTTTTCTCAAAACGAGTTATTTGCGGTTTTGAGTAATTTTCCGGTAGATACTTCTCAGCAGGGCTCTAAATTAACTTTTTTCATCACCAGCCAACTTGGCTAGTAGATCTTTTTCTTACTAGCCAATCAGAAATTCAACTAGCCATTTTTTTTCTGACCAAAATTAGACATGCCCATAACATTACCACTCACACACCCCGAACCTCCCAACCACCGCCACATTCTTTTTTTTTTTCGTTCTCCACAGCCCATTAAATATTGACCTATTAACATATAGAATTATTTAAATGATAATGAGAAAGTTATTTTGTTGTAGAAAATACATTTGTGAAGAAATACGGTTAATATGATGCTGTTTAATGCATTTATAAATGGTGCACTGTCACTAAGATTCTTACTGGCTCCACTCAGTGCCTGCTATGCCTGCACTCTGACAGTTTACCTTTCAGTATGTAGGCCTAACTACTGTGGTCTGCGTTTTTCTTTTACGTTTCTTATAAAAAGGAGATATCAGTTATCACAATAACAAGCCAGCTGGTGCTCTCTCTCCCTTTCATGCGCATTCAAACACGTTATGAGTAACGTTACTAGTAGCCTAGCCTAACATAACGCAAATTAGATTTGCTGCAGAGATTTCAAAGAGTAGCCTATCATCCCTATGTAACATGCTGTTTTGATATTGACATTGTAAATGTAAACGTTCTCTAAGAAGAGTGTAAAGCATTACTTTATGTTAACCACAACATCGTTGCTGGGAAAAAATAGCGAACAGACCTACAGATGGTACGGGTTGAGAATGCTCCTTTCTTTCCCGCACATCGGGACTCCCAAAGCATCGGGACTTTAATTAAAACTGCAACCGCAAGGGGGCAACATAAGACCGCCTTAATAAAATGAAGGTTCGGCTTTGACCACAGGCTCATAACGGAAAACACGGAAAAACCCGAAGACACCGCGCTGGTGACAAGCGGAGAAAAGAGACATCACGCTCGGCATGTCAGATTGCAGTTTCAGAGTTTTCGAATGTTTTACAGCGTAACTCACAGCTGGCTCTCTCACTCGACGTAGCCTATAACTCAGTCAGTCCAGCAGAGATGCCAGAGCAACGTTTTGGTCAATGGAGAGGGAGAGAAACGCATATCCGTCTCATTTAATCCGTCTCATTTAATCATTAAAATGAAGGTGATGACTGGCGAAATTATAATCAAACGACGTTTCAATAAACCATTGTTGAAATTAATGAAAATGGTTTTAGAAGCCTTCAATTCAACCTGAAAGACTCGATATAGGCAACCTTAGATTAATTCATTAATTCATTACGGTTACAAGACCGCATTTCCGTGAATAGGCTATTATTGTCAAGGCGAAGACGAAAGAGATGGACAAGATGGACATTTAGTCTACATTTATGCTAGGAATACTTAGAAATGTGTAGGCCTAGGCTATTTTAAAACGGAGGCATGTTCATTTTAACCGGCGACGCTGGGTAGCTTACCCAGCACTTTATCACAGATTTTGTCCCCACCACTTTTGACAACTGAAAATAAAATGTATTTAACAGAAATATCTTTAATAGGCCTACATGCCTATCATGTCACTTTACTTATAACCGTAGGCTACATGCATGGAGAAGATCGCGCATTTTGTAACATTGTAACAATGGATGGTCAGATATGCGATAGGGCAGTGAGGGTGATTCATTGTAACCATCGCTGTAGGCCTAGCTCCGCAAAAGAAGTTTCTAGCAACTTAGAATATATGGATCTCGTTATGCATGTTCATGTTGATTCAGAGATAGACATAGACTACCGTGGGCTACTGTGCGTCAATATAACAGCATTTTATCATGTGGTGAATTAATGACTAACGTCAGTTTAACATGTCAGAACTTTTGATCGGCGTTTCAAGTGCATGCCTCGAATAAATGAACTCGACTGACTGAATCCTTTATATTTGTTGGCTAATTGCGAAGAGATTGACACTCGAACTGTGGCGTAACTGGTTGAGGCATCTTAATCATACGTCAGCGACCGGGGTTCAAAACTTACTCTACGAACCTCCGGAACCCATTAACCTCCTGAGACCCTGCGTCCTCATATGAGGACATTACATTTAGGCTCTGCTTTACCTTGTGCTTACTTTTTCTGAATAAAAACCTGTTGTCCTTATATGTGGACACTTCATTTTACCCTCTAGTGTTATCAGACACACAATACAATGTTTTGGGAAAAAGCAATATGGCGTCGAAATCCACCTCCACGCTTTACCGGCATACGCGTGAGAACTATCGTCATGGTAACGTGCCAGTGAACGTTATGACATTTTTTTTTTTTTTATATGTTTGTGAACAGTTGTAGTATGATATGGCATCAAGTTTCCCCCATTTCGATCATTGCAAACAGACCAGGACGTGTTTAACTTTCATGTCCTCATACGAGGACATCGGGACTGAAATGTACGCATAATTTAATTTTTAGGCTACATATTACATTGGAAATTGACGTTCATTGGCCATATCAAACTACTGTAAAGCAATAATGGAAGTCAAAGTGTGGACATAGACATAATAGAGTAGCCTGAATAAATAAATCCATTGAAGGAATTACAAAAATAAATAAATAAACAAATAAGAAACAAATAGAGCAGAACTGTTTTGCTTCAATTGATTGTGGATAGACTTCTCTCCACATGGGTGTGACCCATACGTACAACTAACATTTACAAATAAACGCTAAACTTAACCAAATTAATAACAGGACATTTCTGTTCAATAAAAACAAACTGTTTTCTTAATAGTTGAATCTTAGGCACTTGGAGTACACACATGAATATTCACATTCTTTCTGGATTGGCAATCTCATTGTATTTTATGGTAATAGAGACCCAATGTCCTCATACGAGGACATTGTTTTTCTCAAAAACTACTTGATGTACAGAGGTGAAATTTTTTTTGTATGTTTATGATGCCCTACTAAGCCAAAATAATGGAGTGAAATGAAAAATGCATTCAAATTTACATCCAGGGTCTCAGGAGGTTAAGACAAGAGGCATTATTTTATTAAAAAGTTTTGCGATTTTTTATGATTGCGATGTCTGCTGAAAAGAAAAGTTAGTATGTGAATTCGTGGTTCAGCACACACACACACACACACACACACACACACACACACACACACACACACACACACACACATTTTTACATTTGCATAATAGGGCTCAGGCACACGCCTTGCATTCTAGGAATATCGCCGCCATTTGGTAGCGCACTGAACGTAATATCCATTCATTCAGATGCACAAGACAAGAAGCAGAAATATAGTAGCGATTTATTCTTTTCCTCTTGCGATCGTGGGTTGCACTGTTACACCCCACTACACAGCAACATACTACCAAGAAGGCAAAAACTAAGTAACAGGAACACACTAAAAGGCGGGAGTAAATCCATAGTAATCCATAGTAAACTAAGGAGTGAAGCTGCCAATGTGGCTGTGCCCGCGAAGTTTTGATGTCATGATCCCGAGCCCTAGTATCAGGAAGTGTCTGTCGAGAGAGAGGGGGGAGGGAGGCAATCGTCCTCAATGCCGCATAGGCTATAATGTCTAGTGAACTGGTTAGACAAGTGTGGGGGAGGGGGAATGATCGCACATCACAATTGCTCTTCATGAAATGGGTAGTCTCACAGACGTTTGTCGATGTTTAAACGTAGCCTACTACATCACTTGCGAAATCGGACGTGGCACATAGAATTATTAGGCTACTGGATTTAATATAGCATAGACTTTGTTCATCCTATTTTAGCCTATATTAAAATGTAATGTGCTGCGGGGAAGCATTGGGGAAGTCAGTTTAAGTTGTCCTGTAACAATTTGCCTCTTATTATAATCAAGAGTATGCAGCCTATACGCACATAATAGTCTAGGTTACGGGCGGATGCGAGCAACCCCATGCAAAAGAAGGCCTTAAGTTAACGGACTGAAGGCCTGTTTACATGTCAAACATGCATTAAATCTAAGAAACGAAAAACACAAATATCATGTATTGTGTCGTAAACAGTTAATGACTTCGTGGCCAGTATGCGCAACTGCATCGCGCAGTGAGCTGAAGGATAGGACCGACACTTAACACAAAGCTTTGTAAAGCACTAACAACCACCCCTCAAAGTTCATTGTCCATAAGTCCAAACAATAAGTATAAAAATCCGACAATCCAAAACGATAACGAGATCTCCCAGAAACGAAAAACAAGTTTGTTGAGTAGCCTAGTCCTTCCAACAATCTCAGCTTTTGCGTTTAGATAAAAGGCATTCTGTCCTGCTGTATTCCAATGAGAAAAAATCATCCACAGGGTCACGGTAATGCAGCATGCAGGAATCTATATACGCACAAAACGAATGAATGGGTTATATCGGCCAAAACGAATGAATGGGTTGGGAGAGTCGTCTGGCTGTGTCAGCAGACTGCAGTCGGTCTCGAGGGGTTAAATAGCGCACGTACTTGAATTTTAATCTGAAGAAGACCACACGAAAATAAAATAAAATCAAAAAAGAAGGATTTCAAGTGTGCGAGCCTTTTTCCATTTTTTAACGATTTAGCCTACTCTTGTTCTGCACCTTGACCGGGGATGTGCACAAACTTTTTTACTATACTTGAATTTTAAACCAACTCTTCTCTAGCCTATATCTTATAGCCATACTTTAATAATCAGATGTTATGCTCATTTTTGTAGGCTACACCTCACCGGCAAGCACGCACGCAAATGCTGCTTTTGCACATCTACAATATTGGCCAGGCTATATAGAATAGGCTTTTAGGACTGTATTTTGCCTTCGTGCAACTTTAGTTGTGCTCAATCTAAATTATTGTCAGTAAGGATAGGTCATATTACCAAATGGCGAACCTCGAAAATTATTTAGGATATAGAGCCGTGTCCATTACGCATGCAGTTATTTTTTAGGCTATTGTTTTATTTGAGTGTTTTTGTCTACCATGGCAAACATAGTTGAAACGTTCGCTCTAAACTTATGTATTTCCAACCGGCTTTCACAAAACCGATGAGGTCCAGATCTCAGTGGCCTCATAGCTGCCTACAGCCATGCATAGTAAGCCTAATGATAGCCTAATAGTTATGACATTAATAGCCTATTAATGACCTCATGTCGGAATGGCACGTTGTTTGAAAAAGTTAAATAGGCCTAGGCCTACCGCCGAGTGGGGATATGTCGGAATGAACAGCGGATACCAGCTGGGTTGTAAAACATTACTGTATTCGTTGATCTTATCGATGCAGTCCTTGCGGCCACTTCTCCCCATCGTAGGAAACTTTCTGTTTAGTGTTGACAACACAAAGGCCTTCACGTTGTGTGGCAGTGCTTGCTTGCCCTTCGATCCATCCCAGTTGGTGGTTTTGCACCTGTCCCTGAGTTATAGTCTATATGAGTAAGCGCTTATGCTCTAACCGCATAATAAAAGAAGCACCTGCAGCAGTGCTTATGGCAAGGCTATTAACACCTCTCACTGAGCTATGGACAAGCAGTTATGCTCGAAAATTATCATAATAACAGACACACCTAATTGTATGGCTCTATGTTTAAACACATCAAATTAGCAAGCATTTCCGCAGCAACGTTTGCTTTCTTTTTCTGTCGGTCCGCGGTTGCTTGGTCAATTGCGCAGCAAATTATCAGATCACCGGACCTAATTTCACTCCATGTCTCGCGGACCAGCAGCAGTCTCCACGTTTCGCGGCCCATAGTTTGAGAAACGCTGCATTAAAGTGTCATTAGGTTGTAGGCTATATGTTTACGGTGGGTTTCCACACAAGTTCAATTTCGCCTCGCGCCCATTGAAAATGAATAGGGAAGCGAAATTCGCTCAGGTAGGGCGAAATGAAGCGAATTCGCCTCATGGGGCGAATCAAAGTTGGCGATCTCCCAACTTTATGCAAATTTGAACCGCTCAGAGCAAATCAGAAGCCTGCGTTGTACACAGAGGCGGGAGTTACAAAAAAATCAGAAAACAATGGCGGCAGCCCGGGGGTCGTAACTGGAAATATTAAATGTGAATTAAGGTTTCTTGACCACTTTTAATGGTTTATTTTGATACGGTTTATTGTTTATGTGCGACATAAATGTGTTCAGGACACACAGATCATTGTAGGTTAACGTAAGCTCTCTAACGGTAGAGTTAGCTTGTTAGCTAGTTGACCCATTATAACCTATTGAAAACACATAGCAGCTAAATCGCTAGCCCACTGAAATGAACTACTATCGTGTTTCTGTACAACATGACTTGTTGTCAACATAAAAACATTAAAACGGATTGTTGTGTGTATGCCACTTGAACATACTTGGGCTAGATAAACCACTGGATATAATCTGAAGCACTAGACAGTCTCGCTAACTAACCACTAAGCTAACCTGTTGAGCTACTGTTGACCACCGTTTTCAACGAGTATCCTGCCTGTCACTCAACCGAAACGCTAGGTGTACGACCACCCCCCTCGGGCGAAATTTTAACAGGCGTATTTCGCGTGGTGACATGCCCTGTGGAAACCCAGCGTTAGTGATTTCTTTGTGTGTTTTTCATTGTAGTGTGTGTGCATTGAGTAGTTCCTTAAAATACGGAACAAAGAGCGTCCCGTATCTGTTCAATACGGAAGAAGACTAACTATTAGCCTACTTATATATTTCTTATAACGAAACGCGAAGAAAAAATACGAGGACTGACCATCTCGTTTCTCCGCGTTTCCCCCAATACCATGGCGACAAAGAGAAATAAATATGATTTGACATTTAAGCTGATTGCTGACAAATTTGCCACACAATTCGGGAGAAGCAGCGGACAGGAGCGCCACCACAAGCAAGCACTTCTAGCCCAAATTAACATGGCAACGTTGCCTATGACTAAAGTGTCTAAGTAGGCTAGTCCTACTAATATTACATTTGATTGGTAGCATGTTTGTAGCGCGCCAGTTTACCCATCCCCTACATCAAAACAGCTTAGAATCAATCAAAGAATCAGCTGTGTCGGCGTTAGGCTGTAGGCGATTTTCTATAACCATTTTCATTCATTTCAACAATGGTTCATTGAAACGTCGTTTGAATAATTTCGCCAGTCATCACCTTCATTGTAATGATTAAATGAGATTAAGGAGTCGACTATTGACGGATATGCGGTCTTCATCATTTTGAAATGCGGGATGAAACTTTCTGCCACCTGGTGGTTGTTTGGGTACATTGCCTTAGCCTCGAAAAAAATCGGCTTGACGGCCTGCGGGATCTCTTCGGGAGTCCCGCGGGAGAAGGTGCATTCTCAACCCGTACCCACTGTAGTGCGTGGCCGGCCTGATTTATGATAAACTAATGCATGCTCGGCGGCCCGCATTGAAGTGCATCGGGGGCCGTAGTTTGGACACCCCTGATGGCAGTCCCGCAGCCCACAGGTGCAAAACTGAAAGTTTGTTGCGGCCCTCGGTGGGGTGCCGACGGCACCGTCATACCGTTCTAATCAGGACATAATTTTCTTCTATCACTCACCACCAGCCAAAGTGGCTAGTAAGGGTTTTTTTTTTTTATACCCGCCAAAATGAATTTTTACCCGCATTTGGCAGGTTGGCGGGTGTTAATTTAGAGCCCTGCTTCTCAGCCTCTGTAGCACATATGTACACCAAACTTTCCAGTTATACACTTAACAGTATTCTGAAGACATTTACAGAGGGATTGGTTAATACATCATTCCTGGCCTGATTTATGTGACATGTTAATCAAAAAAGCATGGCAAAAATCGTTTTTTTAAGGCTATGGACAGTATATTTGGATTTCCTAGGCAATGAAAGCAGATATCCTGAAATCCCTCTGCAATTTTATTGTTATCTTGTTTGTAAACAACAGGAAAGAATAATTTTGCACCTGGCTTTATCATATGCTCAGATCTATCTACCGGAAATATATGCAACATCATGCATATTTAATGAGATAATGCCTAATTTGCATAATTAAACATACACATTTCAAAAACTTGTAATAATTTTTTTTCTCATACTTGTGTAGGTAATCAACTGAGGAAGTTTCATGGTGATACCTATTATTTAAAATTTGTACCCTATTCAACTGTAGTGTCTCGCCTTAACTTGTTGACAACATGGGATTTCAATAAATATTGATTCTACAAATGTTGTGTCAAAATCAGAACTAAGGTCTTTCTAGGAATGACATTGTTATTGTTGGAGATACAGTGCCCTCTTTAGCTTCTAATAAATTCATTTTTTTCCCAAATAATATAGGACCACAATGAAAAAAAGCGCAAAATCCAACCTTTAATACAAGTGTATTTATTTAGAAGGAAAAAAATCCCACATTAAGAAATAATTATTTTACATCAAATCATGTGTGCCACAATTATTGCCACCCCTGATGTTAATGCTTTGTACAACCCCCTTTTGCTAATAAAACAGCACCTAATCTTGTCTTATAATGTTTCACAAGATTAGAGAAAACAGAAAGAGGGATCTTCGTCCATTCCTCTTTGCACAAAATCTCCAAATCATCCAATGACCTGGGTTCTCTTCTCTGCACTCTCCTCTTCAACTCACCCCACAGGTTTTCAATGGGGTTGAGGTCTGGGAACTGAGATGGCCATGGTAGGAGCTTGATACGGTGTCTGGTGAACCATTTCTGTGAAGACTTGGCCATATGTTTAGGGTCATTATCTTGCTGAAAGACCCAGTGACGACCCATCTTCAGCTTTCGGGCAGAGGCCACCAGATTTTGATTTAAAATGTCCTGGTATTTCAAAGCATTCATGATGCCATGCACCCAAACAAGGTTCCCAGGCCCTTTGAAAGAGAAATAGGCCCACAGCATCACCGATCCTCCCCCATACTTCACGGTGGGCATGAGGTGCTGTTCTGCATACTCATCTTTTTGTTACGCCAGACCCACTTGGGTGTTTGTTGCCAAAAAGCTATAACTTTGTCTCATCTGACCAAAGCACACGGTCCCAGTTGAAGGCCCAGTACCGCTCCAGACGTTTGTGCTTATGATTTTGAGTGAGAACGTTTTTTTCCCCTGCATGCCTTCCAAACAACTTGTTGGCATGTAGATAGCGCCTGATGGTTGTTTTTGGAGACTTTGTGACCCCAAGATGCAACCATTTGATGCAATTCTGTAACAGTGAGTTTTGGAGATTTTTTTATTTCTCTTACCATCCTCCTCACTGTGCGTGGTGGCAAAATAAACTTGCATCCTCTTCCAGGCTTGTTTACCACTGTTCCAGTTGTTTTAAATTTCTTAACGATTCCTCTGACCATAGATATGGGCAGGTGTGCGAGTGGCTATTTTCTTATAGCCATTGCCTTACTTGTGAAGGTCGACACACATCTGCCTTACTTGAACAGTGTGTTCCTTTGTCTTTCCCATGTTGAAGAGAAATGGCCTCTGTCACGTCATATTGATAGCCCAGGGAAACAGGATGTTAAGAATTACTATTTAAATGTTCCTACATACTCTGATTGACTTAGTAAACTACTGTAGAAATGACAAAAATGCCAGAAATACTTTAATTGCATGTATTTCCTAGGAATTGTTAGGGGTGCCAATAATTGTGGAACAGGTGATTTTATGAAGAATAACTATTTCTCAGTCAGGGATTTTTTTCCCTCCTTAAAATTCTCTTGAGTTGAAGGTTACATTTTTCTGCAATTTTCAGTGTGAGAGTATGCTTCTACAATATTTTTTTTAAATTTATTTTAAGGCTTTTAACGCATCTTAACCAGGGGTGCCAATAATTGTGGAGGGCGCTGTATATAGTGAAACTCCCCCTCCTCTTTTACCCTTTCTATTGGAATGAAATGCATTATAGCCTGATAGGGGGTATAGATTAATAATATCATCATTGAGCCATGACTCTGAAAAAGCCATGATTGAAAAAGAGTGGGCCAAGGTTGACATCAAGGTTTTAAGAGCATCATAATTTCTGGGGAGGCTTCTAATATTTAAATGGAAAAATGAGAAAGTTTTTTGATAAAGATTGGGGCTATCTATGAAAGAGTGAAACAACTTATTCAGTTGGATTTCAGAATAGTACTCACAAGACGATTTTAGTGACTTCAAATGAATGTTATTGGTATCAGGATTAAAGAAAGTTTCATATATACCATTATTGTCCATGTACCGCTCAAAAGGATTGAAAAAAGAATCAGTGACAAGGGGGACAGCTATTTCTTGTATGGTAGATCTGAATGTTGTATTGATCATTGATGGTAACGTGAGAGTTTGTAGTGCTTGGGATCAGCAGTCCAATTGTCAGTGCATATGATGAGGTCAGACATGTCACGAAACCGACTGATGTCAGAACATACCACTTGTTGCAGAGACAGACCATAATCAGAAACGACAGTATGCCTAGGCCTAGTCCTATCATTACTGTCTGCCTAAAAAGTGAATTTATTGGACTTATCATTTGAATGTCTCGAGTTCGGAAATGTCGCTAACTGCCATGACTCGTTCTTCTTCCGGTGTCGCTCCTTTAGTACGGATGAAAACTTTGCAGTTCCTTATCCAGGTCGCTTTAATCTTGTTCTCCTTTCTGAGGAGCCTTGCTACTTTTCCAATGTCGCTGTTCTTCTTTGTGAGATGTTCATTAACGTACATGCCAGTCCCCTTTAGCTTATACCCCTGGTGGAGCAAATTCACTTTGTCCTTTCTGTTGACAAAGCGGAGAATAATTGCCGATGGATACGTGGATTTAATTTTCCGAGGGAGAGCGTGACAGGCCGCAATCTGTTGGCTGCGAATGTTGGCTTTCCTGGTACCATTCAGTAACTCCTGCCATTTACATTGTTCATTAAATGACTGGACTGGCTTTAACCTGACATGCCGTCTAAATAATGTATTAGCAGTGAGGTCACTTTTGCTTTGTCTGTAACTCTCCAACAGTGGTTCTTATGGAATTTTTTGCCTATCATACATATTACCATAACATTACCCACTTATTACTGATCTGTGTTACCCTATTCACTTCATTCCATTAAGAACTGTCACTTGGTTCTATGCAAGTAGTACTTATTGCTGCACTATCCCGTCTCTGTCGCACTGTACCTTGATTGTTTCCTTTTTTTCTAAGTCACCTTGGATAAAAATGTCAGCTAAATGACTAAATGTAAAAATTGTAATGCGCATGGTCTTACCACGTCAGGATGGGTCCGGTTAGGCAGCCTCAGGGCCTGCCGGTAGTGAACCTCTTCCAGCTCCGTCTCCTGCAGCAGCAGCTGACTGAGTGTCACTCTTATCTCCCTTCCTTTTTCTCGCGCTCGTCTATACTCCACTGACTGAAAAGAAATATAACCAGTGTCCCAGAGGTGTCTCCTCAGTTTACTACTACACTATGTAGTTGTAATCAGTTTAACAATACACTATGTAGTTGTAATCAGTTTAACGCTACACTATGTAGTTGTAATCAGTTTAAAGGGATAGTTCGGATTTTAAGACTCGAAGTTGTATGGGTTCCCTGTCAGCAACGTAGTGCATCAGCACTGACTTACCCCCGACAGCGTCCTGTGAGCCGAGATCCAGCCGGGTTTAGATCGTTTTTGATGCTGAAGAAAGTAGTCCGGCAAGTTTCTGGGGTCACGAAAGTAAAGTGTTTTTCTTCTCAAAACCATATGCGTTCAACAGAGTGATATATTTGCACCACAAAAACGTTGTCCAGGAAAAAATCAAACCTCGTTATCACTTACTTATTTTTCGCGATTCCTATCACTGCGCGCTACTGACAGCTGGACAACGTTTTTGTGGTGCAAATATATCACTCTGTTGAACGCATATGGTTTTGAGAAGAAAAACACTTTACTTTCGTGACCCCAGAAACTTGCTGAAGAAAATAGTCCGGCATCAAAAACGATCAAAAACCGGCTGGATCTCGGCTCACAGGACGCTGTCGGGGGTAAGTCAGTGCTGATGCACTACGTTGCTGACAGGGAACCCATACAACTTCGTGTCTTAAAATCCGAACTATCCCTTTAATACTACACTACGTAGTTGTAATCAGTTTAATACTACACTATGTAGTTGTAATTAGTTTACTGCTATACTACAGTATGTAGTTGTAAACACAAGATTACAAAATGTTCTTATTCACAAGAGTACTTACATCAGACAGAGTTGTTTTGTCATGCTGTTCCTAAAAAAAAAAAAAAAACACACACACTTTTAAATCACATTACAATGTTTAATGTTGCAAATTCCTGCAGGTGATAGATTATTCATGATGAGGAGCCACATGTATCAACAGTGCTTACTCAAAATCATGTTGAGCTCATTTCTATGCATTAAACAGTATTAAAGAAACTAGTCATACTTATCATAGTAACTGGTCATACTTGTCATAGTATCTAATATTTAGGAAAGTTGCAGACCAATTAACAAAGGTGTTGTAATGTTTGGCACAATTTCTATTTGGTCAGCTGGTGGTGCTAGACCAGGTTAGAAGTTTGGGTATGTGAATGTCATATTTATATTAACTAATATTTTGCTAATAAATTCCAAAAACACCAGACAGGCAATTGGGTGTTTAGAAGTCATATACACCTAATTTCATCATCATCAAACGTTTTTTATTCAGGGAAAATTGACTGAGCATCAAGCTCTTTTACAGCAATGCCCTGAGTCACAAAACATAACAACAATAATCAAAATAATAAACAAGAATAAGAAAAAGATACAAAAAGCAAATAATTAAAATAATACATAAACAATTAATAAAGCAATAATAATAATAATAAAAACTGAGAGAAAAGAGGAAAATGTATGTATAAATAATAATAATAATAATAATAATAATAAAATAAAAGGTCTAAATATTAGTCAAAGCAAGAACATTTTACAACAGCCATATCATCAATCATACCTTTGAATTGGTCTAGTGACTATTCAATAATCTAATTTGAATAATTCTTGGAATTTGTTCCATTTATTAGATGCAAACAATGTAAAAGCTAATTTACCAAATTCTGATTTAATTTGAGGAGTTTGAAGAGATATAAAACCCTGTGAACGTGTATTGTGGCAGATTGATTTCATATTCAGAAGAGAAGTTAGGTAAGGAGGTAACTTTCCCAGTAATGCCTTATAAACAAAAAGGAGGCAGTGCCTTTCCCTCCTCTCATAAAGGGAAGTCCATCCTACATTTTCATATAGTGTACAGTGATGAGTTCTAAACCCATCTCCAGTTATAAAACGTAGTGAACTGTGGTAAACTGCATCAAGTAATTTCAGAGTGGAAGGAGCTGCATGCATATACACAATGTCACCATAGTCTAGGACGGACAGTATAGTTGCTTGAATGATGGTCATTCTGTTTTCTAAAGAGAAACAGGACCTGATCCTGTAAAGTGCACCTAATTTAATTTTTACTTTTTTTGTGAGATCAAGCACATGAGTTTTAAATGAAAGTGTATTGTCTAGCCATATGCCAAGATATTTATATTGAGAAACTTGCTCAGTTTTTGTCCCATTTAAGGAACTAATGTTATAGGCATCAAGGTCACACTTTCTAGATCTAGTAAAGATCATACATTTAGTTTTAGCTTCATTTAGAACCAGTTTAAGATCATTCAAAGACTTCTGCACACAATCAAATGCACATTGAAGATATGACACTGCTTGCTCTACAGATGGTGCATAGGCATAAAGGATTGTGTCATCTGCATAGAAATGCACTTTACAATTTTCCATTGAAGCACAGATGTCATTTATATACAATGTAAACAACAGTGGCCCCAAAATTGATCCCTGCGGGACACCATTATTTAGTCTCAGTGGTTCTGAGATAGATCCTGACATGTCTACCCACTGTGTTCTATTAGAGAGATAGTTTTGAAACCATGTAAATGAAACTTCATCTAGACCCAAAGAGGACATTTTCTCAAGAAGTAACCTGTGATTAACAGTGTCAAAAGCCTTTGACAAATCAATAAACAAAGCTGCACAGTGTTTGTTACTGTCAACAACAGAAGCTATATCATTCAATACAGCAGTTGCTGCTGTAATTGTGCTGTGGCCAGCTCTGAAACCAGATCGATAAGGACTTAATACAGAATATGGTGACATAAATGAACGAAGCTGGTCATTTACAAAGGATTCTAACATCTTTGCTAAACATGGGAGCTTGGAGATTGGCCTATAGTTATTCAAATCATTTGTGTCTCCTCCTTTGTGTAAAGGGGTCACTAGGGCTGATTTCCAGACTTCTGGAATAGAACCAGGGCTGAATGTTATTAAAGATGTGAGTCAAAGGTTCAGCAATGACAGTGGCTGCAATCTTTAAGAGATGTGGGTCTAACTGATCTGCACCCAGATAACTTTTCATACACTTGAAATTACACAATCC
The DNA here is from genome assembly GCF_963854185.1 of Sardina pilchardus. Classification (NCBI taxonomy): domain Eukaryota; kingdom Metazoa; phylum Chordata; class Actinopteri; order Clupeiformes; family Clupeidae; genus Sardina; species Sardina pilchardus. The sequence continues at coordinate 1,484,150 of NC_085006.1, forward strand.
ATAGAGAACCTCAGATTGGCTTAATGGACTGAATGAGAAGGAAGGGTTATTAGGCCTACTTGAAAATAAAATCCTCTCTTCTTCAGGACTAGTGACACTGAAATTAACTTTAGTCTCTAGCGCCAAATCCACACTATTTTGTTGATCAAACAGAGTACCACATTTGATAAAGTGGTTATTAAAAGCATTAAAAATCTCCATTTTCTCATTTACCACTTTAGAATCCAACATAATTTGTTGAGGAAGAGTGGTTGAAGAAACACCTTTAAGTGACTTAATCACTTTCCAGAATTTTGCTGGATTGCTACCACAGTCAGATAGATTGTTCAAATAATAGGTAGATTTAGCCCTCTTCACCAAGTAAGTGCATGAATTTCTAAGCTGTCTGACAGTTTGCCAATCTTCAGCATTACCAGAGGATCTTGCTAATGCCCAAGCTTTGTTTCTTTGAGAAATAATCTCACCTAGATCATGACTAAACCAGGGGTTACATCTATTTTTTATTCTCAATCTCTTAAAAGGGGCATGTTTATCTGATGAGGTGTTAAACGTGGTCTGGAAGTATTGCAAAGCAAGTTCAGCATCTGGAACAAGATTTAAGATTTGTTTAGCTGACGCGCCGTACGTGCTGTTAACTGGGACAGGGTAGCTAGCCAAACTAGCCTATCGCGAAAACTAGGCTGTCTTTAGTTGACTTGTATAATTTGATTAATCTGATTGTGATATCCAACAGAGGTGAAGAAAAAAACATTCCTCCTCTTGTCAATTGGTGGTGTTATGCCAGGGATGTTAATAGGACATATGAACATCATTATCATGACCTCAAATATTTTGTAAAATTTCAGATCAAGCAGTCAAAGCATACAATATTTCTGGCACCTTTCCTGATTGGCCACAATCGCGCTTATTTATGATTATTTTGTTCAATATTGAGATCACAATAATTAAACATGATAACACAGTGATTTTGGAACGGTCATCCATATTCAAAATGTTCAAATTGAATTTTAAATATAGCTGCAAGCAGCAATGAAGGGACCAAGCAGTAGGCCGGAGTAACCACGGCAACTCGACGCTGTTAGCTCAATGGCGCAATGAGACATAAGGCCGTAAGCAGTCAGAGCAAGTTTCATGCCTAACACGTCAAAAGCTACAAGCCAACTTGCAATTTTGCTAATTGCAGATATCCTAAAGGTCAAATGTCACCAAATTTCTTGGGCGTCCTCACGATCAGTTCACGAGTCCATATTCTAAGTTTGGTTTTGATATATTCAAAGTTTGCTGAGATATGAGCTCACTTCCTGTTTGGCGGCTTTGCACACCAGAGGTCAAAGGTCACCAAATTTCTTGATCATCCTCCCAATTGAGTCACGAGTCCATATACCAAGTTTGGTTTTGATAGATGCAAAGGCTGCTGAGATACAAGCTCACTTCCTGTTTGGCGTTTTCGCCACCAGTTTCGATTGGCTGCGACGGGCAGACGCTTCCGTCAATTGTTACAGAAATCAATACGCTAACAAGGCATGGTCTGAAGATGGTCTGTGCCAATTTTGGTGACGATTGGTTCAAATTTGTGACCTAGGGAAACGTATTAGTGTTTTTGATTAAATCCAAGATGGCGGCCGAATCAATTACGATGATGTCATATGTCGCCATCTGTCGACATAGGGATCTCCCACAGTATTACCCGACACCACTAGTACATTGTAATTCTAAGCACAACAGCAGCTACAGGCCAAAAGGCTTGTTTCTTAATTACAGCGCCCCCTAGGGGTCAAAGGTCACCAAATTTCTTGAGGGTCCTCCTGATGGGGTTATAAGTTTATGTATAAAGTTTGGTTTTGATGCGTGCAAGGGTTAATGAAATATGAGCCCACTTCCTGTTTTTCGATTTCGATTTCAATTTCGATTCGCTGTTTTGAGCGAACGGTAATATTTCCGAAGACAAAAAGCAATGCGTTGGTAAGGCATCATCTGAGGATGCTCCGTGTCAAGTTTGGTGTCGGTCGGACAAAATTTGTGAGAGTAGTAGGCTTTCAAGTGTTTTTGATGAAATCCAAAATGGCGGGAAATCCATCATGGCGGGAAATGACGTCATAGGGTGCGTTGAACTCGGGCAGGTCCAAGGAATCTAACGATACTTGATTTTTGAAAATCGGACCAACGAGTCAAAAGTTACGTGCCTGAACGCACATCCAACTTTGACCTGTTGGTGGCGCTAGAGCGTATGAGGTGCCAACATGAAACTTGGTCACATGAATCAATGGACTGTCCCCAATCAGTGTGCCAAATTTCACAACTTTTCACCAGTCGGTTCTATGGGCTGCCATTGACTCCCATGACAGAGGAATAATAATAAGAAAACTAACAAACACAATAGGTGCCTTCGCAGCTTCGCTGCTTGGCCCCTAAATATAATCCAACAGGAAAAAATGAATGTAAAAAGATAGTGTACAAAACATAAATTCCAATTTCATCTCTGTTTAGATCTTAATGAATAAAGAATAATGAATGGGCTAGCTAAGTGCCATCAAAGTAGCGCCGCGCACCAGAGCCAGTGAGTGCACGCATTGAAACGTGAGAGGTATGCATCAACTCGTCTTAGATAAGGGAATAACATAGTTTAATATGAAAAAACGGTGAAGTGTTCCTTTAACCCTATGAGCCCTAAGCTGTTTTAAGGGCATTTTCACTACCTCTAGTTAGAAGCATTTATCCTGGTCATTGTAAGTGCCATTCACACATGCTACATATCGTTTTTTTCAGCACAGTCTAGGCTACCCAGATCTGCCACAATATCATGTATAAATACTTGCATTGATTTGATTTAGATTTTTAAATAATACAAATTTGAAAAGCATACTACACAAATTCTTACATTTTGACGTGCATCTCACCACAGCAAGCTGACAGCTCGACATGACTTGCATGGTTGTGTAGGCCTGACTGTCCTAAAAATGGAGGTATACTGTGGGGCTGAGCAATTTACTGAAATATGTGGTGTGTGCCTTCCAGAAATAAATGGCAATTTTTATTTAGTGCTGAGAAATGACTTTTTGACACTTTTTGCACTCCATATTTGTGACACTAGCTGATCTGACCTGACTTGTTTGTGTGTTAGCACACATGACGTGCACCAGGGTGGGAATTATACCAAGGCCATGCGGCCATGGCCGCCGTTGCCCTACACTTTGGCCTTGATGCCCCGTGAAAAAAAACCCATGAAAACCCATGGCCTTTATGCCCCCTAGGGTTGCCAACCATTCAGTATAATACGGAATCGTCCAGTATTTGACACATAAAAGTCTTGTTCCATATTGAACTGATACGGAACGCTCTTTGCTCTTTGAGTGAAATTAGGTCCGTGCATCACCTGATAATTTGCTGCGCAATTGATCACACAATCGCGGACCGACAGAAAAAGAAAGCAAACGTTACTGCAATCAGGAGGAAATGCTAGCTAATTCGATGTGATTAAACATAGAGCCATACGATTAAGTGGTGGTATGAGCTTTCATTGAATGCATGTGTGCGTGCGTTTGCGTGACAGAAACTGAAACTACATGATAACGTTAGTGTCAAAGCTCTGCTTCAACCTGTCGGAAGGCTATTTAATTATTTAACAACATTTAATAGAGCAACGTGGATTCCCGCAACTTCCATACAAACAGGGCAAACATTGTTTAGCATTGACTATTGTTTACCGGTAGTCAAATTTGAATATAACATGGTCAGTGAATATAACACGGTCAGAAGATTGTAGCCTTATAGCTCTTTTCGACTGGCAAACTAGTCCGACTCTACTCGGTGCGGTACAGCGCGGCTCTACTCGGCACGGCACAGTACCAGTACTATTTGCCTTTCCACCTAAACCGTGACCTGGAAGTGGGTGGAGTCGGCGGGGTTCCCACTGACGTGACGTCGGCTTCAGGCCACTAGAAGTTGTCACACAGCAGTCAGTAAAAAGTGAACACAACTGTGGAAACGTTCATCTGAATAAGCAGTAACAGCATACAAACACAATTGTGATTACAATGTTACTGTCTAAAATCATCCATGATACCAATTAATCATTATATAGGACACGGAATGAATAATTGAATTAGTCTGTGAACGAGCTGGCTAGAACTAGCTCGCGAACGCTAGCTTAAAAAGCTAACAAGTGAATGGCATACTATATATGGCAATACAGCAATTTGCTACCAGGTCAGGGACTTCGCTTAAACTGAATACACTGTTGCAAGTTCACTTCAGTATAAACTACCCACTCTAACTAACGTCACTATAATGTTATTCAGGTAATTGTCACTTCAGAGACATTACACTTCTCCGTTTAAAATGTTACCTTGGCTAGGAGGCTAGCTAGCTTGCTAGTAACCAGACAGTAACTGGCAGCAGCATTGTCTGATATTAAGTTATTTTCTTAACAAATCCATGCACTGACAATTACACTAGGCGACCATGTCGTTTTTGCCGCTCTATTCCAATATTTACGGTAAATGCACTCATTGACAACCACCAAGCCATCCGCGTGCTGTGTGTCGTTGATACAAGTACCGTAAATCTTGTAATAGCGGCGACCTTACAAAGCGTTCGTGAGTGTTGAGCCGACGGTTAACTTCAGAGGCAGATTTCTCCGTTTTTCTATTGGCATGACAGGATGAACTCAACTCCTTTGAATGTTTATATTCCAGATTTACGCCATCTGCACGGCCGTTTACCATAGACAAACGTTGGTATTGTGTTTTCTTACATTCATGCATTCAAATGAAATTTCATTATAAACCATATCATTTTATTTCTCCATTTGCCTACCAGAGTGTAGCCGTTTTCAGACAGTGGTGTATTTTCGCAATGTTCACAGACTTTTGCTTTCAGCAAATACCCTATGCGTCATGTCTGAATGTCCGCTATCGTTAGAAATGCGGCAGGTAATTATCGCAGAATGTGCAGAAACCTGTCTGAAAACGGCTTATGATGCTTGCACGAGGGAAACATCCCAAAACAATAGCACCCATATTTGCTGTTGTTTTCAGAAGTATCTCTCATGCAAACATGCAAAAGAATGAACTATTGTAATTATATAGCCTATCTTACATTAGAAGCCTAAAGCAGACCCCTGATGTGCATAGTACACCCTGAAATGTAAAACCATCAAATTTTACTCAGTGGCCTTTGTGCCCTTTCATGTGGCCTTGGTGCCCCTAAAAAAAAAGGTGAAGGCAAAAATTACGAAATTCCCACCCTGACGTGCACAGATGGTGATTCTCTATAATATTTTTTTACTGCATTGCAATGAACGAAGTAAACGCAAAAAGGTAAGGTAAGGTACTTTTATTTGTATAGCGCATTTAATGTGCACAGAGTGCAACCCAAAGCGAGAGATATTCAAAAAAAACAGTATGAGACAGAGAGTTGCTGCCAGGTGGCTTTGAACACCTGGCATAAGATTCTAATTGCTTAACGACTTTATTGTGATGTCATAATCACAATGTTAAAGGTAGGGTATGGAATTAGCTTTTTTGGCCATTTTTGCAAAATCACTTGAAATCCTAAAACTCCAGCCAATAGTAATCTAAACCCCATACCATCATTTCACAGCTCATTCGTCAATCTTACGGTCTTCCCCCTGCCCCTGCCCCTGCCCCTGCCCCTGCCCCTGCCCCTGCCCCTGCCCCTGCCCCTGCCCCTGCCCCTGCCCCTGCCCCTGCCCCTGCCCCTGCCCCTGCCCCTGCCCCTGCCCCTGCCCCCCGCGCGCGCGCGCGCGCGCGCGACCCTTTCGTGCACAAGCTGTTGACCGCGAGTCAGTGCTGAAACGAAAGTTGTATGTGTCACTTATTTCTATACAAACTAAGGCAGCGGATACCTACGGACACTCAATCACCCAGGCAATAAATAAGCTATGTAGCAAAAATTACATTTTACCGTGACTCGAAGAGTGTTGTAAACATGAAACCGAAACTTAACCGCTTGGAGCTACAGTGGAATAGGCGCTTGGAGCTACAGTGGAATAGGCGAACTAACTGGCCAGCATTAAACTCGGATATTTCAGAAGATAAACGCCCTGGTAAGAACCAAACCAGATTCTGTTCAAATATACACACCTATGGCTACTGAAAAATGTAAGGTATATCAAATGTTATTTTGGTGTATTAAAATGCATCGTTGTTTTAGAATTTCCGAACGAAAGGGCTGGTAGACTAATAATAATATAAGGTGCTTTTACCATAATGTATGCTATAAAATCATCTACCTTGTCTGATTTGTGGAACTATTAAACCTTTGGAGGGGAATAAAGAATGTAATTGGGTAAGTTGATGTGAGCGATTGTATGGAAACTAGTGCTCATAGTGCTGTAGACGCAGGCTGGTGCTTCATTAGCCATGAGCATCTGAATTTTCGTTCGAGGGCGGGACTTGAGGTTGTATATGTTCACAATCTGCTGGCCGTTTTGCGAATTCCGTACCCAACCTTTAAGTCTATGGGGAAATTTGTAATAGTTTTTATCTAATAGTTCAAAAGTATAAAAGTTACAAAGTTGAAAAATACATAGCTGAAGTCACCTAAGTAAGACCTACGCAGCACAGTTTGAATGAAGTTTCGGTTGAAGCTGAATTAGAAGCACAAAAAGCTTGTGGGGGATCTCGCCCGGGGAGTAATTCAGTCTAGAACCGCCACTGGGCCTATGTGAAGTGTTCGTTTCAAGCCATATTTGTCCTTAAACGTCAATTTAGACACTTACGTTGACTGCCATTGACGTCTATAGATACATTTTTCAATGGGGAGGGCTCATGGGTGGGCTTGGGAACGATCTGGCAGAGTTTCAGGCTTGCAATTATAGACGTCAATGGCAGTCAACGTAAGTGTCTAAATTGACGTTTAAAGACGTCAATGGCAGTTAATGAGTTAAGGAGCTTGACATTTCATTAATACTTTATGTCCTTTAAGTAAATCTTTATTCTAATATTTTGAGATTGATTTTTGCTTTTCATGAGCTGCAATCCGTAATCATCAAAATTAAAACAAATATGGCTTGAAACGAACACTTCACATAGGCCCTAATGTAATGAATCTAGAATATATGAAAGATTCACTTTTTGGCAAATTACAGAAACATTTCGTTTTATTAATTTATTTTTTTCACAATATCCAGTAATATAGTTTGTTTTTTCTTTGTGTAACCTGCGTTGTGAACCTAAAAGATGGCCCATTTTAAAAAGGCTTAAACTAGAGGTACAAGAATTAAACTTAAATTGTATTTGACTTCTATCTTCCATCTCCTTTGATTGATTTGACCATGTTTTGAGGATTACTATCTCGATTTTGTCCATCTGTACTCTATTCACATATAGACACACAAACATCTGCATGATCTGACCACAAGCGTCTTGACAGCAGCGCTTATACTTCTCTTCTGTTCCTCCAGCGATGCAATTCTTTTACGAACCTCCTGCAGTCCTCGCCACACTGCCACCTGCACAACAGAAACACAACACAATCAATGATAAGACACTGAAAAATTTGATGCTGCAGCATTCTTGAATTTCCCCTTGGGGATCAATAAAGTATCTATCTATCTATCTATCTATCTATCTATCTATCTATCTATCTATCTATCTATCTATCTATCTATCTAGTCTTTAAGGAGTCTCTTTTAGTCATGGCAAAGTAGGTGACATCTGCAGCCTATACTATTATTTTTTATCTTGTTTCTTACAAATGTATATCGGTTAGGGATGTCACATGAAACAGTGCTGCTCAAACACGAAAATATGACTTCGATATGAGTAGGTTATCGTTTGAGTTCCTGATGATATCTAGGGCACGCTGGGAACAAATTTAAAGGAATCTAGTTGCAGTGTAGTAATCGGTGACCCAGCAAGATCCGTGACGATGGTCCAGAAGTGTCCTGATTTGACACAGAATCACCCCTAGGAAACATCACCTCCCCCCGTCTAGCACTCAGCACTGGTCCACAGAGTTGTGTGTTAAGCCCCCTGTTAGAGGTCTGCGCTGGGCTATTCAGTCCCAATCCCGCTCGCTCCTGCAGCATGCTGTCCCGCTCCTGCTCGCTCCCACAATAATCTGCCATTTTTTGTCCCGCTCCCGCCCGCATCTGTACCATAAGGTCCCGCTTCCGCCCGAAAGATATGCAGTAGAGGTCTGCGCGGGACATTTTGCTACAGCAATGTTCAGTCCCGCTCCTGCAAATCATCTATGTGTAGACGTCCTCCCGCCCGCATCTGTGATATTATGTCCTACTCCTGCCCGCGAATGCAGCAGGCAGGCATTTTGTAGTAATTGTAGCCTACCTTTCTTTACAGAAGTACTTACATCTGAAGCACTAGGCCTACGGTAACACTTTATATTATGTGTGTTTACATCTTTTTATTTTCAATCAATCGCTGAAGGGTTAATTTATACATTTGTATTAAAAGTTTCAATGGATCTCATGAATAGGTTTTTTTAGTGCTCTATATCCCCATCACACCTTCTTCCTCCTCACGCACACGCTCACTCACACCATGCATGGGCATGTAGTTACCTACATGCCCATGCATGCACACACACACACCTGCGTCCACACACACACCTGTAGCAATATCACAAATACACACAAAAGGAAAAATAAAAAGAAACCACAGTAAATAACAAAAAATAAATAATAAAAAATAGTAAAAAAACAAAACAAAAAAAAAATTAAACAACCAGTATATTAACAGATCACAGAGATGAGGTTAAACTTCAGTCCATTATGTACGCCTTGGAGTGTCTAGATTGGAAGTTGTTCATGTCCCATGCTTTTCCAAATGGAAAAGAAGTGGATTCCAAAGGTCATGGAATAGTTCACCCATATTGTGGTTTTCAAGTGTTATCTTCTCCAGGGGAAGAAATTGAAAGATCTGTTCTGTGAACATATTAAATGTTGGTGCAAGTTCATTTTTCCACCAGAGAAGAATACATTTCTTTGCAAAGTGTGTGATGGAAATCAACAGTCTGCATTTCTTTTGGTCCAAGTGGCGACTGCTTATGTCGTTAAGTAGATAGACGCATGGGGACATCTCAAAATCTAATTCCAGTACAGCTTTTGTAAATGAGTGAATCATCTTCCAGAAATTGTTCAATTTATCGCAGTTCCAGAACATGTGTAGAAATGTACCTTCCTTGATTTTGCATCTTGGACAGTTTGGTGAGTTTTCTTTAGAAATGTTATGCATTTTCCTAGGAGTGAGATAGAGTTTATGAATAAATTTGAAGTTTGTTTCTTTAATCTTATTGCTTGTAAATGGGAAGAAAATTCGTTCACATATATTTTGCCAGCTATTTTCATCAAGTTTCGTAGATAAGTCAGTTTCCCAGATCTTCAAAAGGGCTGGGAAAACAGTTTGGCATCTCTGATTCAAAATGTTATATAATTTACTAATTTGGCCTTTGATAGTATATGGTGTGATTAGATTCTCTTCCAGTTCAGTCAATTCGAAATGTAACTTGTCTTCTTTAATTAGTGATTTTACAATGCTCTGGATCTGCATATATTTGAGAAAATCTGAATTAGGTAGATTAAATTCTCCACTTAGTTCTTGGAATGTTTTAAGTTTCCAGTTTTTATTAAACATATCTTTAAAGGGATATTCCGCCATTTGTGGAAATACGCTCATTTTCCACCTTCCCTCGAGCAAAACAATCGATATTTACCTTGTTCCCGTTCATCCAGCCATTCTGTGAGTCTGGCGATACAACTTTTAGCTTCAGCCTAGCATAGATCATTGAATCGGATTAGACCATTAGCTTCTCGCCTGCTAGCTTCATGTTTAAAAGTGACTAATATTTCTGGTAATTTTCCCATTTAAAACGTGTGTCCTCTCAAGTTAGAAAGTGCAATAAGACCAACTGAAAATGAACCCTGCCGTTTTTCTAGGCTGATTTGACATGGAACTACATTCTCATCTGGCGTAATAATCAAGGCAACTTGCAGCTACTGGCACTACTACTGCTTGATGTCTATGAGGACTATTTTCAGATGCTGCGTACGATATCACTGCACCTATGGTACGTTTGCAAGTTGCCTTGATTATTACGCCAGATGAGAGTGTAGTTCCATGTCAAATCAGCCTAGAAAAACGCCAGGTTTCATTTTCAGTTGGTCTTATTGCACTTTCTAACTTGAGAGGAGACACGTTTTAAATGGGAAAATTATCAGAAATCGTAGTCACTTTTAAACATGAAGCTAGCAGGCGAGAAGCTAATGGTCTAATCCGATTCAGTGATCTATGCTAGGCTGAAGCTAAAAGTTGTATCGCCAAACTCACAGAATGGCTGGATGAACGGGAACAAGGTAAATATCGATTGTTTTGCTCGAGGGGAGGTGGAAAATGAGCGTATTTCCAAAAATGGCGGAATATCCCTTTAAGTTGAGATATCCCCAAGTGTCTCCATTGGTCTGTTAAATGCAAATATTGTTTTAAATCAGGGTTTTGATGAATAGATGAGTATACAGAAATGCATTTAGTAGTGCCCACTTTTAATGCTCTGGATCTGCATATATTTGAGAAAATCTGAATTAGGTAGATTAAATTCTCCACTTAGTTCTTGGAATGTTTTAAGTTTCCAGTTTTTATTAAACATATCTTTAAGTTGAGATATCCCCAAGTGTCTCCATTGGTCTGTTAAATGCAAATATTGTTTTAAATCAGGGTTTTGATGAATAGATGAGTATACAGAAATGCATTTAGTAGTGCCCACTTTTCTCAAACAGTCTCGCCAAACAGACAGTGTATTCACAACAGTAAAATATTGCCCCATGTTTTTTATCTTTTTAAAATGTTTGATAAATATAAGAGAGTCTAGAGGTATCGGGTCAACATATCCTGCTTCTATTTGTACCCAATGGGAGTCTGGTCTTCCCAGTGACCATGATAGTATGTTTCTCAGTTGGGCTGACCAATAGTAGTGTTGGAAATTGGGAATACCTAGACCACCCTTGGGCTCAGGTTTCATTAGAGTCAGTAGTTTGATCCTTGGTTTCTTATTGGACCATATAAATTTTGAAATATGACTGTTCAACTTAGGTACATTTTGAAAGAGAAAGTTCAGTCTCGGAAGAATATTCATTCTGATGACGTTTATCCTCCCTAAAAGAGATAGAGGTAGTTTGGCCCATCTGCATAGATCGTTGTTGATGTCATTAGTAAGGGGAGTGTAGTTTTTTTTAAATAAATCAGCTAGTTGTGGTGTGAAATGTACTCCTAAATATTTGAAACCATCTGGTGACCATTTAAATGGGTATAATTTTTGCATTTCTTCTGTTGGGTTCATATGTAAAAGACATGCATTAGATTTATTGTAATTTATCTTATATCCCGAGAATTTCCCAAATTGTTCAATTATGTTATATAGGTGTGGTAAAGAATGTTCTGGTTGCTCAATATATAAGACTGTCATCAGCATATAAAGATAATGTATGATTGTCTTCACTAATGTGTACTCCTTTTATGTTGATGTTATCTCGTACAGATGTTGCTAATGTCTCAATCACTATCGCAAACAGTGAGGTTGACAGCGGACACCCTTGTCTCGTACCTCTCCTCAAGTTGAACGGGACGGATGTCAAACCGTTAGTAATAACTGCTGCTCTCGGAGCTTGGTAGATTGTTTTGATCCACTCAATAAAGTTATCTCCCATGTTTAACTTATACAATACACTGAAGAGGAAGTTCCACTCGACTCTATCGAAGGCCTTCTCTGCATCCAAGGATAGAAGCAGAGAAGGCCTTTGGTTCACATTCAAGTAATTAGTTATATTCAACAACCTTCTAATATTGTCGGTGGAGTATCTTCCTTTAATAAATCCTGCTTGGTCTGGGTTGATAACTTTAGGCATGATGGTTTCAAGTCTTTTCGCTAATGCTTTAGTAATAATCTTGTAGTCATGATCTAAAAGACTTATGGGTCTATAAGATGAACAGTCCAAGGGGTCTTTGCCACATTTATGTATTACAGTGATATTTGCCAAGCTCATTGTTTGGGGGAGTGTTTTGTTGCAATCAAAATTATTAATCATCTTCATAAAAATAGGCTTGAGCTCATTCCAAAATTCTTTATATAGTTGTGCTGAAATGCCATCTGGTCCTGGACTTTTATTTGTAGGAATGGAGTTAATAACTGCTAGCATTTCCTGTTCTGTAAAGGGGGCATTGAGATCCTGCTGATCTGATTCGGATAGCTGTGGCATTTTAATGTTATCTAAATACTGATCTAATTCATCCTGTGTGTAATGACTTTGAGATTTGTATAATTCGTTGTAATATTCTTGGAATGACTGATTAATTTCTTTTGGGCAATATGTGATATTTCCCTGGGCTCGGATTGCTTTGATAGTCCTTTCTGCTTGTTCTTTCTTTAATTGATGAGCTAATAGTTTGCTAGGTTTATTACCAAATTCATAGTTTTTTTTGTCTAACATAGTCAATTTTTTGCATGATTTCATTTGTGGTCTTAAGATTTAATTTAGCTCTGGCAGTGACTAACTGTTTCCAGTTCTCTTCTGTTGTTGCGGTTTTGTGGAGTATTTCACATCTTTCAACTTCTTTTTCTAACTCTTTTGTTTGTGCGATATCTTCTCTTTTCTTAAATGAGGTATAGGATATAATATTCCCTCTTAAAGTCGCTTTGGCGGCTTCCCAGATTATATTTGGGTCCATGTTAGGGTGGTTGTTTTCATCTATATAATTTTTAATCCACTGTTTCATTTTTGATTTGAATATATCGTCTCCAAGCAGGGAGTTGTTGAATCTCCATTGTTTGAAAATAGGTTTCTCTTTATTTAACTGAACAGTCAAGTCAATTTTGGCGTGGTCTGACAGAGTGATTGGGTTGATACCACACTTTTTTACCATATGCATATGTTTGGAATAAATGAAAAAATAGTCGATTCTAGAATATGAGGCATTAGCATTTGAAAAGTAAGTGTAATCTTTAGCCTTGGGGTTCAATTCTCGCCACACGTCGACTAGGCCACTTTCTAAACATAAACCTTGGAGTACTCTTATGGTCTTTGGTTTGTTACTCTTAGTCTGTATAGATTTGTCTAATTTCTGATTTAATGCACAGTTAAGGTCTCCACCTATCACCCCAAAACCATCACAATTTTCATTAAACAGCAAGACCATATCTGACATAAATGTAGGCTCATCAGTGTTAGGGGCGTATACATTTAGAAAAGTAGTAGGTGTTCCATTAATAAAACCTGATATCAAAACATACCTGCCGTTTGAATCAATGATTTTTTTTCTCAATGGTGTGTTTTTGTTAATTAGAATTGCAGTTCCCCTACTGTGACTTTTGTATGAAGAGGCGTACACTTGACCAACCCAATCAGTCTTAGATGTTGAATCTCTGACAAGAAAGTTTCTTGTAAGAAAGCTACCTGTACCTTACTTTTTTTTAGAGCTGATAATTTTTTCGCTCTTATAATGGGGTTTCCTAGGCCTTTGACATTCCACGAGTTTATGATCAAGTCTGCCATAATGGTTGAAACATCTTGGTATTATCTGTAAATATCTCTAAATGATCAAAATATACTGTCACTGATTTTAGAAAGGAAAATAAAATAAAAAAAGACGAAAAAATACATATAACATACAGTTTCCCACCCTTGTTGTGGCTCCCAAACCCACAACATCGTGAATTCACTTTTGGTAGGCCAGAGGAAGAAAACAAAAGAAAGAACATGAAGGATGTTAGAATCTTCATGGTGTGTTGTGGTGCTTGGAGTTCCAACCCTCAAAATGTTTGTTACTTTTCCCTCCCCACTGTTCGTCGTGAAGTAGTCCTTATCCCTGGATATACCGTCGCAGCATAGGCTACGGGAGAATAAACTCCCATGGCGTCGCTCGCTGGGGGAACTCGGCACTGTCAGTTTAATTAGTAGGCCTAGGGCCTACAGCATAGACTGCTAATGTCAACAAACAGGAATTTATGGTGGACCTAGCTTAGCAATCAAGTCAGTTTCAACTTTACTTCACGATTTCCATGAGGAGGGATTAATAAAGTCATACCTCCGCTCTTAGTTGTAAAATGTGAAAAAGAGGTCTCTACTACCGTTCAAGTGTCATTGATGGATACATGATTTTGCCGGTTTCAAATCGTTGTAGGCCTAGCTTGATGGAAGTTTGAGGATCCATTTCGGCCGCACGTTCCACACGAGAACAGCGCTATTCCCGTAATCACAAGCCCGAAATGCCCCTCCAGACGTATCCACTACCTCCGAGGAGATATCCGGGGTCAGTGTAGAACGCTCCGATGTTAGGCTACTGGCAGAAAGGTCCTCGAAGTAGGCCATACTTTTCTCGATGAGTGTGGTCACCTGGTCAAGGGTGAGTTTATTTCCGACTTCTTACATTGCGATTTTCTCTTCCACTTGTAACGTTTGTAAGCTGTGATGTCAACTGCTCAACTCGAACCGTAGTAGATGAGCTTTGCGGTTTGGTATTGTGGTAGGCTAGGCCTGGATGGACCGTGTGTCTTGATCTGGTGATCCAGTGATTGTCGATTTGTTTGGTCACGTTCAGGCATCGTCGTCGGTCCAGTGGCTCGGTCAGCACAACAATCAAACGTGTTTTGCAGCTTCAACTCTAACTCGAAGTCCATAAGTTCATTCCTTCTGTTTGTATAATTTATCGAGCGGAGGTAATAAAATAAATAAAAATTAAACGAGGGTGAGCGGAGCTCTTAGTTCAAGCAGCCATCTTGTTTCCCGTCGGCCCTTTCATCGTAACACTTTATATTAAGACACACATATTCACCATTAATTAGCGGCTTACTATCATGTGTATCCGTAGCATACTAACCATTTGTTAGTCATTATAAGTCACAAATTAATACCTTATTCTGCAAGACCTTATTCTACCCTTACTAGACAAGAATTTCCCATGTAAGCTCCTAATTACCCCTTATTCATAGTTATTAAATAGGTTGTTGCCTATGAATCATGACTTAAATACACATGGCTCAGTATGGGGCTTGTAAGGTGGTAGTACCACAAGAACAGTTATTCACCCCTAATAATACTTATCAAAGATGGTCAATTCAAACTGAACTAGACACTAAACCACAAGTGCATATAATTAAAGGAACACTTCACCATTTTTTCATATTAAACTATGTTATTCCCTTAATTAAGACGAGTTGATACATACCTCTCACGTTTCAATGTGTTGAAGCCATTTCTACTATTTTATTATTATGTAATTATTATGTAATAATATTTTTTTATTTTATTTGTAATTGATAAGAAAACCTGTGTTGAATGTAAACAGTTAATCAGTGAGCCAGAATAGTCTAATTTGATTGGCTGTTAGATTAGTATAAAAGTATAGAACCCCCGCGAAACAGTTAGAAGCTGCTGGACTTTAGAGCAACACAGTCTTTTGACCTACACGAGCCTACTCAGTGAATTTAAGAAAAGTGAATATTCTAAGTTTATGCTGGTATGATTTGAAATATACAAGTAAACAGACCAACAAAGAATTTTGGATTCAAGACTTTTATTTTCTGACGTTTTGTGTTGAGTACAAAAGAACTTTGAAGTCCTAAGCTAGTGAGTCAGCTTGCTGCACTTACATTTAAGTCAAAAGACTGGGCTACTAGTTAAACGACGGCTCGACATAGCCAAATTATCGAGCAAATTGAGGAGATTGCTCGACGAAGCGGAAAGACGAGCCGTGTGAGAAGATTGCCAACTGAGGAAGCTAACGACTGGGGAGGTCGGCGAGCCATTCGACTGGGCTAAGCTGAACAGGGTGCTTGCTCTTTTGTCAACTAAAAATTCCAGACTTTTTCCAACCTTCTTCCAAACGTATAATTTTTTCTTCAAGACCTCGACATTTTGTAGTTTTGAGAGTCAGGCTACCAACACGCAAGGATTTTACTCTCTAATAGTAGTATAATGAGATGCAATGCAGATTGCAACCATACCGAGACCCCCATGGCAGGACCATCTCCCTCCCAAATGCCCTCTCAGATGCCCATGACAGGATTGACCTACCACCAGATGCCCAGTGATCGATCCCCCCACCTCAATTGGCACTGCCATTAATGACTATTGCTATGGCCCATCCCAACCCATGCCTTAAACTAGGGGTGGATCGGTACAAAAATGTCACGGTCCGGTACGTACCTTGGTTTTGGACCCTACGGTTCGGTACATTTTCGGTACAGTGCAGGAAAAAAAACATGATCAAAAGGCAGCTTTTTATCCTCAAATGCAGCTTTTTATTATTTAAATTCCCAAATGTGGCAAAGTGGATGGTTTGCTATATTTTGACACATGTCGACTACGCCACCTGAGGCCCTTCCCCTCAGAATATGAATGATTTGAAACTGAATTAAGGTATTACAAACTACCAGGCAACACAGGTTCGGGGTCACAGAAAACCAGAGAGGCATGTGTTCCAAAAATAAACTCTTATTTATTGACATTAAAAACATGAGTGAGTTCTCTCCAGTGTGGGTTCGCTCAAGTCAGTATTACTCTCCAGTGTGGGTTCGCTAACAGCAGTAGTACTCTCCAGTGTGGATTCGCTAACAGCAGTAGTACTCTCCAGAGTGAGTTCGCTAAAGTCAGTAGAGGTGGCTATTCAGGGAATGAGACACTCGTGAATAAAATAGCACTCCAATGCACAGCACTCCGTTGTCACAGCAAACAGTGAAATCATCACAATCACTCACGCAGGCTTATGGTGACAAATCATGACACGCAGTGCAACAAGCTAAGGAATTAGCCTCCATAACCGAACTGAATTCGTAGTCACTCGTGAGCAAACAGCAGTACACCTGTCGTCACTTCAGTTAATCAATGAGGGCTGACTTCGTGGTGGCTAAACACAGCCGACTCACAAACGGAATGAAAATTGATATCTGGGTGGTGTCGCTTGATATGTGCTAGCATGTTTGAAGTGTTCCCACTCAAGTAGCCTAATTGAAACCTGTCGAACAACGACGGCAGACGGTCCTTGTTTTGTCAACCACCCGCTCTCCATCGCTATTATATATCACGGGGAACCCGAAGTTATCCCACACTATTGACTTCAATGATGATGGTGGGTCTTCTAACTCTTCGCCACTCGCCATGATTAGCACTCTATCGCAACATCAAACGAACAATGTTAGGCTACCTTCCCACAGAGTACAGTTTGTATTAAGAGGTGGAGATTGCTACCGAGACCAGAGATTGTTTGCCTAGACCAATCAATAGCCATGTTTACACGCACGGACCAATCAGAGCTTACAGGTGGCAGTAGTTAAATAGGTCCTGAAGGAAACTCTTGCGAGCAATATTAAACTTCTGTACCGAAGTATTCTGCGTGGCAATGCGCGTGCCGAACCGTGACCCCCGTACCGAAATCGGTTCAATACGAATACATGTACCGACCCGGGCCTACCTTAAACACTACCTCCCCCTCCCCCCACTCTGTTTGCTCTGCCACAATTGACCCTTATGCTCCCCCATGACCTACCCCACCCCTTGATTCAACACTAACTCTGGACCCATTACTTTGCTAAGGGAGTCTATTTTGGTACTACTATGTTGTTGATCTACCTTATCTGCTTTAACAATGGGATTCTCTTCTCTGATTGGTTGAAGGGGTGGCCATTAATTCCGTATAACCTGCATGGTTCCTAATTTTTTTTAATCACCGTTCTATACCAATGCGCTTATGACTGGTATCCATAACAATGATAGTATCAGTTGAAACTGGAATGAACTAATTCAGGCTGTTTACTTCCTCCTTAACGGTAGCTATAATGGGTTATTTTCTGCATTTCAAAGAAAGTAGGGAATAAGAAATGATAACCTAACTAGACACTGCAGATAAGAGGGATAACAACCTCCGAAGTGACCAGTTCTACGGAAATAGTGTCTCGGCAGAAGAACCCAGCAAAGTGCACCTCCACCTCGCCATTATTTCCGCCGATCACTTACATAATGTTATAGTCTATTATTTTGGAACTAATCACCATTGTGTATTTTGGACCATCATGTTGCATATCACATTGCCTTTGTGAAAATTATGGACATCCTATAGCCTACCCTAGCTACTGATTTGACATTTACTGCATGACCTCAGGCAGTTGGGTCAGCCCCTTGAGTTGTGGAACTGCCCAAGGTTTCTTCCTATCACTAACCAACTCACAAAAGGAAGTTTTTCCTTGCCCCTCCTCAAAATCCTTGAGAGACTGATATCTAGAGATCATCCTAGATGAGGTTTGAAATGAAAAACATTGCAAAAATCCTTGTAATGTTTTAGAAAACACTGCCATGAAATTATGGATTTTGATTGCAAATGAAAAAAATAATGCAAAAGTCGCAAAATTATGGAGGGTGTATCAGTCATGTTCAGTCTGAGTGCTTGCATCAGTTCTTCATAGTGCTGGACGGTATACCGGTTCACACCGAATACCGGTGTATATTTTCGTTATGATATGAATTTTTAATATACCGCCATACCGGTGTATTTGATTACACTGTGGGTGGAATGCTGCGTCGCACGACATTGTTTCAGACGGGACCCTTTTCAATGTTGCACCTCTAAACACGCGTGGAAAAAGTAAACAGTGGAGCCTGTGGCACAAGACACCTCACATTTTTCCCTTTAAGTATGACGCTCAAGGCTTAATTTTTTCCTTTGATAAGGGATTTATTTACGGGTGTTACACAGAATACCTTAAATTGTTCCCCTAGTTAAAGAAAAGAGTTATAGGACTTAATAGCCTACATTGGAAGGGATTTTCCAGTAAGCTAAAAAAGATTGTTCAACAGCTGCAACTGGCTGGCTAGGAGGTGAACCCACCAAACACGGGAAGCTTAATGATCTTATAATTTATCTTACCTTAGTAATATTCGCTGAAATTATCCAAGTAGCAAAGCATGTTACAAACATGAACTGAACAATACTAGCTGGCCAGTTAGTCATGATCTTGACAGTCATCAGTGCACCGAAACGAACTTTTTTGCTAACGTTTTGCCTAGCTTGGTGGCCTAGGCTAACCAGACATCCACGTGAATTCTGTTGACGTTAGTCTACCACACAATAACAATACGGCATGATTCTGATGGGCCTATTTGACAGAGGAAGCATTAGTGGAGTAGTCTCTTCACTAAGTCACACTTGTTTTACATTTACTTGAAAACTGTAATGTACCTGGGCTTGAACTTGAAGCAAAAGTATTATTGCAAGTTGCACTACTTTCTGTGTAGGTTTAAAGTATGTTAGTGAAATTTGCATAATACAAGTTCTGTATTTTGACTGCAATTTCCCATTAGAATCATGAGTGCCTCTTTGTAAACAGCATCATTGTCCATTGGGGCTATGCAAACCTGTATTAGTGTGGAATTATTCTACAACATTCACTCATGACAGTGAAATAGACCATCCTAAGTCAATCTACTGCAGTAATTCCTCTCTCAACTAGTAGAAAATGTTGTGAACACCTGATTATGCATGGGGGAAAAAATACCGTCATATACCGTGAAACCGTCAGAATTTTGAAAAATACTGTGATATACATTTTTGCCCATACCGCCCAGCACTAGTTCTTCATGAGCTGTATTTCAAGACATACACTGCCCCAGTGTTCAAAGTTTTAGAAAATAATACGGTAGCCTTAAGAAAGGAGAGGGGTTTTAAAAAAAGTGGTGCTCATTAAATACAGGAATTGTCAGCTTTTTTTAGGACGCATCTATCCACATTTGAAGAGCCATATCTCAGAAACTAAACAAGATACCAAGCTAAAATTTTGGTTTTCTTCTAATGAGACATGGAGGAACATGTGCACCAAAAATCAGGAAAAACTGAGGACCATGGTGTCGGACCTGTTCCAACTGATATGGAATTGCCCATAATTAAGTGACTAGGCCTACATGAGTAACGTTACGTTTCAGAATTAATTTGCCTTCGATTCACAACAAAACCATAGTTAACTGACGTGAAATTAGCCTTGCCACACTCAAAACCTGTTCTCTACAAGCCTTTATAAGACTGTCAAATACAACAACCGAAAACATAAACGTGCGATTTTACATGTGCAAGGCCATTCCCATATGTTTAAAAGGCGCTACGATTTGTACAAAGCCCACAGGGTCTGTTATCCTATCATTTCCACTCGGAGACACCTGTTTCTCCATAGGCTTCCATTGCTCTTGCCGTACGTTCTAGTCCAATGCGGTGTCTATAGCAGCTATGTCTGCGGAACTTTCACGACATGACAATGGTTTGCTGGGTAGCCTTGCGTTCTGTTTGATTACGTTACTCACAATTTCTCCGACGTCTTCTCTCCGTAGGTCTCCCTTACGTTTAACAACATCGTCTATGACTTCATCCGTCTTGTTGCAAACGCGTGTCATGTCTAGATGGGGCTTGTGGCTGTAGCCCTCACGAACATGTTCATACAAACTACAGCGCAGATTTTGAGAAGAACAACGAGATATTACTTTAATCCAACCACGCGGGCGTGAACAACACCATGCCGAAGACTTTAACGCAGAAATAACTGCAGTCGCTCGCAACGAACTTAGGCCCATGGACGTCGCCATTTTTCACCGACTGGGCTTGAGTAGTGTGAAACTAGCGACAGTAAAGAAAAATCCAATATGGCCGCCATTCGCGAATCTTTCAAAATAAAAGTCAGAACATATTCATTGCTTTTTCAATTCATGAGGACGAAAATTATTAATTTAAAACTGTATTGCGTTACCAAAGGAAGGTAAAGTTAGAAAATAATTAAATAAGACATTTAAATCGAAAATACACCTTAGAATATTATTTAGAATGTATTTTTGAATGTGCCTTAT